>NW_024514764.1:4813321-5212427 GCF_017590135.1 Pyrgilauda ruficollis | reverse complement strand
TTGTATGAGAGTGAGTGAGCAAGCAAGCCACACAGAGCCTAGCAGCTCTGGATTTCTGGATTGCATTCCTCAGCACAAGAGCTGGCAGGCTGTCAAGGATAGTCTTTAAGTATGCACATATATTTTACACTAAATATCTTAGCAGAAACCTGGTACAAATAGGAGATGTTTCCAATCAAAAGTCAACATGCTGCTGATCCAGCTCATCACTGTATCTTGCCCTTGGGGAGTAAACACATTGAAGTACCTGTCTTACATGAGAGGACAGATAAAGGAATTGGGTGGTTGGGACTATTACTTGTTGACTCACGCGCCTCTCAAGCTGCCATGGTTCCTGCACCAGCCCTGCAGCACACTGTTCAAAATTCCAGCTTTATCCCCTTTCCCATCCCTGGTTTATCTCCAGTCTCCTGTCCTGGGAGTCCTTTGACACCAGTGTGAGTTCTGAAAAATCTTTGTCTGAAACATCATTTAGACTATTTAGAAATTGTGTGACTAAATTGTGTGACTATGTGTCAGATCTGTGAATGTTGTCTGGGGCTTTGAAAAAAAGTACACATGAAGGAGCGAGGAGGAAGTGTATGAAAATCCTTGCCTTGGGTTTAAACAATGATGACTAAGGATTGTCTATGCAGGAGTTTCCTGTGCAGTGAGGTAGGTTTCGATGTGAAATGCTTTACTTAGCTGCAACTTCCATCTGCAGTGTCTGGATCTATCCCTCCCACAGGTTTCTGAGGTAGGAGCATAGATGAGTTTTCCAGGGATAAGAGAGTGGCACCTGAGGTGCTGTTAATGGAGACCTTGCACAGACTGTACACAAAACTGGAAATTCCTATTCCTGGGTATTGCTGAAAAATCTGTGTTCTTTAGAATATTGGAACAGAGACTGGGAGAGTTCATCTGCAGTGCTTATGGGGCAGTCAGAGGCAGGTGGAACATGCCCCTTATCATAGGATCCACATATATGTTTACTGTATGTCTTTAGAGCTTTGTATTCTAAGAGCACCTTTGCTGCTTGCCTTGAGTTACTGGCAGACCTGCAGTGCCTCCAAATACCTGAGATTGTACAGCTAGCATGGTACTCTGACAAACATTCTTAATAACTTGTTACTAAAGTCCGAAAGGGCAAAGAACTGCAAAGGTGCATTCAAAATAAATGAAATTCTGCAGTTCTGAGTTGTTTATTTCACAAAAACCATCTTGATAAGCAGGAAAGTAGAAGGACAACTTTCCAAAGCAGATGTAGGGTTGTTCCTGGCAGGACCCCTCCTGCTTTGTTGGCTTTCAGAACTGCCCATGGCCTTACCTGCTCTCTGGACTTCTGAAAATGTCCATGCCCTCTTGACACAATTTTTTGATAAAAGATAAAAATGCTTTATTGTGTATACTTTCCTCTCAATCCACTAAAACAAAGCCCCTTTTTTTGTTTTGTTTTCTTGTGAGATGGTCTGTGTGACATTCATCTTCCAGGCTGTGACATTAAATGCTCTATTCAGGTATTAGAGAGAGGAAGATAATGTCAACAGCAGTTATCAGTACTTCAGCTTTCAGAATATTTTGAGGATTCTCAGGCAAACTGAATTCAAGGTGTTGGAATGTGAGGACCCTTGTTTTCCTCCCTCCCCTCATAGTGTCTCTGACTCTTGCAGAGCACCAGAGCTCATCCTCCTTGAATCCAGGGAGAGAATGTGAGGAGTTGTTTCAGTGCACCTTCCTGGATCCTTGATGCACTCTTGAAGGGTCTTTGATTGCAGTGTTATTTCCTCTCAGAGCTGATGTGATTCTCTCTGTGCCACAATAAAACTTAACAATCTTTTTTCCCTTTCAAGAGAAAGGAAGCAATTTCAAAAAATATATAGCCACATATATCCCCAGCATTTCTAGGCGAAAAAATATATCACATTTAAACTGTTGTGGCTTTGGCTCTGCAGGCTTTCCCACATCTGAACAATACAGTGTCATGCTCCAAAACTTCATGAGCTATAAGATTCAGTGCTGGGTTGGTAACTTATATGTTGTATTTTTTGAAATGTTGCAGTGTTGTATATCATTGGAAAGAGAAAATACTTATTTGTCCTCTGATACTGAGCACTGATTTGTAGCCTTGTCATATTTGAATTAGAAATATTTTAAATTGTGGCACTCACCAACATATAAAAAGTATATTAGATTATCTTAGAATGCTTTTATGGCTCCATGTGAGTAAGTCGGCAGATGGTACAAAGGCACTCAGTTATAATGTTAAAGGAATGTAAAAAATTATCTTGTTTAAAATAAGAAAGTAAATTCTCTACAACACTTTCACAAGTGTGCTATGTGCTGCATAGATAAAGGAGTGAATGTGAATCCTTAATGCCATGCCTGCCTTAGAAACTCAAGTTTCAAAATCTCAAAATCTCATGAAAGTAGTAATGTTGTCCCACATGTACACTGAGAAAACATTTGCATTCCATGGCTCTGTATCTGTCTTGAAGATCAATGTGCATATGCAGGTACAGGCCATGTTCAGAGAGTACATGAGTTAGGGAAACATATCCAGCTGCTGTGAAATCAGGCAAAATTTGCAGCACACAAATTAGGTGGAAATTTTCCAGATTTGTATATAAAACCAGCATACTCAAGAGCTTTGGAACTAAACAAGCCCCATCTGTTTTAAAAATTATACAGCACTATGAAATAGCCACAGTATACATCAAAATTTGGGTTGTTGTATAAGAAACAGCAATTTCTAGGGTAGAAAGAAGTTTTCCAAAAAATGATTTTGTATGTCTCTTCTAGAAGTAGTTGATTAAATGCACTCATTGCCTTAAACAGTATACTAAGTTTTTCATGTTAATTTTGAACTATTTCCAAGTCCGATTCTCTGATGGATGTGTTCCCTCACACCTTATGGCTGAGCTTTTATTAGCTGGTGGGTCCTGCTGAGCTAGGAGAGGGAATGGCACCAGCCAAGCCATGGTTGGCATTGAGTGAGAATTTCCAGTGATATATGTATTTTCCACTGTCTGTGTCACATACCTGTTCTTCCTGGGACACAAGGAGGAGAAAGAAGGTGGTCAGAAGCAGTCAGCATAGATTGAAGAAGCAGGCCTGACTGACCTGATTGCCTTCAGTGATGAACCAACAGCATTTGTGGATGGGTGAGGAGCCTGCCTGTCATTTACCTTGACTTCAGCAAGGCTTTCATCAGTCTCCCAGACACTCTGGGCAGTGTGGGACATTACATTCTGGATGGACAGAGAGCTCAACAGATGGACAGAGAACTCAAAGAACCATATAACTTAGCTCATTGATCCCAGGCACACCCACAGGCATATACCAAGTGTGGCACTCTGGTATCTGTCCTGGGACCTGTTCTGTTCCTGACCTTACCAGTGACCTGGGGGAGGGGATGGAGCATGCTTTTGTCCAGTTTTCAGGCGGCACCAATTTCCAGGTGCTATCTGTCTGTAGCTTGAGGGCAGACCAGCCATTCAGAGGGACCTTGACAGGCTGAAAGGCCAGCAGGAGCCATACAAAAGTCAATAAAGATCAATACAAACTCTTCATGTGGGAAGAAAAAGCCCCGTAACAGTAAAGACTCCAAAAGGCAGAGCCAGACTCTTCAGTGTAATTGGTGGAAGGATCAGAGACAGCAGGCATAAACTGCACAAGAGAGATTCACACTGAGTGTAAGGAAAATTGTTTTCCCCAGGATGACGCTCAAGCAGTAGAGCAGGCTGCTAGAAGGGCTGTGAAGTTTCCATTCTTGGAAGCCTTCAAGACCCGACTGGACAAAGCTCTAAGCCACCTGGTCTGACCTCAGGCTGGCAGTGCTTTGAGCAGCAGGTTGCACATGGAGATTTCCTGGGCTGCCCTCCAACCTGAATTACCCTCTGTGATCCTCTAAGAGCTGAACATTTGGGATTGAATATTTTTTAGTCTTTTTAGGTGATGTAAACCAGAGCTGACCACAGAGGAGTCAGACCTTCATATATTAACCTAGGATTTGGTATCTCAAGTCTCCCAAAGAGTCTGGGACATAACAGGAGATGCGGCTCTGTAAAATGACAAACCTGCTGTACATTTATTGACTGAGTCTAACAGGCCTGCTCAGCTCTGTTTTCTCTCAAGTATCTCTGCTGGCTCAAACACTGGAATGTGTTACTATAATAAACAGGTGGCCACTCATCTGGGGTTTGCAGCAGGGCATCTGTATGTTCATTTTATCCAGGAGACACTATTGCCTGAATTACTGATAGTAGATTTTCTGTTCTAGCAAGAGAAGGAAGAAAACAGAAAAGTTGACTCAAAGCTCCTGTAAACAATTAGTAGCAAGTAGACCAGGGTGTGAACTGAGAGCACATCAGCTAACGCCCTGAATTCCTCTGTGTGAAGCAGCTGACTTCACCCAGAAGGTGCAGCCAGCAGGTTCAGCTGAGCAGGCAGAAGAAGCTACAGATGCAGGTGTTCCTCAGTGCTGCTGTGCCAGAGGCTGCTGCCCCTTCCTCTTTGCTGGCAGAAGGGTTTTGCCCAAGCACAGACAACTTTGTCCAGGCAACATCAGCAGAGGTGGCACAAAGTGGCCGTGTGGTGGGTGTAAGCTGCTGCCAGGGGACAGCTGATGTGGCTTAGGGAATGCTCCCGTGGGCTGCTCAGGGTGGCAGAGCCAGTGCAGGGACAGGTGCCAGCAGCACCTTGCATGGAGGAACATCTACCTGAAAAAGGAGAGGAACAGATGAGCTGTGAGTTCACACCCCTCTAGCATTGGCTTTGTCACTTCCAGAGGGTGATTAGGTTGCTGTGTCACTGCCAGTGAGTGATGGCACCCACCCACATTTTCTGAAGTGTTGTACACAGGCCTTGATTATCATTGTCTTCCTCACTGACTCTCAAGAGTATGAATGTTTTACAGAAGTACAGACGTTAACCAGAAAATTCTGAAGTTGTAGAATTGCCTCATACTTATAATGCTTTTAGCTTCACTTTGATATTTCCCTGAAGGATGCAATGCCTTCGTACATCTTTTTTTGGACAGAAAGTCCCTTTCTAATGTCCTGATACTGTGACTTCTTTTCTTTTTTTTCTTCTGTTTTTGTTTTTTTGGTTTTTTTTTTTTTTTTGGTTTATGCCTTCGTATATCTTTTTCTGGACAGAAAGTCCCTTTATAATGTCCTTATACTGTTTCTTCTTTTCTTTTTTTTCTTCTGTTCTTTTTTTTTTTTTTTTTTTTTTTTTTTTTTTTTTTTGTTTTTGTTTTAATTTAAAAGCTTGCTTTGGGAGTTGTTTCACCTTATATGACAGTGAGTCCCCACGAATTATTTCACTTTTATATAATGTGCACATCTGTGTTCTGTCTGTGGTGTGAAAACCAGCAGAATGCTGGCTGTTAATAACAGTATCTTATAACATATATGTTAAAAACATATGTCCACTGCTTTCCTATTGCCCCTATGACACTCCCCAAAGTCATTGACAATTCATCATCTTGTAGTAACTCCTAATGAGCAGCATGCATGGGGTGAATTCCTGATGGTTTAGTGTGGCTGTTGAGCATCCTCACTGGCCCTTCTGTCCTGAAGAGTTCTGTACTCTAAGGACAGTTTCAGTTCACCTGTCACCCAGCTGTGACCGCCTCTGCAACAGGCATGGCAAGTATTGAACAGGCTCCATTTGATCAAAAATAGGCTCTAAGGGTAGGATCTCTTGATGATTATTTATGGCAGACATTTACCTGTCCTGCAGTGACATGGGAGAACAGTTCCTTAAATCACAGGACTGTCAGCAGCTTCAAACATCTGTGGATGTGGCATCTGTAATCTCTCAGACCTTGACATTGCTGCTTAATCTCTTCCTTTTGCGACTACACTTTTGTTTTTATTTTATTTTATTTTATAGGAGTCATATAAAATCCACTGCAGGAAGAAATCACTGCACATTTCTCGTTTGAATGGCAGTAGATGCTGCAGGAATACATGTATATGCTTGGATATGTGTATCTATACACACACATATATATATATGTAAATAAAACCACAGGAAGCTTATTGCAAACATTACCACATACTGTGAGGCTAAATGGAGGCAATAGATATAGAGGCATGGGAAGGAGGTGTTGAGTTTTCAGGTGGTACAATAAGGAAAAGTTGATGTGCCTTGGTGTCCTGGTGGTGACACCCATGAGAGCCCAACACATGCCTCAAGGACAACACTCCCAGAGAGGTGCAATCGCTCCCTATTAAAGTGCTCATTGTTTTGGAACACAGGACTTCCTTTACTGATCAAAGAGCTGCCTTTGATTAATCAGTTTTGAAATGAATGAATTTCTAAGTTCTTATTTTTTGCTTTTCTTAGGGGAAATATTTCAAAAGCCTTTTGATCCTTGGTGATAGGCATTTAGTAAAAGGCAGGTACGCTTCTACAAAAAGAACCCAGGAAGTCTTGTTGTAAAGGGTAACGTGTATCAGAAAACATTCAGAACATGTTCAGCAGGTCTGTTGGCTTCAGCAGACCCCTGCACACTCACAGAATTGCTCTTATGCTCATTCTTTAACAGGATCAACGGTTTTAAAAGGTAAAATCAGGCTGCTGGTCTGGAAAAAAAGGGGCAATATCTACTTTAAAGGTCAGAAAATATTAATGTGGCATCTAACACTAACAGAGTACAGGCAGCACAAATCTCTACAAATAGGCATCCTGCTGGTAACCAATTGAAATGTAGGAGGTAGTTAATGTCTTTCAATTGTAAGTGTCATTTGATCCCCAGGGAGACATTTAATGGATGGTATTTTCCTACTGAGTCTTGTCTTTTCCTTCTGTACTTCATTAGTAATAGTTCAGGGTCCTCATGTTAATAAAAAATGTATGCACTGCTTACCTGATTTTTCACATTTCACACACTGTATTAGGAAAATGGATGTTTTTCTTACAGAATTAAATAGAATAATTTACCTTTAATTATACGGTGTCTTCCTGTCTGCAAGCACTTATTAACAAGCCAAAGAGAAGGATAGAACAGAACAGAAAAGATAACAGTACCTGAATAAAACAATGGCTATTTGCAAATCAGCTTGCTGTGAAAGTTTTCCCCCTCCCCATCCAAGCTGTGTGGTCTGGACTGGTCTTGGGAATTGTCCAGAATGCAGGGCCTATCTGAGGTGTCTGTGGGAAATGGATGCCTCACTTCTGCTGTGGAGGTGGACCTGTGATATGGAACACCCATTTAGTGAGTATGAATAATTTTGTCCATAAGTGGAATATTGCAGTTGTTTGACAGGGTAGAGCATTGATATCCTACTGCCATTAAAGGGGAAAAAAAATCACTGAACGAACTCAAAATTCCACAAGTAGAGCTACCTGGAGTAATTTCAAAAAAAACCTAATTTCAGGTTCCAAACTCAAGCTGTTTCCCTCCAAGTGTTTCCCTGGTGGCTCAGGGAGTCTATACCGACCCATCTCTCTTCCCCAGGATCAGGGGCTGGCATTCATTTTCTGATACTGTCTTGGGTGACTCCTGTCACGTTTTCACAGTGTTTTAACTCAAACTTACTTTCTGGTAATCTTGATGAACTCCCCAATAAGCAGATAATTTAGTAACAGAAACATCTTACTTTAATGATCTGACTAAATACAAAAACCCAGTCCAACATGCAAATAAAGAGCCTCCCAGGAGCTGTTCTGTGTTGATGGGGTTCAGTTCAGAAGTGCAGCTCAATCCATGTTAGTGACTGCAGTGTTCCTGCGTGGGGCACTTGCCTGGGATGGCAGAGAACAGGCCATGCTGTCTGTCATAAACCAGTCCCCTGTGACCCACAAAAATACTCTGGATTCATTGCAAGTGAACTCATTGAGGGTGGGAAAAACCTGATGGTGGCTAAAAAGTGTTTTTTTTTGGGTTAGACATGAGCTCTGCAGGTGCAGGAGCACACTGCACATGTACAGTGTGGTCCTGAGCACTGGATCTTCTGCTGCTCAGCTTTCCATCGGGCACTTTCCACCACCACAGGGAGCTGCTCCTCCTGTGTTTGCACTGACACACGTGTTTGACTGCTCTGCTGGAGCAGAATCAAGCGACCAGTTTCAATATTGACTTGTTTTTGTAAAGTTGAGCATGTTGTGTTTCGTTACATAGCTTGCAGTGGTGAGAGAAATCCATTAAACTTGAAGTTAATTAGTATGGGAAGATTGTAATTTATTGAGATTGCCTGAATGGAAGTAAGGGCATTGCAATTTAATTAGCAAGTACATTTGGATTTTTAGATTATTTTTCCTTTTTGATTTTATTCAAAATATTGTAAGTGCTTTGCATATAATGAAGGAAGAATAGATTAAGGACAGGCAACTGAAAAGACATTAAAAACCTATGGCATAATATTAATTTTTTTGCTATTAAGTGTGTGCTTTTGATCAGATAAGAGAACTTTTATTGCTGTGGTCTATTCTCATTTTGTATCTTAATTATGCCTGAAAAGATTCCTTAAATGACAAAGTCCTAATTTATATTACTACAAAGGACCAGTCTTACAGAGTTATTAAACCAGAACGTGCCTGTTTGTTCCTCCTTCTGCTTCCCTGCTTCTGAGACCTTCCACTGAAGTCATGGGCACCTTCAGGTGATTTCCATAAATATTTACACTCAGCTGTGTTTTATTCTGTGGGCTGCTCTCATTGTTTTCCTTAATTCAAGTCATTGTAGATTGAAACTCCACTAACAACACTACTTCTCCAAATGAAAAATGATGGGACAAGAGGAAATGGCCTCAAGTTGCACCAAAAAAAAGGTTTTAATTGGATATTAGAAAAGATTTCTTCACCAAAAGTTTGTCAAGCCCTGGAATAGGCTGCCCAGGAAAGCAGTGGAGTCCCCATCCCTGGAGGGCTTTAAAGGATATGTGAATGTGGCGCCTGGGGACGTGATTCATCGGTGGCCTTGGAGGCGCTGGGGGAAAGGTCAGACTTCATGATCTTGTTTCCAGCATCAGTGGTTCTAGAATTCACAGCTGCTCTCCTCCATGGAGAGTGAAGCTGCTGCTGCTGACAGGATGGACCTTGTTCCTCAGTTCCTAATCATGCAGCGTGTTGCACTGAGGGATGGTGGGATGGGGCACTGAAGAGCACTGGACAAAGCAGGGAAAATTCTCTCTGAGGAGCGCACAGCATGCTCAGTCCATCCATCCATCCATCCATCCATCCATCCATCCATCCATCCATCCATCCATCCATCGCCTCCCAGTGAAGGGCACAAGCCTTGCACAGGACAGGACAGCATTTTGCCACAGTGTTGACCCCGACCTTCGGGGCAGTGATGACCCTGAGCGTGGTCTCAGGGCTGCACGGGGCGTCACCGCACCCTCGCCGCTGTTTTTCGGGAGCGGCCGCCCCTCAGCCCGTCCCGTGTCCCGTGTCCCGTGTCCCGTGTCCCGTGTCCCGTGCCCCGTGCCCCGTGTCCCGTGCCGCGGCCATGGCTCTGAGGCGGCTGAGGGAGATCCCCGCGCGGCGGGCGCTCCCTGCCGGCCGGCTGGTGCGCGGCGGGGCCCGGCCTGGGCCCGGAGCCGGCCCCGCTCCGCAGGCCGCAGCAAACCCCCGAGCCCGCCGGGGAAATAAACTCTAACAGAGCCTTTTTAAACCCTCCGGGGTAGATAAACCCTCTGATACCTTTTAGTGCCAGCGAGGAAGGTGTTGCTTTATTTTGCTCAAGAGAGGTGTGTGTGTGTCTGTGTGGCCGGCAAAATTTCCCGGCCTCCACACAAGGTGCTGATATAAAACTTCTTCACCTGTTTGTGTATTTTTAGCAAACAAAGAGATTAATGTTCACTGATTCCAAATCACACAATTCGTTCATGAATTAGTATTCTGTCCTCTCTTGGTTATGGATTTCTCACTGTTCCTGCTAATTCATATTTTTAGTCTTTTTAGTATCTTTTTTCCTTCAGCAGGGATTTTCCAACACAAATATACTGAGTCTTTGTTATCTTCTTCTTTTCCTTCTGGTTCCTGAAAAACATCTTTGTGGTCCATAAATTTTTCACTTCTCGTATCCGATTTCAACAATACATCACTCTCTCCCAGGCCTTGCTCATTGAAGCGTATCAAAGTTAGATAAGCAAAACTTTAAGTTTCTGTAATTTCCCCAAGCTGTATTCCCCCAATACAAATTTAGCCCATGCTAAATTTTGGCTAAAAGTAATTTAACACATTGCTTATAATTAATACACTGGTTATGATTAAATAAAACCAATTAATTTAAATTAATTAAAGCCATTAATTAAAAATTAGAAAAGTTATATAATTTCCAACAGAAGAACAAGGATTTGGTAGATGGTTGTAATCTTTTTAATCTCGAATTTTATGCAGGTATTTGCAGCTGCCTGTGCTCGAGCAAGCTCCATATCTCTGCACGGCTCCCTTCTGCCTCCTGTGAACAGTGATAATATCACTTCTCTGCCTCCCAAGACTGCTGTGAGCAAGTGCATTAGAAAATAATTTGGCTGGGCTAGTCTTTTCTCTAGTGCTCTAGTATTATTTGCTCCTGTAGTTGGGAGAGTTGTACGACTGCAGTATTTTATAAAACACCATTTAGAGGCAGGGGATTCTGCACCCCTCAGGTGAGACCCCACCTGCAGAGCTGCCCCCAGCACAGGAAGGACCTGGAGCTGTTGGATGAATCCAGAGGAGATCACTACAGGGATCAGAGGAATGGAGCAACCCTGCTGTGAGGAAAGGCTGAGAGAACTGGGATTGTTCAGCCTGGAAAAGGGAAGGCTTTGGGCTGACCTGATTCCCCTACCTGAAGGGAGATGACAAGAGAGGTGGAGAGAGTACTTTTTACAAGAACATGTAGTGACAGGACAAGGCAGAATGGCTTCAAACTGACAGAGAGGAGGTTTAATTTAGATGCCAGAAAAGAATTGTTTACTGTGAGGGTGTTGAGGCCCTGACACAGGCCCAGAGTTGTGGATGCCCCATCCCTGGAAATGCTCAAGGTCAGGTTGGTCAGGTTGGATGGGACTTGTAGCAACCTCATCTGGTGCAACCATGGCAGGGATGTGGAACTAAATGATCTTTAAGGTCCTTTCCAACCCAGGCCATTCTATGACTTCATGATTCCATGATCTGCTGTGACTGCTCTCTTTGTCCACACTGCTGCAGGAGTTACACATGCTCGTGATGAGTATACCAGCTCTGAAAGAAGTTTCTGAAACTTCTGTGTTCCCCACTTTCGTGGCTGCAGTTTAAAAATCCACATTTGTAGTGCACGGTGTGCTGTCAAAGCTGAGATCTGCAGGATCTGAGCAATTTTGTGACAGCTGCAAGATGGCATTTCAGTTTCCACGGAAACTAGCACAAAAATCAAGGTGAAGTGTTGGCTGATTATCTAATAATAAAGCTGAGCATTTAAATATGAAGTTCTTCACCTTCCTTTTGCTGAGAAAACCTCTGTTCCTACAGCACCCAGCAAATGCTACAGAGGCCTCGTGTGGTAACAGCTTGGGCTGTGTAATCTCCTTTCCAGAGAGGACAGATGAAATTCAGCCTTGACCCATTCAGCCACAGAGCCTTATGCTCTGCTTTTAAGATAAAAGGCTGATTTGTCCTCACAATTACTGCACAAACCAACGCCATGGTTTATATGACAAATTACCGAGTAAAAGAAGTTCTTTTGCTTTGCTGTGTGTTTTTCTACTGTGCATTTCCAAAACTTTTCTGTGCTCAAATGCATTTCCTTGTAAAAAGTTCTCATTGCATACATTTTTTATCTGCCCACACTCTTGCTTATCGCCTGAATTTAATGGCTCTTTGGCTTTGCACTCACTGGACTCTTGTTTTGAGTCAGTGAGTTTGATCCTTGTGCTGAACATTCCTTTTTCAGGTCATTGATTTCTAAGGTTAACAAAATGAATCCTCCTCCTGATCCGTGCTGTGTCCCACTAATCTCATTGCTATATCCTGAACTGCTCAATTACCTTTTGTCTTCAATTTCAGATGCATTTATCAAACCCACAGATCAGTCTTTTGTGCAGGAAGCAGTTTCATATTGGATTCAAAAACATATTCGTGTGAATATTTCTCATACTTATATTTCAATTTGCGAAGGCTGTTTAAATTTTCTTGGTTAATTGGCTTCTTGACATACCCTTTTAAGTGTACTTTCTCCACTGCTTATTTTTTGCCAGAGATGTCTTTCTTTCTAACCTCTATTCTTGTCTGTTCTTGAAGAAGTGTCTTCCAGTATTTGATACTGTTGACTTTCTACTTTGCAGCACTTTATCTTTTCTACCCTCCTGAATAATTTGATTCATTTGCCATCCTTTCTTCACTCCAGGAAGAGTAAGAGCCAATGTTCTTTTGAAGGACATTTGTTCTGTTTTTCTCAGTAGGAAATTGGGGATTTTCTTAGGCCTGTCTTTTGTATCTCTAACTCCATGTCCGACTTTTTTGATGGGGGTTGATGCCTACTTTGCCAGATTTGGCATGATCAGTGGTATCTTGGCTTATACATATGGAGGAGAAATACAAACGCAAAAACCCAAAGCAGCAAAGTTCATGGCCTAAGTCCCCATGCCACTCTGGATCACCTGGGTATTAATTCAAAAGGGGGCCAAGAATAAGTCTTATTCCTTTTAAATGACCTGTTTCAAACCCAAAGGATGCCAGTTTCATGTATCTATAACTGAGTCTGCTCTCACAGATATTGTCTTTGCTAGTAGTACAATATGGAGAAGAAAGGGCTTTTTACACATCATTAACATGTCAATGGGTTGTCTTTAAGTGTATTGCAACAACAAGGACCACATGTCTTTCACAAATGTAATAAAAGAAGCCCAAAACCAATTCTGGCTGCAGAAACCCCTGTGCAGTCTCAGGACTCTGTCATTCTGAGCTGCATTTTGCATATCAGAAATCTCTTCTTTCCACTGCCCAAGGACCATGTAGCCATTTCCAAACTACACTGACATCCCAGAACAAGTCACTGCCTTTGGCAGTGGCTCAGAGGGCTGGGATCTCGGAATAAACAATGAATCTAAAGCTCTCAGACACAGTAGCTTCTTTGCTAAAGAGAGGCACATTCTTAGCAGTAACTGAATATGGCTGAAGATAAGAGTTTGATACCAGAGCACTGAGAAAGAATACAAAGAACACCACTCTCAATCAACAAGCTTGCTTAGAAATATCATTTCTAAGGAAGAAAAGCTGAAAGAGGTTCTGCTTTGGAAGGGACCTTTTGACAAAAGCTTGGATTTATAGGATTTGTTATCTTACATGATCCTATTCTATTTTAAATGTATCGAATTAATTAAGGGTCATGTAATTTCTTTCACATAAGAACTGAAGCTCTGGGCTCCTCTGAGGAAGCATAGAAGTTGAACATGTGAGATGAGTACCCCAAAAACCTCATGGTAAATCCCCTCACATTCAGACAATTATCTTCTCATCATTTGAGATAACATGAAAAACCTTAAGTCCACAATACCTGTAACATATGCTTTAAACAGAGGTGGGGAGGGTGTGTCACATTTAAAAAAAGAAGTGGACACAAAGGCACTTCTGTTTAAAAGCCTCCAGGGTACTCTGAAATGCCAGTGGGCAAAGCCTGGCTGAGCAGGAAGCTGATAGTAGATGATAGTCTGCAGCAGGCATGGAGTTTATACAGCCTTGAACATTGATTAAAAATTTCAATTAAATATGTTTTGCTGAACAGCTTTGAGCTACTAGTTGTTGCATTTTTTGGAAGAGGAACTTTGATGGCTAATTGGGGAGCAATATGAAGTATAAAACAAACATGAATAGCCTCAAAAAAAAGATAGTTATACAGATTAGAGTGGTATTCCATTTTAGAAAGTGGTGGGCATGTGGAGGTTTATGCAGCACCAAAATACTGCTAGCAGGTGAGCATGTCACTACCACTGCAGTCTGACAGAAGTCCATTAGCTTAAAAAGGAGTTTTTTAAGACAGGAAAAAGGACAACATAATTAGGCAGCCTGGTTCATTGGAAACACCTCTGTTTTCAACGTGGACACATCAGTTCCTTGGTAGAAGAAATACACATTCAACAGTATTTTGGGTGACTTCCATTTCCAGTAATGCTGTTGTACATAGGAAAGGAGGTATGTTTGTCTTAGGCATTTTCTTCTTTGGAACAGAGAACAGAAGGAACAGAGAAATTACAAGAGGTAGTGAATTTAGCAAACCTGCACATAAAACAATCTTTCATAAGAATAAAATGCTGCATTTACAGCTGTAAATGTACACACCCGTATAAGTTAAAAATACAAAGCTACTTTTACTGTGTTTCTTGTTCTTTTTAAGTTCAGAAAATGAAGTACTCAAGTGCTGGACTTAAAGTGGTGAACCTCATTGCACTGGTAAAACCAAACCATTCATGCAGCACCAGGCTTTTGACTTAGCCTAAGTGAGAAAGTTAGACAGTTAGTGCAACCAAAGTGCAATTGTGTTCTTCACAGTGTGTACATTTTGACTGGCTTGTAAAGTGAATGTAGAAGTTCATGACTCTCCCAGGCATCTTCTTTTGATGGTTGAAGAAAACAATATCTGCAACATACTGGGCCACAGCCTGACTTGGAATGATTAGACCGGTGTTCATCAGACAGTGGAGAAAAGTCAAAGTCAGCTACCTGGGAAAGGAACATCAAAAAGATAACTTTTAGTTCAGCTCCCACTGGCTCAAATCCAGCAAGAGCACATTGGGCTACAAATGGCACTTGGTCCTCAACCATTTTCACTCAGTCACTAACTTCAAATAGGCTTCTGATTTATACCTGCTGTGCACATGGCTTATAGACAGTGTCTCTAGAGGTATATAATTTATATTGTGGCACAGTGTAAAGGGTATTAGGTACTTTCCATAAGTACCGTGAAAGCTACTTTTGATTTAAGAACTCATGCTTATTGCAAGCACCTTTTGTAGCAAGTGAAAGTATATTAGAAATGGCAGAGAGCTGGGGAGATGAAGGCCACATACAAGGGGTAGGTAACAATTCAGGGCTGCTTTAGGTTTATTTTTATTATCCTGTACCCTCTTGCACTGTCTCCTTGCTTTCTTTCATGTAACTACTGTGAGACAGATCCTCTGGAATGGATACTTCAATGCAAGCATCTGCTTGGGAATATTAAAAAACTGCCCATTATTATTCTGACAATTCAGAGCTCTCTGCATCAAGCCAGAAGAATGGCTGTTTCTTCATTTGCCTACACGGCTTGGATTTTTTTTTTTTTTTTTTTTTTTTTTTTTTTTTTTTTGGGAGAATCACAATTAGCAGGAAAATTCTCCCTCCCACTCTGTTTGTCTGGGGATTAAAGAATCTTTCATATCAGATACCTTTCATGGCTGAAAGCTACCTAATTACTATCCCAGCTCAAAGTAAGAGTAACTGAATACCTCCACGAGATCTTTTTGTTGTGTGTGACTTCGAAAAGTCATGTACAGCACCAGTATTAGCATCACTGAAACCAGAGCAGTGCAGAGCAGAACAAAGAAAGCTGGGTGGATTCCTAGGAAAAAGCACAAGGATGCATTTCTGGAGTGACACAATATCCCAGAAAAAGGCAACAGTGAGAAGGAAACAATAATGAAATTTTAGGAGTATTTTTAGAAAAAAGAAGGAATGTGTGTAAGAAGGAATAAACTTTTCAGCTCCAATCACTCCAGGTGTTTCTGAAATCTCAGGAGTGGGAGAGGGATTTGTAAGGGTCTTTCCCTTTATGCCCTCCTTTGCACTGAAGAGCCTAGAAACCTCTACCCAGTTACATATGTTACCCCTGACTCCCCAGAGTGTTTGGGCTACCCCAAGACAACGGGAAGGACTCTCACCTTCCCAGCAGCCAAGAGCCTCCAGCACAGAGGATTCAGCCCTGCATGCACACCAGTGCCTTCTGGAGTGAGCTGCCCTGTGTGTACACAGCTGGCTCACAGTGACATGGTGTGACCACTCTGTGTCACAGCCTGGCTGTGCCCCGTCCTCTTCCCCTGGGCACCTAACCACTCTCCCAGGTGGTTTAGGGACCCAAGAGGGCCATGTGTGACCACACATGGGGGAGCCAGCTGGGGTCACTGGCAGGAGGGACAGAGACTTGGAATGAAACAGAGGCCTAGAAAAATCTACCCTCAAAATTCCATAACTGAACTAAGCAAAAAGAATTGAGACTGTTTAATTAAGGTAGCGTTTCAGATGCTTATGTTTTCCTAGTTATCCTCTCTAACTAAAAAAGCTGGACTATTTAAACTGAAAAATATTTCATCTAAGTAATACAGCCTTCCCAGTGTACTTAGTAGCTTCAAGACACTCTTGGGACTGAGGGTTCAGCAGAACACAAGAAGCTCAGGGCAATTGCAGCAGGCACATTATAAATTCTCATTCCTCTCATTTTAGGGATCTACACCACATTCCTGATACCTCATCTGCAGGCTGGTTAATCCATGCTTGTTCCTAACCTGTTTGGGACTCTCCGTGCTGCTCCGACTCCCTGCCCCTCACCTGCTGGCCGCACTTTGATCCCGTGGTAGGTCTGCAGCATTGTCACGCCGTTCTCCACCCTGACACTGAGGCAATACTGCCCCGCGTCCCTGAAGGTGTGGCTGAGGTTGTAGCAGGAGCCACTGATCTCCACCAGATGGCATTTGTCACCTTCAAGTGGAATGCACTCGGATTTTATAAGCCAGCATAATGCCAGTGGTGGGCTGAAACGACAAGAGCAAAAAGGCCAAATAAAAAAAAGGTGAAAACTCTGCACAAAATTTCAGCAAAGAGCTTGGTTAAAATAGCAGAATAATTTTTAAACTAATGAAGTTAATTTAGATACAAATAAAGAAATAACAAACTGCACTGTTGTTTGGTTTATAGCACATGCCAAATGAAAAAGTTCTTTGTGATGCTTCTATAAAGGCAGGTCTTTCACCTGAGAGCTGAATACCTGCAAGGGTCATCAGTGGGCCACTGGGTGTAGAAAACTCCATAGTCCTTCCAATAAAGTCCTATCCAATAAAGATAAAAGGAATCTTTTTTCCTGCACTTCCAAGGGAAGGTAGTTTTTAATTTGTCCTTCTCACACAGAGATCACTGTCTGTACCACTGAAGCACACCCAAGACTGTTTTATTTAAAACACCCTGCACATGAACCTGGAAAGAATATAAGATGAGCTCTGCACAAAGGACTAGTAGATGGAAAATGTAAGTAAATTTCAAGGATCACAGCATTCCCTTACAATAACAAAAGGGTTTTTATTTGCTATCCAGCAATTTAGTGCACTTCATGGCCATGTGGCTTCTCACCACATCTAACTGAAGCCTTTTATTTACCTTTCCAGATCCCTGTTTCAACTGATTCTGCTTGAACTCACCTTATGCACTATAGACTTTGATTCTGACAACAGACAGAGCTTTTCTTTACCCTATTTTATTAGTTTTTTGTTTCTTATCTCATTACAACATTCTTTGCTAAAGAAAGCATCATGTTTATGTGTTTAGCTCATTTTCTAGCTTTGTTTTTGATAACCCATCTCTTTGTCCCTGCATCTCTATCTTAAACTCCTCTTGCATCAGCCCCAGTCCTGTGACTAGGAGGTCACCAAGCCTGCTCTAAGTGATCTCAGGTTTGCCTGTCACAGTATTTGGCTGTTCCCCTTTACTGGGATGCCATCTCCAGTTCCCATTCCTGCCAATATGCCTTTCACTTTCTGAATGGAAACTGTGCTGCTTTGTCTGTTGGGACTGTTTATGCCTTTGCTAAATGATTCGGTTTGGGTGCTGCTCACTCCAAAACTCCAATGTGCTCTAATGCTGCAACTTGAGGGAGCTTGTGCTAGGACTGAGGTGCTCACAACCCTCCTATTTTTCTATGATCCTTGCTGCATGGGGCTTCTGTGTCTTGTTCATCTTGTGGCAATCTGAACTTTGCCAGAATCACTCCCCAAACCTATTAATCCCCGATGCCAGTCAGGCTTTGCTGCTATGCAACAGGGCTTGGAATATATTTCAATTTAATAACAGGGAAATTGATGAAGGAGAAAAGTTCAGAAAGAAGCTTTCAGATGTATTTTCCCCCACTATTTCTCTGGCTACTTGTCTTTTAACATTCCCTTTACCAAGAATGAAAAAAAAAAAAGGCATTTGCTTTACCTAAGAGGATTCTACTTTTCTGTAAAGATGAAGGGTCTTTCAGGCTCCTAGAGCCCATGGCATTTCAAGTCTGGAAAGTGCAATATTCAGCAGTATTTTGAGGGGGAAGGAGGTGGTTCTGGTTTTTTTAAAAATAATTGTTCTGTGGGGTTCAACAGACTATTTTTAGTAAACATTGGGGAAAAACACTTAAAGAGACAATTATGAGGGGGGAAAGAAGTTGTGTTTGCTACTTACGTGCCATTGATATGAAGAGATAAATTCAAGTTTTCCATTACGTGAGTCTCTCTGGAGCCCACTATGTTAATACTTTTAACAGCATCTGAGAAGAAATGAAAAGCCAAGGATGTCACACAACACGTGTAAACTTAAGTCTCACTGGTTTCCCAGTGAAGGTTTGTTTCCACAGCACAGACTTGCAGGTTTGAGCTTCATCAGTCACACAAATAATACTATTTTTCTCACACCCCAAAAGGAAACCTACCACTAGAGATGTTGTAAGTCTCCTGACTTTTTGTCTGATTCCTTTTTATATGTATAATCAACTTTATTAATTATTTACATTTTTAATTCTGTGTTTATTTACTCTTGAAGCTGATCAAATCAATGAGACTTTCCTAATGCTTGATTTAACGGATTTATTGTTTAGGGATAGCTGGTGTAAATTGAACAAACAAATCCAGCATAAGTTACCATGAACATTTTGTTGTTTGAATTGTGTGTAAGACTTTTATAAAAGACAGTAAAATTGTCTGCAGATTAAAAAGAAACTGAAGATTTTATCTGTTTTCACCGATTTTTCCGCCCTAGAAGAGCACGCAGTCAATTCTGCAATTGAAACACTTCTCCGAATGATGTTGACCAGTCCTTGTGCTTGAAACAACGTTGAAGTTGTGTTACCACGTCAAAGCTAGATTGTATCTGTACATGTAGGGCTAGTTCTGCACTGGAGGTGCAAAATGTTTCATAATTACCCAAGAGCTCCAGAGCTGTGGTAAAATCACCAGTTTTCTGCATCATTTCTCTCTCGTGTATGATGCTTCCAGTCTGCTCCCACTCAGCTACGACCTTCAGATGCACCGTGCGGTTCCCCCTGGAGGAGCAGTTGCAGTAGACAAAGGGCTCCTTGGTAATCTGGTAAACTCTGTGTGCAACAGGAGAACATTTAGCATCAAAACTGCCTTTTACCAAGTGCTTGCATATTTCTGGTTTAAAAAGGGACAAGTTCTAATATATTTTCTTTACAGACAACGTTCCAGTGGCTGTGATTCTAATACTACTTTATGACCATATAAACGAGGATTTATGTCTGTGGCATTACCTATAGAACTACAATTAGTGCAAGATCCAGAGTTAATCTCCACATGTTTAATTAAAGAAACTAAAAAAAAGAATTCACAAAATTTATGAAAACAACATTTATAGCCTGCAGACTACTGGCTAACTGATTTTATTGGGATTTTTTTCTAGATGAACATCTGCATCAGAGCCATCCTGAATACTCATTAAAGCAAACAGAGTAACCACACCTACCCATCTCCAAAATCCCAGTTGTAGACAAATGATGCTGACTTGAAGTAATGACTTGGGTCATGAAGAGAGAAAGAAATCCGGGTCACTGTGTCTGTGGAGGAGCTAGAACCATGTGTGGTAACTCTGCTGTGTTCTATCTGGGCTATGTTGAGGTTCCCTGTGATAAATTCTGAAGAATAAAAGAGGGGAAGGAAGAATGACAACATATGTGACAGAAGAATGACAGCATGTATGGCAGCATATGTGACAGAAGAATGGCAGCATGCTTCTACAGTATGCTCTGTGTGTGCATGAAAACATTCTTTCAGATGTACTGGGTAAGTCTTGCTGTGTCCCAGTCCAAGTGGTTAAGTGTATTTTACATCTATTACTCAGTGTTGTCATGCGTGTGAATGAGGCAGTGAAATTAAAATATTTATTGAGGGTTATACAATGGGTCATGATAAAACATCAGTAGAACTAAGATAAATAATCCTGGACTGATTGAGCTCAATATAAACTTTTACTATTTATTTTAAAATAACTGGTATCAATATCAAGCATCTAGTTTCAGAGTCAGGCCAGTACACAAGCTCATCATGTCTGGGATGGTGGTTTTTGTTTGTTTTCTGGATTTTTTAATGTAGCTTTTTTTCCCCCTTAGTTTTAGCTATTTCTACAGAAATTAAAATTTGACTACCGTGAATAACAGACGTGCTATATATTGTGAATACAGAAAGGGGGGATGTTTTTGTCAGCGAGATGTTCTTTGTTGGACAAAGAGTGGCAAGGACTGATCTAAAAAAATCCTCTCTAACCTGTGAACAAAGAAATATTATGAGACACCAGCTCATTATAAAA
Source organism: Pyrgilauda ruficollis (assembly GCF_017590135.1). Classification (NCBI taxonomy): domain Eukaryota; kingdom Metazoa; phylum Chordata; class Aves; order Passeriformes; family Passeridae; genus Pyrgilauda; species Pyrgilauda ruficollis. The sequence continues at coordinate 5,191,940 of NW_024514764.1, read as the reverse complement.
TTAATGGGCTATTGATTACCAGTAACAGACTCTTATCCTGTTAACAATTCATTAAATCTGGTTAACAGTTTTTTTTGGTGATGCACAAATAATAATTGCAGTTACTGTTGGAATGGGGCTGTCAATCCCTGTATCAGAGATTTGGTTAACCATAGCACACCAGTGGTTAATTTGTAAATAAAAAAGCATATTTATGGTTATGAATATTCCCAAAAAACTGAAGTTGCACTTAGCAACATTTAGAAATGCAGCCATGACTTTAGATCCAATTTCAGTGCACTCAGACAGACCTTTAAAAGAAAATGTAATGCTCTGCTGTGCTGATGGGCTAAGATTTGCTGTGTCATGCAACAGGAGAAAGCAGGAGATTGGCACTGCTGATGGTCGTCCTAACTTTAGGTCTAGAAATGCTGGGAGGCAGTAAAAGAAGCATTGTTCTAGGAGTTTGGACATCACTGATCCATGCTGATGTGTGAATTGCAGCTGCTGAAGCATCTGGTTTCCAGTTCAGTTTCTCTAAGTGACAGAGGTAGGAAAACATGGGCAGCACCACACTTTCCTCCTGGTGTAGAGAGACTAGAGCGTGGCTGTAAAGGTACTGATTGCACCACACCCCCAAAGCCACCTTCAGCCACAGGGCTACAAATCAAACTCTGCTGTCAGAAGCCATATCTACACTGGCTTTCTCCCTGATGCTGCAGGGGCATGTATACTGAGTTCCTGGAGAGGTACAGGGTGTAAAGCCATTTTGCCCATTTTACCTGTAAGCTGGAGCACGGTGATGTTTCTTGCAATCGGCCGACACAACCAACAGTTTTTGTGAGTCACCCAGACAGACACAGGGAAAGTGCCAGGGAATTCACCAGTCACATTAATTATGGAATTAAACTGCTGCTCGAATTTCTCTATCAGAATCAGAGGAGCATAGACCCAGTTAAAGTGATACCAGTTTGATGTGACATTTTCATTCTTCATTCTTAGCCTGGCTTGAACAGTAGCTTGAGCTCCCGTTGTGATGGGACCATTGTTGGTTATTTCCAGACTATACAACTCTGTGGAAAGCACAAGAAAATGAGTAAACCAAACCTTGTTGTATGGCATTTTAAATTTCATTTATTTATTTATACATTTGAACTAGTCACCTCTAGTAATATGACTTACAATGACACTTATCCCAGCAAAGAATTTACCACCATAATTTTTTACTGTTTAAAATCTGGAACAGAAACTGTTGCATGTTTATATGAGTTCAAATAAATAGCAGTAAACAACATGTCAGACTGGGTGCTAGAAATGTTTGTAGTAGAAGACAGCTTCAGTCTAGGACATCACAAAATCTTTGATGAGGTTTTACACCCAGAGCTGGGTGCTGGCTACAGGTTCATTGTCACTAATGATCTAATGTGATCACTAGACTTCCAGCTACTGGAAGAGGCTCAGCTCTAATCTCTGTCCTAATGATGTAAACTTTCAAACTCAGGTGAGATTTCATTCACTAGATGCCTTTGCCAGCTCTGTTGAAAAATTTATCTAACTTTCCTCATAAGTAAACATAAAAAAACTCAGTAAAATCATTTTCTGTGCTATGGTCCACCTTAAATTTCCTTTTCCAGGGAAGGACCAGAAGTCCTAAGGCAAATAAAAGATGTACCATGCTGTAGTGGCAGCTCAGTTGCTGTCCACAGGGACCTGGACAAGCTGGAAAAGTGGGCCCATGGGAACCTCATGGGGTTGAACAAGGCTGAGTGCAAGGTGCTGCAACTGGATTGGGGTAACGCCCGGTGTTCAGTACAGACTAGGGGATGAAGGGATAAGAGAAGGACTTGGGGTACTGGTGGATGAAAATGTGGATTTGAGCCAACAACAACAACAAAAAAAAAACAGCCAGCAGGTTGAGGGAGATGATGTTTCACAATGAGGGTGGTGAAACACTGGCCCAGTATAAACATTCGTGGTCAGGTTGGACTGAGCTCTGAGCTACCTGACCTAGTTGAAGATGTCTCTGCTTGTAGCAGGGGGTTAAACTTGATGATCTTGAAAGGTCCCTTCCAACCCAAACCATGCTATGATTCTGTGAGACATCAAGGCATGAGAGGTGCAGGACCTGTGATGCGGAGCCAGCTCTGCTGCTCTGAATGACTCACCATTATCTTCTCTGCCATGTTTACTCAAACTACTTCAGATCTTCCAACTACTGCAATAGACAGTGTGGAGTTTTGTGGAAAGAATACATTAAATAAAAAAAAAAAAAAATAAAAAAAAAAGCAGTGCAGAAGCATTAAAGAATGTGCATGTGTTAAACAACAAAATCAACCCCTAAGCCCCAAAACAAAAGGAAAAGCAAAATAGCTGTGGATTGGGACAGAGCTGGGAGCAGGATCTGGTTGCTTGCCTCCAGCATGGAGCAAGTTCCCTGTGTCAGAGCTCTGCCTGGCTCTCCTCTCATCAGCAGTGCTGGGCAGAGCAGCAGAGCTGGGGGGGTCTATAGGCAGGTGCCTTTCCTTATCCCCTCTTTCAGCAGCCACCAGAATGCTACCAGGCACCTGAATCTCTGACCTTTAGAAACTGCATTTCTCACTCATCCATGGCCTCTGATACGAAGGGAGCATGGGGCTAGCTAACTCCTGTGCTGGCTTTTCTGCACCCATCATCTTGGGATGAGATGAAAGAGATGGCATTTGTGCCTGCATTTTATTTTACAGATCACAGATGCTGAACAATTCTGGAGGCAGAAGAACTGTGAGAAATGAACTGTAACACTACTGCCTGAGAAAGAACTCCACTGTTCCCATTTCACAGCACAAGAAATGGCCCTGAGTTCAATTTTCTGAGTTAAAAGAGAAATGCTTGTGATTTGATGAAATCTGGCAGAGGGAGGTTTCATGTCTCTATCTCTAGAAGATTCAGGCTATGTTCCACTTAGTTCCAGCAGAATTCAGGAAAAAAATAGCTGACTACCTCATGCTTATCTAGCACTTCTCCTTGGAGGATATCGCGGTGCTTTACAAATCAGGGCCATATCATTCCAACAGCTGCAGCAGCTGGGTTCAGTGGCTAACCCAAGGTCACCCAGGGAGTGACCGGCACAGCAAAACACTCCATCCAATTCAGGGATTTCTCCGACCTCTCTCTGCAGAACTGAGCTCTGTGAGTGCCACAGCGAGGGACAGCAGCTGCCCATGTGCCCTGTGACCTGCGGCGCGGGGTCAGCGGGTGAATCAGAAGTGCACTTTTGGGTCAGAAGTGCAAATCAGAACCCCGGCTTCCCGGGATGCCCCACCTTCACTGCAGGCACCAAGATCGCAGAGCTGGAAAATAAAGTCTGGAGAGGTGGGAGCGTGTCCAGAGCTGCTTCCATCCCTTGTCACACCTATCAGGCTCGGGCAGGGAACCACCCCCATCCGTGATGCAGCTCACTCCTGAGGTCTGAGCCCTCGCCCCCAGCACCCCGCACCCTTCGCCCTCTCCCCGGCGGCGATGCCAGCGACCCCTTACCTGCGGCCGGGGAGCGAGCGCGGCCAAGCTGCAGCAGCTGCAGCAGCAGCAGCGCGCAGAGCAGCCGCCGCATGCTGGGGGCGGCGGGGACGGGCTCTGGGGCCGGCTCTCGAAGCGGGAGCGGCTCTGGGCGCGCTGGGGCCGCGCTGCCCCGCGGCACTGCGGCTCCGTGTCCGCGCCCCCGGGACGCTCCCCCGCGGCAGCGCCCAGCCCGCCTCTCCCGGGGGCAGTTCCTGCGGGATCGCGCTGCTGCGCCACCGGGATGCAGAGCCGCCGGCGGTTTATACAAATAGTCAATAAAAACCACAAATGCCTCCCATCTGCCGAGAGCGTGAGGACATCCCGGAGCGTTTGGGAAGGGGTTTGTGCTGCTCTTTGGTTGCGGCAAGCACATATAAAGTATTCCTGCGGTGGCGCGGGGATGCCTCTGCGGGGGCAGTTCGGCTGCTGTTACCGGTCCCGCAGCGCTGCGAACGGCCTGTAACGGGTGCGCTGCTGGAGAGGAGCGACAGCAAAAGCGCCGGAATGTGGTTTTCTAGTGTTCTTTTTTTCTTGCTTTATTTTGTTTTTTCCTGTTTTGTTTTGTATATTTGGGTTTTCATTCGTTTACTTTTATTTTTTTTGTTTTCTTAAACTCAACATTCGAAGCTCTTTCTCGCTCTTTCTTCTGGCGGATCAGTCTCTCTGCGCGCTTCGTTTCCGGTGGTGCCGCCGCTCCCCCGGGTCACCGGCGGGGCGGAGCGGGCCCTGCGCTGGCCGGAGGCACCGGCCGCGGCCGCCCCTGCCCCGGTAACTCCTCTCCGGCTGTTACCGGCGGCCGCGGCGGTAGCCGAGCCTCCGGGGACGCGGGGACGGGCGGGGCTGGCCTCAGGCAGCGGCCGCCGGCAGCGCCCCGGCGGGGCGGGTCAAGGCGGGGCTGTGCGAGGGTCGCGGGACCGGCGGTCCGAGCCGCGCCCGTCTCCGCCCGGGGAGAGGCGCGGAAGGCGGTGTCGTGCCCGTCTCCGCCCGGGGAGAGGCGCGGGAGGCGGCACCGGGAGGAGGCGGCCGGAACTGAGCTCGGGCGCTTCCGTTGCGCCCATGCGCTGCCGCCGGCCTCCGGGAGCAACAAAGGAGGGAGCCGGGGGGCCGCGGCCGGGCAGTCCCGGGGAGCCGCGGGGTGAGGAGCGCGGTGGCGGCGCCCCGGTGGGGCCCGGGCTTGGGCGCGGTGGAGCGGGGCGGGGGGAGGCGGGACCGGCGCGCTGCGGGCCGGAGGGGGCGGCCGGAGCCCCGCCGGAGGCCTGGGGCCGAGCGCGGCACCGGGAGGGCTGAGGGACGGGGGAAACGCCACTGCGGCCGCTCACGGTGCCCGTGTTCGCAGGGCGGAGATGGGCTCGGCGTGACGGCGCCCTGGCGGCGGGGAGCGACCCGGGCGAGCAGCGCTGCGGCGGGGAAGGTGAGGGGCGCGGGGTCCCGGGCTGGCTCGGCCGGATCTGGCCGGGAGCAAAACTGACGGGGACCCCCCGGGGGAGGAGGGAGATCGCCGGTGTCTCAAGCTAGATGTGATTTTAGGCTTCTTTACGAGGGAGACAGGCAGCTTGTGGCGGCAGGACAGCTGCAGGCGGTCCTGGGAGCGAGTCCCGCAGGGGGGTGTCCGAGGGTCGCTGTGAGTTTGGGGCAGAAGGCAGGGGATGACAGGTGTGCGGTGTCGGGAGCATCCCCGAGCCTGGAGCCTGCTGCTGGGAGAGAGGAAACCGCGCAGAACACGTGAATGTTTGTGCTCAATAAACATTCATCTGTTAGTGAAGTCCTGTCACAATGAGTGCTGTACGTGCTTGGTGTTGTATTTGTAAGCCCTAAGTAAATGTTACAGTTGTGCTTTTTGGAAAAGGTGGTCCTCTTCAGTATGTTAGAAGAATGGATGGAGGTGATGGGATAGCTGCTGTTTACAAACTGTGTAAACTAACAAATACTTCTGTATTCTTTTGTAGGTGTGTTGATCTTGATTTTATGTACTGAAAGCTGATCTTTGCTCCTCCAAGATGGCATTTGTTTCAGCACAAGGGCCTACGGTGGTGGACCAAACCACTTTGATGAAAAAATACCTTCAGTTTGTGGCTGCTCTTACAGATGTCAATACACGTAAGAGACTTTTTTCTTCTTGTAAATTGCAGCTCTTCAGTAGTTTGTTTCACAAGCGTTGCAGACTTGTTTGAACAGCTGATGAAAGAGACAGTGAAATCTGTCAAATTCACTTTGAAATTTGTTTGAGTTTTGATTTTTGAAGAAGCAAAATGATGAGAAACACTTGCATGAGCCAAAGTGAGTGAGCTGTGTGTGTGTGTGTGCAGTTGTGTGGTGGTTGTTTGAGAGAACTGTGTGTCTTATAGTTGGGCAGTGATAGCTAAACTGATAAGATCTGATTGCTTCTTTGATCAATGAGTTTGTTGTTTTCCTTCATGACCTAGCTTTACACTCACATTTTTCTGCTTGAATTTTCATTTTCAGCTGATGAAACCAAATTGAAAATGATGCAAGAAGTCAGTGAGAATTTTGAGGTAAATAAAAAGATAATAACCCCAAGCAACAAAACCCCAACAAAACCCTCCTAACTTTCTGCAATGGCAGACTTTCTTGTGCTTAATGTATATTAATTGAATTTCTGATGTTATGCAGTTAAAATATTAATAGTAGTATCCTGTGACTAATGATTTATGTGGTTACAAGTCATTGATTCTAGGTTTGTATTTAGGAATTAACCAGGTTGTTGAAGAATTACATTTGGACTTAGTGAGCTTTCATTGCCAAATTCATTAACATTTAAATAAAAGTGAAGTAAGAAATTTTTCTTCTATTTTTTGAATGATGTCAAACGTCTGTATTTAGAGCTTTCTTTTATTTAGTTCAAATGTGTATTGTGCTCTTGTGAAACAGAGGCCCTTCAGATTCCTCTGAATATTCCACGGTGTGGAAATGAGAGAGGAGTTGTCAGATGCAGAATCTGACATCAGGAGTGGAGATGTCTCCAGGGACATCTTTTGCATGATGATGGACCATCTTTTTAGATGAGCAGCAGAGAAAATGTGAAACACAAGTTAACCCAGCCTTGTGTTAGCAGAAATTATACTTTAGTTGAATACTTAGTTGTTACGTGCCTGTTGTTATAGAAAACGAAAAATGATTCTTCTGGAGTTTATCTGCTTAAACTGTTTCTGAAAAAATTTATCTGACTAAAATAATAGTTTTAACTGCTTAGGCTGGTGATATGTTAGAATCTGAAGACTTAGTTGATTCTCTTTGCTCTTCCCTTCAGTAGGGAAGGGCTTGTATTTGTTTTGCTAATGTTCTCTTGGAACTCATGTGGTTCTGTAGTGTCAGCACTTAGTCACTGAATCTATTCAAAATTCACTGGAAATGTTTAATAGTGGCTTTGAATGTAACTGAGTATAATCTGTGTGATGTCTATTTTATAAGCCCCCATTTTTTGTGCTTAATTAGAATGTGACATCATCCCCTCAATATTCTACGTTCCTGGAACACATCATCCCTCGGTTTCTCACCTTTCTACAGGATGGGGAAGTTCAGTTTCTGCAGGAGAAGCCAGCACAGGTAAACTGTGTGGAGCATCTCCTGCCTTTTTGCTGTCCTTGATTAACCTAATGAACTGATTTAAGACTCGTTAAAAATAGATCTGTCATTTGGAGTGGAGCTGAAAAAGTCCTGTTTCTAAATAAGTTACTTATAAACTTTTGCTGATCTGGGCTTCTGTGAAAAAGGAGGAAAAGTAGGTGCAACAGAATTGGCTTTCTTTGTGAAATACTACACATTGTTACAAATTACTGACTTTACTGAAGGTTAGGAATGAAAGGCAAAAGTTGAATCTTTGTCATTAAATACTTGAAATTGTATTCCTTAAAAAAAGTCTAATTTTTCAGCTGTACATTAGTTACATTTGCCTCATTCACATAGGTGGGTAGTAGGAAGAGTTATGTCTTTGTACACAAGCCTATGTTTACATGAAATAAAATGGCTTTTTTTCTATTTCAGCATGCAGAATTATTAAGCTGAAAAAGATGCTGCAACTAATTGTTGGGTTTTGTGGCCTTTTCAAAAAGTTCTGTCATATCATTATTTTTATTTTTCCTTTATTTTTTTTTTTACAGCAACTCCGGAAGCTTGTGCTTGAAATAATTCACAGAATACCAACAAATGAACATCTTCGTCTTCATACTAAAAATATCCTGTCTGTGATGTTCAGATTTCTAGAGGTATTTTTTACTTCCTCTTAAAACTGTCAGAAACTTTCAGAAATATTTTCCTCTACTTTCTTCATCTCCAAAGTTTGCTGGGGGTAGGATTTTCAATCTGTGCTGTGCTGCTGGAGCAGGAATGGAAAGACATTCTGTTTTAAGCTTCACCCATGCCCTCTCTCACCATCTACAGGTTTTCTGCATGTTCTCTTTAGAAACTTGGAGTTTCTGCCCTTTAGAAACTTGGATTTTACAAATGCAGGGAGCTGTTCTCATGCTGGGCAGGATTTTCTGGCAGATAGAAAACAAGCTCTCAAAAATAAGCTATCTAGGAATTCACAACACTGTCATTGGAAGCTCACATGGAGGTCTCTTTTTGAGGGGCAATGGGAACAGACCTGATGGTACGGAGTGGTGGAAATGTCTGGGTTTTATTCCCCCAGGGGTGGATTTAATTTCAGCCGTAGTCTAGGGCTGCAGGGTATCCAAGGAAAGGCATCTTGCTCACACAAACCCATGTTGATGGGGCACTTCAGATTGTTGAGAAGAATATAATTTTACAGGGTTTTGAAGTACCCACTGAGTAGTTGGAGAATTCAGCAGTTAGCTCACTAAAAAGTTTCTTTTCTTTTTTTTTTTCCAGACAGAGAATGAAGAAAATGTACTGATTTGCTTAAGAATAATTATTGAATTGCACAAACAGTTCCGACCAGCAATCACTCAAGAAGTAAGTCATAACTCTTGTTATATGGTATAAAACCTGCTGCCATGCTCTTCAGAATTGCTATTTTGTTCAGCTGGGTTGATTGGTTTGTTTTGCTGTTATCCTTTTATGTTGCCTGACCTGTTGTCATAACCATATGTTTAATTTTATTTCCTTTTTTTAATATTAAAGTGATTTTTGAAAGATTGCATAATGGTAGCACTCTTGGGGAAAAAACCAAACTGTTAAAGTTTTGTTGTACTTGGTATAAATGTTTATGGACAATATGAGCAGTCTGAGGAATAAAATTCCCACACAAAGGAAGAGAATTTATGCCTTTTTAGTTTGTAAAGGAAAATGCTGAAAAGGAATTTACTCTGATTGACTTCCCCCTGCCTCCCCTTTTTTCTCTTGTGACTCATCAAGGGAAATTTGGAAGTTTGCATTGTTATTCTCTTGCTTTTTGCCTTGATTTTCTTTTGGGAAGACTTAGTTGTTTCACAGTAATTATACCTAACAACACTGTATTGGAACTCTGTAGAGATGATAGGTAGATCAGATTCTTTCCAAGTGAATTTTGAATTAATGCTAACTAAGCAGAAGGTAGGAGAACACTTTCAGATTATTTTCAATTATCATGAAAAATATGCTGTACTGGTGAATAGAGATTTGATGTGTTTGTACTGTTAAAACAGAATTCTAAAATTGTGGTTTTAAAATTATCTTTTAAAAATTTTTTTATGGCAACTGTCTTCTTCCTTCCTAGATTCATCATTTTTTGGACTTTGTGAAACAGATTTACAAGGAACTTCCAAAAGTAGTGGTAAGCTTTTTATTTCTTAAATTGCCCTTGCTATAGTCAGAAAATTAGTTTTTGTTTCTTAATTTTATCTCTAAAAGATATTGACATAATTATTTTGCATCTGGTGATATAAAGTAAATATAGTTTTAGTGAATCTGGTTATCAAAACTATGTTTAAAAAAGGAGACATTAAGATTTTGATTTGGAAAACCTTGTGCTTCTGGCACACTGTTAGTGGTAGGAGAAGATGGAGGTGAGCTGGAGTTCTGAAGCAGGGTGAGGTTGGCTGCAGTTGTCTCCAGGTACCCAAATGCATTAGTTTTGAGGGAAGGGTGAGGTCATGAAGGGAGGCTCCAGTCTGATCCTCCCTCCCTGATACAGAGTAACTTTGGGATGTTTCCTTTAGCAGAAGAGCCGCCTTGGCTGGGGGAGCTTTTCTGCTGCTCTGTCCAGGGGGAGAGCTTGCAGGGTGCGTGTCTGGCCCGGGCAGTGCAAACATCCCTGCAGGGAGGAGAAAACTGCTCCAGGGAGAATTACATGGGGCAGTTCTGAGGAGATGGATGGCCTTTCCACTGCTGCTGGCATTGTGATATTTTTCTTCTGCTCTTTGCTTGTAGAATCGGTATTTTGAGAACCCTCAGGTGATTCCAGAGAACACTGTTCCCACTCCTGAGATGGTTGGCATGATTACAACCATTGTGGTGAAGGTGAACCCTGAGCGAGAGGACAGTGAGACGAGGACAGTGAGTGTTCTGACTGCTCTTAGCTGGGGGACTGTCTGGAGCACAGGACCACAGACCATAATGCCAAAAATAACTGACTTCCTTTTTGCTTGTTTTCATTATCAAAACTTTTCTGTAGAAGCTGAGTGAAACTTTCCAGGTATTTCCTATGCAGCTGTAATTACAGGATTTTTATTTAATGTAATACACAATGCTTTTGTGTTTTGAAGATGTTATTGTTAAATATAGTGCTACTAAAATGAGCAGTTTCTGTAAAAATGTGTTTTACATACTCTTTTGAATTAATAATTAGACTGTTTATAAAGCTTGTATTCTTTCTTTCAGCATTCAATAATTCCCAGAGGATCTTTATCACTAAAGGTCTTGGCTGAGCTACCTATTATTGTTGTTCTCATGTATCAGGTTAGTACACTTCAGTATTTTGCATGTAAATACTTCATTACTGGGTGGCTCATGTAACTTCTGTTGGCTATCATATTAGTAAAAATTTATATGATATACTTTTGAAATTAAAATATCATCTAAAAATAAAGCTGGTGAGATATATTAATTTTTTTTTGCTGATTAGCTCTCCAGTAATTTGACTGCAAGTGTGACTTGTGAATTTTTCTAATAATACTTTCTTTTTTTAAGCTCTACAAACTGAACATTCATAATGTAGTAGCTGAATTTGTGCCCTTGATTATGAACACTATTATAATACAAGTTTCTGCTCAAGCAAGGTAAGAGCATTTAATGGTATTTTGATGATGTTTGAGATAGGTTTAAGTATCATTCAATATTGCTCAAAGTATTTTTGTCTTCTGTCTTGTGATTTTTCATTCTAATCTTATGCTTTTAATCTCAAAAGTAGCAATGATTATTTGACTAAAAATTACCAAGTTTCTGTAGGTGAAGTTACTGACATTATATGTCATTGGTTAAGTCCATAGTTGTGCAGTAGGTTCCAGTTTATTATTTGATAATGAGTAAATATAATAGAAATTATGATTTGATAATTTTTTAAAAATAGAGTTTCTGACAAAAATCCACATTGTCACAGACAGTGATGAAGACCCTGGGAGTGTGGACACTTGTCACTGTCTAATCTTTTTCCATACCATCAGTGATAGATCTGTGCTCTTCAAGGTGTAGCTTATATGAAGCCTTGTGATGTTGCAGGGATAGGCACTGCTTTCCTTGCCTCAGAGGGGAATGTTTCTGGAGAGCAGCAAGTGGTTCTGGTCAGGGCAGTGGGAGCAAGACCTCTGCCTTTCCCTGTCTGCCTGGGTGACCTGGTTAAGTGGTTGGAGCTTGAGAGAGACAGACAAGTCTGTGGGAGGGAATATTGCTTGGAAAAAAAAATTGGCCCCAGTTAGGGGAGCTGAGCCAAATGCGTGCTGCTTTGTGTTGGCTTGGCTTTCTGTAGAAAGGTGCTGCTGGGAATTTGAGTGGCAGAGGGCTGGTTGAAAATTGGCTCTTCCAGAGAGATTGTATTCTTTTAAGAAGCAAGAACTTCACTACAAGATGATGTAATTTGAAACTTCACTGAATTTTCTGAGTGAAGGTACTGAAGGGGAGGACAAAAACGTAACCACTGTTCCCTTTAATTTCAGACAACATAAACTTTATAACAAGGAGTTGTATGCTGATTTCATTGCTGCTCAGATTAAAACATTGTCTTTCTTGGCTTACATCATCAGAATTTACCAGGTAGGATGAATTTTTAATACTTTGGTACTTAATGCACGAGGTTTCTAGTTGCTTTATGTCAGGCAAGTGACTTGCATGTCTGCAGTGCATTGGGGTTGGAGATGGGAGCACTTGTGTAGAATATCTGGAGGTGGAGCTGTACTTGGTTATCCTTTCAAAAGTTTCCTCATGTGAATACAGAGTAAAAATGTGCCATTCCCCCTCCCTGGGCATTTATGGAATGACTACTGTGTTTTAGTTTTAGGATCAGATTTTGCAAGAGAAACTAGTGAATTTTAATGGAGTACTATTTTGCCAATGTAACACAAACTTTAAGAATAGAGCATTTTAGTAGTTGTACTCATGTTACTCTTTTTTTGTTGCAGGAATTAGTGGCTAAATATTCTCAGCAAATGGTAAAAGGAATGTTGCAGCTGCTCTCCAATTGTCCAGCTGAAACAGCACACCTCAGGAAGGAGCTCCTGATTGCTGCTAAGCACATCCTCACAACAGACCTGAGGAGCCGTATGTAGCACTCTTTATAAGTGTACCTGTAAACTGGAAAGATTTCTGCCATTGCTGTCAATTTTAGAGGCATATTACTTATTTATATTGGACTATCACAAGATGCCAGGCCAAATAGAATTGTTGTGTGCAGGGTTGCCCAATTTGTCATTTCCAGTAACTCATTAGTTATATACAAAAAGTTTTTCAAAGTTGTAAATAACCTGAGCACATTTTTTCTCTTTGCAAATGTAATTGGCTTTGACTGGGTACTGCAGTGTTACTCAAGGGGCAAGTGTCAGTGGAGTAGACAGTCATAAGAGATTGTTTGGAAATTTCCTTGTAAATGGTGCTGCCTTTTATAAGCTTCAGGAATTAATTTGGGGATAAAATCACTTTCTAACTTCAGGTTTAAATACTGAAGTTAAATGGTCTAATGCTTAACTATCTTATTTTGATTATTTCCTTTGCCAATTGTTGTGTATGGCTTTTTAATTTTTCTGTTTTTTAAATTCTAGAGTTTATTCCATGCATGGACAAGCTGTTTGATGAATCTATACTGATTGGCTCTGGATACACTGCCCGGGAGACGCTGAGGTATGAGAAAGTTCAGAGTAATGATCTGAGTGCCTGCCAGGGCTGCTTACTTTGGAAATTATTAATATTTACAGCAGCTTCTGTATAGGGTCCTAAATCTTCGCTTCCAGTAACTAATTTTACTGGATTGTTTTATTGGCAGAGCTTCTGCTCCTGTAATGGTGGCTTTTGTTTAACACTTTCATGGCACAGCATGGTAATGTGAGTGTAGGGCAAAATAAGAGAAATGGGTGAATGAAGATGATTTCAGTTTTTTGAATTGTGGAGGATGACCAAAACAGAGAAACCAACTCAGTATCTGCCCAATATTTCATGAAACATTTTAAATCTTATATCTGGTGTAAAATCTGAATGAGATTTAAACTGTTTTGTCAATGAATACTTTAAAACATACATGTTTGCAACTGAAAAAGTAAATGGAGAGAATACCTAACTTTCTATGTCTTCAATAGTCTAAATCTGAACTTCTTTTTCTCTAAGTATCAAGTGTACCTTATTGACAACATGTATTAGATTTAGAAGTATTTTCTCTGCTATATTAATTTATGATTAATTATGAAACAGATTACCAGCACTGCTCAGAATGTGGCTAACATGCATGTTAACTGCACGTAGATGAAAATATGTGGTGGGGTGTTCTGCAGTGAAGGAAGAAAGATCAGAGAAGCAGTACCACAATTGTAGGATAGATTGCTGCATCATTGGTTAAATTGCACAGGGTAAATTCCCTTGTGTAACTGAAAAAGCCTTGTGAACTCTGGGTTTGCATATGGAAATAGAAAACTTACATTGAGAAATTTGGAAGTACCTCCAGGCAGTAACTATTTGTTTAGTCAAATTAAGAACATTTTTAGTTGTGCTCAATGTGTTTTCCTCGTTCCTTGTTTTGGCTGTAGACCCCTTGCATACAGCACCCTGGCAGACCTGGTGCATCACGTCCGGCAGCATTTGCCTCTCAATGACCTCTCCCTGGCTGTCCAGCTGTTTGCCAAGAACATTGATGATGAATCCTTGCCAAGCAGTATCCAGACCATGTCTTGCAAGCTCCTGCTAAATTTGGTAGACTGTATCCGCTCTAAAAGTGAACAGGAAAATGGAAATGGTAGAGACATCCTTATGAGAATGCTGGAGGTATTGATTTGTTTAAAGCATTTGATAATTGCTTGGATACCCTGTTTTGTAGTGTGTTGTCAATCACATTCTCCTTCAGAAATGGGAATATATAGGAACAGCCTGTGTACTGTATTTCACTTCAGTGCTTCACAGGAGGGCTCTTTAAAATGCTCTGCAGCTGGGATAATATCTCAAGTGTAGTGGAGATGCTTTGTCAACTCAGCTTCATTCAGTGGTTAGTTTCAAAGCAGGAAATTTGATGCCTGTTTTGAGTAGCTTGGGTTTTTAAAAATAATTTTATTTTAAACTTTAGTTATAATTTTTTTTTGTTGTGTAGAAGTATGCAAGAATTGTATTTTTTAATGCCTTCCAGTTATGGATGTGCTTTTTGGTGTGTTTTTTTTTTTAAGCCCTGAAAGAGGGTCTTTGCACAGGTCCTTGGCATGGCACAATACAATCTGTACAATTAGAAATATCTGCTCTTTGAAGACCTAATGATCCTTTTTAAGGATCTTTATATGGAATGATTTTTTTTGTATTTTTGAAAATCAGGGATGCACTAGATGTTTGAAGAAGGCAAACTAGTTTATTGATACACTTAAAAATGTTTGCTGTCATTTGAATGACTTCAAAAATAGCTGAAAGTTTTATTGATCTCAGTCTGCTGATTTGAAATACCAGTGCTATTAAATTTAGGATGATTTTTGAAGAAGCAACTTGTTTTCTTTTTCTTTCCCCCCTCCCTGCTGTTTGATCTGCCTCTCCTCCTTTGCCTTAGGTGTTTGTTCTGAAATTCCACACCATAGCACGCTACCAGCTGTCTGTCATCTTTAAGAAGTGCAAGCCCCAGTCCGAGCTGGGGGCGGCTGAAGCTGCCTTACCTGGAGTGCCCACAGCAGCAAATGCAGCCCCTGTTCCTGTCCCATCTCCTGCCCCAGCCACTCCCGTGGCCCCTGCACCTGTACCTGTGTTTGAAAAACAAGGGGAGAAAGAAAAAGAAGACAAGCAGACATTTCAGGTCACGGATTGCCGGAGCTTAGTGAAAACTTTGGTCTGTGGGGTCAAGACGATCACGTGGGGCATCACCTCGTGCAAAGCTCCTGGTGGTAAAACTGCATATTTAATTGCATTTATCTCTCATAACTCTGCAGAAAAAAAGCCTCTCTAGAATGAAAGCAAATAGTATTTTTAATGCTTAACTATCTTATTCTTCTTTCAGAAGCACAATTCATTCCTAATAAGCAGTTACAACCTAAGGAGACTCAAATCTATATAAAACTGGTGAAATATGCAATGCAAGCGTTAGATATTTATCAGGTATGTAACCTGCCCACACAGCATTTCTATTTGTACAGTTACTGTATGTTACATCTTTTAATAAGGATTTATTTGTCAGCTAAAACAGAGATTACACATATAGTATATTTTCACTAAGTCTTTAATTGGTACCACAACTATTGAGAAATGCTCAATATGAAGAATTAATTTCAAAAGTGAATTTCAACGTACTTACTATTTGCAAGCAACAGGTTATTTTCTCAACAGCCATTTTTGTCTGTTCATGCAGGCAGGTCAGACTGCAAATAATTGTCTTTCATGTAGTGAATTAAATCTTTCCTTGAAAGAGGTAGTTTAGCTAACAGTTGAAGCATTCACGTGTCTGTGTTTTCTGTAGTTACACAAAGCACTAATGAAATGTAAATGTGTTTGATTGGGTATTAAGTAATTTAAAAATACACTGATATCTCCTGCTGTTGTTTTTCTCCATTTCTAACTTCCCAGTTTTAAAATCTGTTCTGAAAACACTCAATTTTTGTATTTTTAGTATTTTTGTCATGGTTGGCTCTTGTGCCCAACTTCTGTTTGTGGGGGCTTGCATGTAAAACCCATAACATCTCGGTTACTTTCAAAAGCTATTTTAAGAATAATGGAGACTGAGCTACTCAAATTCTGTAACCAGTGTATGTGTTTTCTCCATTGCTGTAGGTGCAAATAGCAGGAAATGGGCAGACATATGTTCGAGTAGCAAACTGTCAGACAGTCAGGATGAAAGAGGAAAAGGAGGTTCTGGAGCATTTTGCTGGTGTGTTCACAATGATGAACCCTTTAACTTTTAAAGAAATCTTTCAAACTACTGTTCCTTATATGGTGGAGAGGATCTCTAAAAACTATGCTCTTCAGGTATGTTGCTGTTTACTTTTTACATTGATAATGAGCAGCATGTAGGAAAGAGCTTATGCCTTGAGGTACACATGACTGATGTAGAATTATAAATATTGATATTGAAATTAGCATGTGAGATTTGAAGCAGTCTATATAAAGAGTAGTCTATGAAAATAATGTAAAAATGGGTTTTCAAAAAACCTTACCTAAGTGATGCAATACAAACACGAATACTTCAGTTTAGAAGATATGAATGGGATTCATTCTTGAAAAGTACTGAGCATTATGGACTTGTTGTTTTGTTCAGCTTGTTGTGCTAATGTTCTACTATTTTACAGAATGCAAATCCTATAATATCCATTTAAAATCTAACCTGAGACTTCAGCATTAAGCTACACACATGGTTGTTTTCCACTGAGGACAAACAGAATCATTTGGGTAGCAGCGGAGATGGGGAAAGAAATTTGTCTTAGGTTTTTTTTAAATGGATAGTGCATTTATCCTTTTGTTCTTTTTATTACAGTAGTAATAAGTTCTTTGTGATCTCCTTTTATAGATTGTTGCCAATTCTTTCTTGGCAAACCCTACTACCTCTGCTCTCTTTGCAACCATTTTGGTGGAGTATCTTCTGGATCGTCTGCCAGAAATGGGCTCTAATGTGGAACTCTCCAATCTGTATCTCAAGCTGTTCAAGTTAGTTTTTGGCTCAGTTTCACTATTTGCAGCTGAAAATGAGCAAATGCTGAAGGTAAAGGTCATTTGTTTTAAAAATAAGCCTGCTTTAAAAACAACACTCCTAAGAGTTGTGCACAGTCTAACATTTGAGAGTAATTTAATGTTTGAAGCACTATTTGTGACACATCTCCATTTTTTTTTTCCCAAATTCCAAGTACGTTGTCTTGTTTATGAGAGATGGTTTCTGTGAATATTTTCTTCATGTTTGAAACTATGGAGTGATGTACTAATTCTGAGTATAAATGGCTGATACATGACTGTGGTCTGTGATTGCTATAAGCCCATGTAACTTCATGGTCAGGACATGCACAAATTCTTGCATATTTTCTCCCTTTGTATTAACTTAAGAGTTTTGCTTGGATTGAAAGCACTTTTTTGTGTGTTGGTGAATCTTGTTCACTCATGTCACATTCAGTGACGTGGACCTCTTGAGTTAGATTTTTTTATGCTCTTGGGAAATCTGGGCTTATAGGAATGCTATTCTTTCTACTGACATTATCTATTCCAAGGGTCTATTTATGTTGATGAGATCATCTCATTATTCAGTGAATTTAGAAATGCTGAGCTTGTAGCAAGAGTGCACTTTCCTCATAAAAGCAGCAGCTGCCTGTATCTAGAAAAGACATTAAGAATTTAATGGAACACTGATTGTTCTCCCATACCTTCTCTTGTTTTAATTCCTTGTACTTTGTACCAAACAAAATTTCTGATACAGGTAACTGTAGAACAGAGGGGGATTACCAATTTCCCAGAATCTTTGAAAATTAACAGTAATATGAAGCAATATTCATATAATCTTCCTTTAATTCTTGCAGTTTGTCATCAGAATCAAGGTCATTTGGATTTTATAAGATGGTGATGAAGTTTAAAGAGTGTAATTTACTACCTTCACAGTTTCATGCTTCTGTTACTTTGTTTTGTTTCTGTAGGATGAATGGTAGGGGCCTTGGGCAGACAATTTAATTGAATGATGAAGGCTGTTTGCAGCATTTGCATAGCAATGTAGAAAGCTTTTTAGATGTTAATAATATCCAGACATGTTGCTTTTTGTCTCTGGTCCATGAGAATACTGGTATTTATCAACTATTTTTAATGAATCTTGCAAGATGTTCATGTCCTCTGCTCAAGGCCACCAGCTCCATAGCCTTTTTTACTTGAGAGAGTTTGCTTTCAAAATGAAATTTTAGCATTCACAAAAATTAAGAACTAACAATGAAATTAGATCATGGGTAAATTAATATTGTTAGGTGTCCTCTCTTTCATTCTGACACCTCAGATTTCTGCTCCCCCTTCCCAGATACTTGAGAGGAAATATTTCCTCATTGTGTCAGATTTGCAGAATCCCATGCTAAACTCTTGTACAGTATGATGATGAGAAAATTGATATTTTATTAATCCTCAAACTTTATTTTCTTTATAGCCACACTTGCACAAGATTGTGAACAGCTCTATGGAACTTGCACAGACTGCCAAAGAGCCCTATAACTATTTCCTGCTGCTCAGAGCACTGTTCAGATCTATTGGAGGAGGCAGTCATGATCTGTTATACCAAGAATTCTTGCCGCTGTTACCAAACTTACTGCAAGGTAGAGCAACACCTTCCTTCCCTGCTCCAGCTTCTGATTTTTTTATGTGAATAGTAGTAATAAAGTTATATTATGTAGTTGAAAATCACTCAAAACTAAAACCCTACCTCTGATAAGTAGCTTCTGATTTTGAGTTCAGTGATTGATTAAAATACCTTGAGTGTGCTTGTTTTCATTTACTATCAGCTGCTTCAGGCTCCATAGTTTTGGCTGTGTCACAATTTCTGCTGCTTGTTTTTCTTCTTTTCATTGTGGGGCTGCTGGGGTTTTCTTGTTTGTTTCTTTTACTTGTTTGGTTTTTTTTTTGCAGTGGGTAACTTTGTTGGCATAAAGCGTTTGGGGGATGAGTGAGTAGGCGAAGCAACGTTGCCAGGCCATTGCTGGTTTTGTGGGGAGAGCACGGCAGTGAAGCTCTGACTGTTCTGCAATTTAGGGCATGTGTGTGCACCTGCAAGGGCATGATAAATAGAAATTCAAGTAGTGCTAGACTGCAAAGAGAAATGGAAATAACAATCAGTTTGATTAATTGAGCATTTATGCTTGCAAGAACTGTGTTCCAGAAATACTGAGAGTGAGCAAGAAAATGTGGAGGGCTATTTAAACCTAAGGACAAGCTAATCAGAACTATTCCAGGACTGTAGACTGGTTCAGATCTACAGCTGTAGGGACAGTTTTTATTGTAGTTAGCAAATATATATGTTATCAATGAATCATTATGTAAAACTCATGTCAGTAGATTTATAGACTATGTCTATATCTTTATGGGGAGATCTAAATCTTTATGGGGAGAAAAATCACTTGGGGAGTGTGCTTAGTCTGTATGGGGCAATTAATGCGCTTGAACTCACTGAATGTTTCTTTCCAGGATTCAAAATATTTTAAAAAAAGTTCTGTGAGGGTTTATTTTTTATTGTTACAAGGCTGAGGTTTGAGTCAAATTATCTTTTTTCTTTTCTATCTGCAGTATTCAAATACTGCCTTATTGAGTCTAATATTAAACTTTAAAATATGTAGAGGTGCTTTTTCTTCTATATGTGTGTACATAAAAAAGGCATTCACTGCCTGACATCCTTAGATGTAAGTTAGAATAATGAATGGTATTAATATTTTGTAAATCCATTCTTTACAGAGCTGTAAGCTCTACAGTGTTTAAAGACGTCAGGCTCTTCTGAATTGAGGAAATAGCAATTTTGAACAGCAAACTGTGGACTGTCTTTTTCCTGTGAGTGTATAACTTATCCATAACTTTCAGGACTTAATATGTTGCAAAGTGGCCTTCACAAACAGCACATGAAAGACTTGTTTGTGGAGCTCTGCCTCACTGTGCCCGTTCGTCTGAGCTCGCTGCTGCCTTATCTGCCAATGCTCATGGACCCCTTGGTGTCAGCCCTCAATGGATCCCAGACCCTGGTTAGCCAGGGCTTAAGAACTCTGGAATTGTGTGTGGATAACTTGCAGCCAGACTTTCTGTATGACCACATTCAGCCAGTTCGAGCTGAGCTCATGCAGGTAAATGTGTTGTTTCCTCTTAGACCACAAGAGGTCATTGATTTGCTGAAGAATATCAGAAATTTGCGTGAAGCTTTGGTTACAAAAACATGAAAAATCTGTCATGAAACCCATACCAGTCTGATGTGAGTGTAGAAGGATAGTTGGTGTTGTGCCAAAACTATGAAAATTTAGAAGTGAATTAATTGTTTCTCCTATATACTTTGTTAAATGGTTACATTCTATTTACTTTATTAGCTTCTATATTTCAAAACTAGCTCTGAGCTTAATTCAGTTCAGCCTTAACTGGCCTGCTTTTTAAATTAACAATGTTGTTTAATATTTATCATAAACATGAAACTACACTCCAAGATAGCAAAAATTTTGTAGCTGATGACAGTAGTCTAAATCTCGAACTGCATTTAGGACTACCTTGTTACAAAGCACTTAGGCTGTTATGAACTGAGACTGCTGATACTCAGCCTTGATAAGGAACTTATGCAGGGTCAGTTACCCAAATACAAGAATCAAGTGTTTTCCTTGACTTTTTTTTTACATTACAAATTGAACAATGTTGGAGTAAGCCTGGCCTGCCCATGTACCTTAAACCCCCAGGCTCTGTGGCGAACCCTGCGCAATCCTGCTGACAGCATCTCCCATGTGGCTTATCGTGTGCTTGGGAAATTTGGTGGAAGTAACAGGAAGATGTTGAAGGAATCACAGAAACTACAATATGTGGTCACAGAAATCCAAGGACCCAGTATTACAATTGAATTTTCAGACTGTAAAGCATCCATTCAGCTCCCAATGGAAAAGGTAAGGGCTTAAATTACTTCCAATGCTGAGAAACTAACTTTAAAAATATCTGTCTGGAAGTTCTTTCTTGATTTCTTCTATAAACTGTGTAAGATTTCACCCCCAAAATGACAGATTTAGGCATGCTGTACTGCTCTTACAAAGTGATAGGCTAGGGAGCTAAACTGGCCCAAATAAATGTTTTCACAGAATGGGTAAGGTTGGAACTCCTGGTATATTGCTTAGGTTAGGAGCAGGAATCTCATCTAAAAGTCCCTATTTGCTTTTTGAAATGTATCAGAAATTTACTGTAGAAGTTCTTCAGTGGTGGTTATTCTCATGACTCCAGTGATTTGGTTTTGTTTGTTGTCTCTAGAAGCACTTTGTACTGTACTGGCTTTCATCTGGCAGTAATGGTGTATCACAAGTGCTTAGTTCTCACTAATTACAGCAATCTAATTTCTGAGACTGAAGCTGGATTTGGAGATAATTTGGTCTGTAGAGTTTTAAGACTTACCTTTTCAATTAGACTTTCATAAGTAGATACCATCTGAATGTGATAAGCAATTTTCTTCACTGACAGCGGCTCTCTGGCTCCATCCAGCCAACAGGATTAAAAATAGCTTGGAAAAGTGATTCTTAAAATGCAGATTTACTGATTTCTCTACTGATTTCAGCTGTACTGAAGCTGATTTATTGAATATGTATAAATACTGTAGTTGCTGACATTTACCTGTCCTGCTAGGCTTAATTAAAACTAAGTTTTCCAAAGGATTTTAGCATCTGGCATTGATATGGAGCAATCTTCCGCTGCTCGATGTTGACCAAGAAAATGTTATCTACTGAACACTTTGTATCTAAGAAAAGGAAATGCCAAAGTAAAAATGAAAAAAAAAAGTGGAATAAATTGAAAACAAGAAATCCTTGTTTTCTTTTAATGCCTTGGTAGACTTTTGTGGCTTGTACAAAACTAATTTTTCTTTTCATTCCTGTGATAAAAACTTAGGATGACAATATCTTAAGTAAGTGGAAATGCTAGGGAAGGAAAATGCCCACTTTGTAGCAGGGGCTTTTTCTGCATAAACTTAATAAGCATGGATGGTTAGATTTTACTTGCAATTGATAATTCCTTTTTTTATGCATTCCAGAACAATTTGTGCATTATTTTTTAACTTAATGCCATCTCATTTATCTTCCTGTCTTTTGTGGGAGAAGGATAGAAATCAGGCGGTTGTACTTTTATGTATTATCTTTATATATATAAGCACAAAATAGAAATTTCCCAAAGAGATGTACTCCCCTTTTTTAATCATCTTAATGTCTTAAAAGATTGATTAGAAGTATTCTGGAATGTATTAAATCTTCTTGCAATGGAAGAGTACTATTTCCATTAAATAACTGGTGTTTAGAAGTTGCTTGCAGGGACGTTTCATCATGCATGGAAAGGTACCATTTATATATGGGTATAAATGCATTGTATACATACAGTATAAAGGGATTAGACACAGCAATTATTGCTGAAGGGAAGACAAGGGAAATTACTTTTTGGGAAAGGGGAGGGACACAGTGAGGGTTTACGTCACTCATAACTTAAAATGCTTTCTGACCATGGAGATATTTGCCATGAAACTCAGCAAGTACAAAACCACAGAAAACACCATGGCATTTTCAAGCCACACTCTCAGGCCCTCTCTGCATTTCCTAACTTGGGCACTCCAACCTGTGCCTACTTTGAAAGCTACTTTTAATATATATATTAATGATGCCATTCCCTTGATTAATGACCTTATGGTAAATGCCAAGAGTAAGAGGTGTGTGGATTCTCTTGTCCCATTCCAGGCAATCGAGACGGCCCTGGACTGTCTGAAGAGCGCCAACACGGAGCCCTATTACCGCAGGCAGGCCTGGGAGGTCATCAAGTGCTTCCTGGTGGCCATGATGAGCCTGGATGATAACAAACATGCATTGTACCAGCTCCTTGCACACCCCAAGTATGACAATTCTCTAAACGTAAATGTGTATGTAAAATTTATGGTGTCTTTGGAGCAATCTAGTTTAGAGACAATAATTAGTCTGTGCAATTCATGGGGTTTTTGCCTGCTGGTGAAAAGGAGTTTTGTTAGCATGTTTTTTAATGCCAGTGACATGTTAATGTTTCATAGTTTAATTTTCTTTCCCTAATTACAGCCCAGTGTATAATCTATTACATATGATCAATATGATTAATTTTAGTTTCATATATTTAAATAATTGGAATATTCTGGTGCTTAATTGTATTTTAGAGATTCATTTAGATTGTGACATTTTGTATGTACATGTAAGCTTTTACTGAAGTGAAAGACAAAATTCAGTTTCATTTAGTGACTAAGCTATAGCATAGTCACACGCAGCCTCTGTTTATCTTGGTGTGGGAGCCTTTTCTTGGAGCTTTTGTTACATGTTTTGCAATTTTAGTCATTGATATTTCACGAGTTTATTGCTTTTAGACAACCTTAACATCTTTTGCCCAAGAAGTGTGGGCTGACTTTGACTCTTGCAATGCAGTAAGTGTAGCTAAAGAGCATAGTAGCTTTCACAGTTTGGGCTTGTTAGATTTGACATAAATATAGCTTTGCAATGAATAAGTTTTGTTGGGCAGTGATTTGATAAATAATGTTTCAATCATTCAAGATTAAAATCAAATGTCATTTTAAAAACGGGAAAAATGTCAAAATATTGAAAATGACATTCTGTAATTGAGTTGCAGTGCGAAGCCTGTATACCTATTATTGTACATACGTGGCTTCTTCTGAACCACTCTCTTTAAATGTTCCTGATGAAATTGAGCTATCCATCATGCTGGAGACCAGTGGCTGACAAAATTAATTCGTACTGAGCAAACTGGTCTAGCTCTACCAAAAAGAGGGGAAAACAGGAGGTGGAGAAGGAGTTAGATATGGACAGCAAACTTTGAATGCAGTTTGAGCTGGGGGTGCTGCAGTTCGGGGCTCTGTTGAGCACAACCTTGTGTTTCAGCTTCACAGAGAAATCCATCCCCAGCGTGATCATCTCGCACCGCTACAAGGCCCAGGACACCCCGGCGCGCAAGACGTTCGAGCAGGCCCTGACCGGGGCCTTCATGTCGGCCGTCATCAAGGACCTGCGGCCCAGCGCCCTGCCCTTCGTGGCCAGCCTCATCCGCCACTACACCATGGTGGCCGTGGCTCAGCAGTGCGGTGAGTGAGGGCACGCAGCTCCTGCGGCCTCCTGGGCACAGCTCGGTGCTTTTACACACAGCTGCTTGTTTTAAAAATCACAATATTGCAGTTGCGTCTGGGTAACTGCACTGGATTTTTGTTTGACGGTCGAATTGTGTTTTAATTCTTTAGAGCAGTGGGAATTATTAAACAAATTTTAAAAGGCAGTCAGTTACCTAATAATGCTCTGTAAATGCTACAGCAATGAAATAATTGCAGCATGGAACAGCTTATACAGTTCCAAAGCGTTTGTGTAACATAATACTCACAGTACTATTTGCAGATGGTCTTTAATTAGGTTGTTTCCAGTTGTGGTTTTGAAGGACCTTTAGGGGAACTAAGTAAATGCTGGAGCATTGCAGTGTCTTATATCCAAGAAGAAAAGTTTTTGTTTGGGCTGTATGACAAATAATTTGGTAAAAGGCATATTATAAGCATATCACTCTTCATTGTCACATTAATGTAACTGATTCTTCATTTTTAATTAATCTTCTTGCAGTGCATAGTCTAGTGTATAGAAGAAAATGTTCAAGTAGATGTAATCTTTTTTCCTTCTAGAAGTGAAGGATGCCTTATAATCCATTTATATGCAAATAGGCACAGGGCTTACTGGTTTTGCCATCAGCTAGTCCGAGGAGTAGTAAAATCTAATTAAAAGACTATTCATATTGAAATATCCATTGTTTTGTCTTTATTTTCCCTCCCCTCCCATTCCCTGTTACAAATTCCAGGTCCTTTCTTGCTGCAGTGCTATCAGGTTGGGAGCCAGCCTAGCACAGCTATGTTTCACAGTGAAGAAAATGGGTCAAAAGGCATGGATCCCTTGGTGCTTATTGATGCCATAGCCATCTGCATGGCATATGAGGAGAAGGAGCTCTGCAAAATAGGAGAGGTGGCCCTAGCAGTGATATTTGATGTTGCAAGCATCATCTTGGGTTCGAAGGAAAGGGTAAGATTTTCAAAAGTGTATTGAAATGATTGAGTTTCAGCCAATGCCATTTTGCTTCTAAAATTTTGTAGTCTACCAGTAAGCTGAGAAAAGGAGACTGACAATTTCTTTGTTTCCAGGCTTGTCAGCTTCCCTTGTTTTCATACATTGTGGAACGTTTATGTGCTTGCTGTTACGAGCAAGCTTGGTATGCTAAACTAGGAGGTGTTGTGTCCATTAAATTTCTTATGGAACGGCTGCCACTGATCTGGGTCCTCCAGAACCAGCAGACTTTCCTGAAGGCACTTCTCTTTGTTATGATGGACCTAACTGGAGAGGTATGAATTTTATCAAATTGAATTTTGTCAAATAGTGTGGGGAAAATTTCTGGCCTTAAATTCACACAGATTGAACTCTTAGTAATCTTGATTTTGCTGAACTTCAGAATGCGTTTTACCTGCAAGAGTTAGTGAATTCTAGTCATTTTAACTCAATTCAAGATCTGAAGTTAGAAATTAGGTCAGATTTTTCCACTTAACTTTGCTGAAGTTTTTGAGACTACACTTGCTGCTTTCAGAGTAGAAATGTGCGTGTAGATCACAAAAGAACACAGATTCACTGTCACTTACCACGGAATCCCTAAGCTTAGTTGGAAATCAAAATCACAGGATTCATCAAAATAAAATTCTAAGTTGATGAGTAATGTGTAGATTTGTGATCCTTGTTCTGTACTTAGCTGATAAAAATGATCTCTGATGCCTCAGGTTTCCAATGGAGCAGTTGCTATGGCAAAGACCACATTAGAACAGCTCTTGATTAGATGTGCAACTCCTTTAAAAGATGAAGAAAAAACAGAAGAAATCCTTGCAGCACAGGAAAAGTCTTTCCATCATGTCACACATGACCTTGTTCGAGAAGTGACCTCTCCAAACTCCACTGTGAGAAAACAAGCCATGCATTCCTTGCAGGTGCTTGCACAGGTCACTGGAAAAAGTGTCACAGTCATCATGGAGCCACATAAAGAGGTAAGCAGAAATATTTACTGAACCCCATCTTAAAGTTGTTTTCCAGTTTGGATTTGCAGAAATGCTTTCTTGGTATGTTTTTGCATACCAGTGAATTAAGTTCATAGTGTTTTGATAGCATATGTTTGTCATTTGCTAAGTTTTGTTGTTCAAACATACACAATGGCTGGAGCACTACAGAGATTCATACAGGCTCTGCCTGACTCTTAGCCAGTATTTATGCTGTCTTCAGGATGATTTACTTCCTTAAATTATGGGCTGCCCATCCTGCCACCAATCAGACATAGGCTAGGCCATGTTGCAGTACATTTTGATACTCTGTTTTGTTATTCTCTAAATATGTGGCATTATTGCTATGACTTTCCCTATCCAGAAAGAGACTATAAAATTCAAAGCTGGTTGAATAGCTTTTGGCTGGATACTCCTTAAAGCTGATATTGTTTAGTCTTTTGGAAGAGAATTGAATACACATAAGTCTTAAGGGCCATGACAACATTCCAGATTATACTGAGAAGCTCCCTAGTTATATCTTTGCTAAAGCTGTTTAATGAGGAAAGTGAGAAGTTGATGTAATGGAAAAAAGTTACACTAACTTTTTTTGTTTTCTGATGTTTTAGGAGCTTAAAATATTCTTGTTACTTGACTGTTTGAAATGCTTCAGTCTATGAATTTCTTTGTTGTTCATGATGTTAGTGTGAAGTTATTAAATATCACAGATCTGTTCACAGAGAATATGTATTAATTACAGCTACTGTAATTAATTAAACTGTTTTGCAAACTGACTGTGAATCAAAGTAATTCAGAGAATTTCCTCTAGCTTAATTTTTGCTCAAGACACATCTGGAGCGACAGTAGGAAATGGATAGAAACCTAGAGCCATGACTAATGGGGTCTTCTCGGTCTGTGGGGTCATTTCAATAGCTGCTAATTCAGTAATCTAAATTACATCATGTAGGTACTCCAGGACATGGTTCCTCCTAAAAAGCATTTGCTTCGGCACCAACCTGCAAACGCCCAGATTGGCCTGATGGAGGGAAATACATTTTGCACAACCCTGCAGCCCAGATTGTTTACAATGGATCTGAATGTTGTGGAACACAAGGTTTTCTACACAGAGGTACTTTGTTTTTATGTTATCATCTTTGAATGTAGATGCTTCTGTATGATGGCATTAGTACTTTCATTGTTAAAAATACATATTTTTCTTTTTGCATTTTAAACTTTGACTGAAATGCAAGAATTTCTCTTTTGAAACATCAAGTGAAGTCTGCTTTGACTGCAGCAGTCAATGCAGAAGATCCTCTGGTTTTGAGTTAAGACAAAAACAAAATGCTGTAGATGAAAAGCTGTCTGTAAAGGTGGGGGTGAGATAGTGGTGTTTCAAATGTGAGTAGCAATATTAAAATGACTGTTTGTTTTTTTCCTAGTTACTGAATTTGTGTGAGGCTGAAGATGCTGCCCTAATGAAACTGCCTTGCTACAAAAGTCTTCCATCACTTGTACCTCTGCGAATTGCAGCCTTAAGTAAGTGAAACATCCTAAACAAGACTTGATGCAGTTAAGTGTCCTTGTGAGCAATGGGCAGTCTGCTTCCTGAGATCAGCAGAAAACCTGAGCCCTGGAAGACTGATGACTGCTCTCCTGAGGTTACAGTTTAATGGAGAGAATAATGGGAAAGTATTGCTGCCTTTTTAATGACTAGAATTCAGTTTTCTGAAAGGAACCCAAAATATTTTAAGATTAATTATGTTATAAAGTATTAGGAAAACTATAGAATGTTAATAGAATTCTCATTCTTTTACTATTTTATGATGCCTGTTGATTTTGGCAATGCATACAATACTTTAGCTGTCTGCAATTTGAGATGACATAAAAAGAAACTATAAGAGAAGCAGTGTAGAATTAGGGTTTATTTTCTTCTCTCCTTTGAAATTGAGTTAACAAAGAGAACAAATTTACTTTGATATTTGCAGATGCTCTAGCTGCCTGCAATTACTTGCCTCAGTCAAGAGAGAAGATCATTGCTGCACTTTTCAAGGCACTGAATTCAACAAATAATGAGCTGCAGGAGGCAGGAGAAGCATGCATGAGAAAGGTGACTGTATTCAAACAACATTCCTTTTGAGGCCATTGTTCTCTCTGCTTTACTTCCTTGGTACAAGACTTCTTGGGAAAGTTCTCTACAGGAAATACTGTTGCTCTGTTCAGCTTTTGTTAGTGATGCTGATAAAAGTTTGTGTCAGATGTGTTTGTTTGCGATTTGAACTTTTCCATAAAGAATTATCCAGGTTGCAATTAAGAATTATAAGCTTTTGGATAAGGACCATAGTTAATCTTTCAGTCTTTCTGTGCAGTCTTTCTCTCTTTCTGTTGGGCTAGTCTTTGCAAATGAGTCTTCTTTTCTAAATAGCTTTAGTCCTTCTCAGCTGTTTTGCAAATGTGCAGGCTTGGCACTATTGTAAAAGCTCTTCCCATGTTTTGTTTGTGTTCCTAAAAGAAGTGGTGGAGATCCCATAGTTGGTTTTGGAAAAGTAAAGCAGGACAGCAGAGTTAGACCTGCATCACAGTGTGATGGTTACCTTAAGGAACAGGACCCTGGCTGTCCTGTTTGAGGTCAGAATTAGTGTCCCTGCCTTACACTGCCCTGTCTGACCTGTGGATGCTACATTATCATCTCTAAAAGCTGGAAGGACAGGGAAAGGATATTCTTTCATTGCCATTTGTTGTTCAATAGCTGTACCTAATTCTGATTCAGCATGATTTTAATTCCATTCTTTTAAATAAAAAAAAAAAAAAAGCTAATGAAATTACTTACAACCTCTTTGCAATGCTGTGTAGATGGGCTGACATGGGACAGAGAATGTAACTGCAGTAATATTGGTGGTTTGCATTTGTTTGTGCCATTGACTGGCCAGAGGTTGTGTGACTTTTCATGTCACTGTGATCATGAGAGAGAATGTACTTATCATTTATGGCTTGTTAACACACAGTTGGGTTGAGGGGTAGCAAATAGGGGTTGTTCTGACCTATACATCAGATTTGTCTGATTGTTTTTTTTTTCCCCTGGGATAAACTCTTGCCCACAGGATATTTGGTTATGACAGAAAATATTCTCTCTGGCTACTTGCAGCCAGGCTCTTTTGACCTTTTCTGTTGCTCAGGATGCATGCAGATTGTAACATAGGAATTTGCTCTATTGCCTTCAGCCAGATTCACAGGCAGCTCTTAACAGAGTGTCTAAGTAATTTGTTCATAGCTGTGTATTTAATTTATAGCTGTAGCAGTTTTTCAGTCTGTCTGTAATTACGATCTCCTACTTGATTATTTTATGGAATGTCCTACTGTATGTCACAAATACCTCAGTGCTTCCCAAATCCATCTTGTCACTGTGTCAATTTGCAGCATTAGATTGTATTGTATTGTATTGAAGGCAAAAAGTAAAGAAGTCAAGTCAGCTGAATCTATTTTAAGAACAATGTTTGCACAAAAGTCACGTCCCTCTCCACCTGTATCTTAATTGTGCACTCTCTTGCAGTTCTTGGAAGGAGCTACCATAGAAGTTGATCAAATCCATACCCACATGAGACCATTGCTGATGATGCTGGGAGACTATCGGAGTCTGACCCTCAACGTGGTGAATCGTCTGACATCAGTCACTAGACTTTTCCCAAACTCTTTCAATGATAAATTCTGTGATCAGATGATGGTAAGCCCATCCAAGTTTTTATTATAGCTCTTCCAGAAGAAATTTTCTTCTAGCTACTATTTTTATTGGTGAAAAATCAAAGAAGTTCAGTAGTGACTCAATGTATATGTTGGAAGTAAAAGATTTTTGTTTCACTATTAATAAAAAACCCCAATTTCTTTAAACATTTTGAGTAAATTTCTAAAGGGCTTCTAAACCAAAAAGTTAAGAGATTTTATTTTTTAGTGAAGACATAACTAGTTATGCTAAGATTTGTTTGGACAAATTTATCTTTAAGCAAGGTGCCACTTTCACCTTTAACAATTTTACTTCTCAATGCACTTAATCTGTTTTGGTGCTTTCTTGATTTATAAAATTTTGGGAGGTATTGCTCTGTGTATTTGCAGCGATTAAACTGAATATGTGAATTCTTTATCCCCTTTGCATGAATATTTAAGTATTTAAATGCATAGACATCAAGCAAATCATCAAAGAGCGTAAGACTATCAGATTTAAGTTTTTTGTATATATATGTACTTATAATCCCTGCTTTCTTGAATATGGAGAGGACTTCTAGCAACAGTAAACTTTTCAACTTGAGGGAATGTAAATAATGATAATTCTTCCCTTTGTTTCCTTCAAAGAATTATTTCTGCCTCTATATTGTCTCTTGTAGCATATGCTAAAATGGAACAGTCTAATTAGAAGAATAATACTAATTATCCTTTCTTTGTAGCAACACCTGCGTAAATGGATGGAAGTTGTAGTTATTACACACAAAGGTGGACAACGGAGTGATGGAAATGTAAGTTAATGAATGCTTTTGTGTGAGAAGAGAACAAATAAATATTATTAATGTTTTGGAATTAAAGAACTCATTCAGTTGTAAATGCTGCCATAACTGATTACACACTGATGCTTTGTTGCAAGCTAACAGACTTGTTGAATTGAATATAGAATATTGAATATCTGTTAAAAGTCTCAGTAAGAGGAGCTTCTTATCTGCTGACAGTGGTTACTTTAGAGACTGTTCTAGGCTCGTGTGGCAGCAGCTCAAGCATTTGTATTTCTTTTCCCCCTCAGGATTTTCTGCTTAGAAGTCTGTTCTTCACTGGAATGGCTGATGAGCTCAACAGCATAATCCCCCATTTTTTATTAATATGTTTGATGTTCATAATATAGCCTTTTGAAAATTATACTTAATGATAACATAATCCCAGTTAATTTAAAATTTAATTTATTTAAACCAAGTTCAATATTTACTAGTTGGGATCACATTAAAATCACTCTCCCAGTGAAACTAATGGCCTCAGTGTAGAAACAGGGGAAGCTGATCAGTTGTCTTATAAATGGAAAACTGTGCAGTGTAATGTCAATACTGTGTGCTCTTAGCAATACTGATGGGAATTCCTGCTTCAGTGCAGCTTCCTGTGCATTACCAGAGGTCCCACAATTCTATTAATGTTTTACTAAATGCTTTTATTAAGTGCTGAGATTTATGATTGCACCTAAGAAAAAAAGAGGGGGAATTCTATTAATGTCTTTGTTTCTCAAATTAGAATGAAATTACATTGGCTTTTTATTTCCCTCAAAACATGGAAATGGCTTAATGGCTTTTCATTTCTCTTTGCTGTATTTGCAAGGAGAGCTTTTAATCTGAATTTGGTCATTGCTTTATATTAGATCTAGATGTTCTCGAATGAAGTAGAATAAGATTGCTTTCTTATGTTTTAACTGAAACACTGTGCATTCTTCAGTTAACCTCATTTTATTCATGCCAGAGTAGTTCTAAGGCCTTCATATACTTTTGGGATTCACTTTTCCTCAAATATGATGATTACAGATATCTTGCAGATCTTTTTGTAGCCATGATCTTTTAAACCACAATGTGGCACCTCCAGAACTGTTTTTATTTGTCACTAAGTCATGTTTAGCTGGGAATTCCCCTGCTTTTGATGTTTTCTGTGTAGTTATGTGTTCAGAGAGATATGTTGTGTGGGGAGAGGGACAAGAGATGTCTGGAAACATTTCAAGTAGAATTGTGTCAATGCAAAGCTGATTGTATATTACTCTTCTGCTTCCTAGTTGTTGCTCCAAAGTTTCCTTAAAAATAAAAACTCTTAAGAAACTGCAGGAGCACACAGCTTGGTCTTTGTACAGTTGCTGTGTCAGGCTGTGTTCATGTATCTGTATGTATATTGTGCTGTTGAAAACCAGGGATTGTGAAACTGGTGATCAGTTATTGCAGCTGGCATTTCACTTTCTCTCCTGTCTTCACGATCCTAGTGAGATTCCAGCCTCTGAGGAACTCATTAAAAGCAGTGTTGGGGAGTAGACTGGATCATTCAGACTCTGTGGTTGAGTAGAGGAGCTGCTGAACACTCAGTGGAGAGCAGAACTGAACATCAGGAAAGCCTGATGTTCCCTCCCTGTGCTGGTGCTGTTCCAAGCATTCCATCCTTTTCCAGCAGCATGGGATGAAGGTGCCCTTTGATGATGGTGTCAGGCAGTTCTCCAGCATTGTGCAGATAAAGGCTGGTCAGCAAAGCCTCTTACAGAATAGTTAAAAGGTGTGTGAAGTGAGTTTTCATATGAAAATGGTAACTACAGACAAACTGAAAAATTAGTTAGAAATGCTGCATAGTTATGACTGTTGTAAAGATCCTCACTGGTATCAGAATAACTAAGCCTTGTTCACCTAAATAATTTATGACAGTCCTGCTGTGATCCTGAGCTGTGATCTGGCTGTTTAGAGAAATGAACAAATTAAAATGTAATATATTAAGTAGTGATTAAAATCTAATTCATTGGTCCAGGGAATAAAATATTTGATTTAAATCTTTCTTCCTCTCTTCCTTGTCTCTCCAAGGAAAGGCATGGGATTTCAGGTCATGTCTGGTAATTTAAGGAATAAGTTTTGAGTAGATGGTTGCCTCCAGCGGCCTTTTGTGAGAGGATGGAAATTTCCATGGTGGAAATTCTGCATTACAGCCTAGGAGGAGTTTAGAGGACTTTGTAACTTGGTAGTTCAAGTACTGAAAATGGTTTTGTAATAGATGGTGGCCAAATTTGTCTTCAAAGATGCTAAAATGTTGTTTCCACTGACTAAAAAACCTTTATTATCTTTTTATTCCGTTTAAATATTTGAGAAGCTATGTCTGATCAATGTAAAAGTGGAAAAAAGGATTAATTTCATCCTAGTTCTTAGGAGGACAATTTGGAGCGTATGAGATGCTCATTGTCTCCATTCCTTCCGTTTGAGATGAGGAAGTAACTGAGCTGAAGTTAGACTGCAGCCTGAAGAATGGCATGTGCTGATTTGTACATTTCTTTGATATTTTTGTGGGCTTTTTCCTTTCATGCTGTGACTTCTGTTTTGGTTCAGCCTGCCACGGAAGGGGTAGAGGTGAGAAACTCAGTGCAGGCACCAGGAACTTTTTTTGTTGTCATGGTTTCTTTTGTTGTTGTTTAGTTTGGTTTTATTTTTTCTTTTAACTTGTGGTTTGTTAGTTTTATCTTTGTGTTTTGGGCACAGTGCACTGTGCCTTTGAGTGCAGTGCTGTGAATTGTCTTCTCTGTGTGTGCAGAGCTGTTTTGATCACGTTGCAGTTAAGGATGTTGAGCATGTTTGTACCAGGAAGAGCAGGATTTTTAGTTTCTGTGAAGGCATAAGTGGTTTCAAAAGGTTTTTATGTATTCTCAGCCCTTCACTTCAGTCCATGAGAGGGGTCTTGTGGGGTCTGTCTGGGCAGATCAGGTTAAAGGAGTGGAGCCTAATGCTTTGTGTTTAAATTCAGTTGAAAAAATGTAATGCACTCGATAAAATCATCTTGGCTACTGGAACTTGGTTTTAGAGAGATGGTGAGGGTAGTTTCGTTGTTTTGTTTCTTCCTTTCCCTTTTCTTACTGAAGGAAATCTCCACTCTAGCTAGCTGAAATACAGTCTCTATTTAAATTGCACAGTGGAAAAAAATGCAAAATGATTTTGGACTCCTGGAGAATTTCGTATCTAGTGGGAGAAGAGGGCTGACTTTACAGTAACCAGCTGTTTGTGAGATAGGCTGAACAGTGCTGTGACAAAGCTGAATCTCTTCCTGTGTAACCTGGGGGTGTGGGTTGTATAGCAGAAATGGTTTAGGGGGAAGGTCTGGCTGTTTGAGGCTTGACCCACTTGGTGTAGAGCAGTGAGCACTCTGTAACTCCCCCATCAGCAGTGTCATTACAGTGTTTAGCTCTTACCTGTAAAACACCACTCCACTGGCAAGGAAAATAAAATTTAAACCATGATATTACCAGAGAGGGTAGGGCAGACTTCCACAGGTGCAATTTCTCATGCATTATGGTAAGTAGATGCTGTGTATATATTGACCTTTTGCATTTGGCTGCTGGCTATGCTAATACAGAGGGAAAAAAAGAAGTAAGATGTGTGATACTGTTTTTGTACATTATAGCCAGTAATATTTATTTGTGTTTCTTTGTATCTGTAGGAAATGAAGATTTGTTCAGCAATTATAAATTTATTCCATCTGATCCCAGCTGCCCCACAGACTCTGGTTAAACCTCTTCTGGAAGTTGTTATGAAAACAGAACGAGCAATGTTAATTGAGGTAAAAGTGGAAGTTAACATTGCTGAAATTTTTGCTTTATAGTCTTAAACATTAGTGTATGATAATTATAATATTTTAAATATGGTGTGAGAACATTTGATGCTAAAATATGCTCTTCAAGCCTTTAGGAGGTATTAACATTTGCCTTACACCCTTAGAAGTGAAGTTTTGAAAGTATCAATAAATCTCATCATGCAAGTTCTGAACATTTTGTGTCTATATAAGCACCAAGTCAAATGTATTTTTCTGAGTGGTAGTAAATTAGTGGGAAATACTCTACACTCTGCATTTTTAATTTAAGGTTTATGAATTTTTCAGGCTGGCAGTCCATTCAGAGAACCACTGATAAAGTTTTTGACACGTCATCCATCCCAGACTGTGGAGCTGTTCATGATGGAAGCCACTTTAAATGATCCACAGTGGAGCAGAATGTTTATGGTAAGCTGTGTGGGGAGAGGAGCCAGAAAAAACCCCTCAACTTGACAAATCTGATTAACACCTTTTGCATATTTTTTTGCTTGTATGTCCTCGTAGTCCTTAATCGTGGTCTTACTCATGACTGCAGGGTTCCTGTTCCTGGTTTTGTTTGTCCTGAAGTGTTGATTTTATACCTTTCCAGATCATGTAAGGCTATTACTGAAGTGTAGATGTTATTTTTATATACATGAAATACAACCTCTGCAACTTTAGTGTGGAACATAAAAGCTACAGGATGATATAGTCGCTTGGTATTTTGGCTTTTAAAGGTTATTAAAATTATTTCTTCCCCTTTTACAGAGTTTCTTGAAACATAAAGATGCCAAACCTCTGCGGGATGTACTGGCAGCTAATCCCAACCGATTTATCACCCTGCTGCTGCCCGTGGGTGCCCAGGCAGCCGTGAGACCTGGCTCCCCCAGCACCACCACCATGCGTCTCGACCTGCAGTTCCAGGCTATCAAGGTATTCATTTATCTTGTTTGTCTCTGCACTGGGTAGCTGAAACCTCTTCAGCTACAAGCCTCTTACATCCAGGCTTTCAGTGAGAGTGTGTGTGTATTACAGCTCATAGAAAACCACTTGTAAAAATGTGAAGTGTTTGTAGCCAGAGCTGCTTTGAGAAGGGAAAGGAGACTCAAATTATTTCTGCTTTTGTTGTCAAGTTGGATACAAGAGGACAGCATGACAACAGAAACAGAAATTTATTTTTTTAAATCTAAACTATTTTGTATTTCACTCTTTTGTTTTGCTGTTGAATATTTTAGCACCCCTAATTGACCTTAAGCAAGTGCTCATATATCATTGTTTCTCCTGACAGATCTCTTGTGTCTTGACTGTGCATTTGTCTTGTTTTGCTTTGGACAGATCATAAGTATTATTGTTAAGAATGATGAATGTTGGTTAGCAAATCAACACTCCTTGGTGAATCAGCTGAAACGTGTATGGGTGAGTGAAGCTTTTCAGGAGAGACATAGGAAGGAGAATATGGCTGCAACAAACTGGAAAGAGCCCAAGCTGTTGGCCTATTGCTTGCTGAATTACTGCAAGTACGTAAAAATCTTTAGTTTCTAGACCCTGCATGTATTTTTTGCATTTTAATTTTGAAAATAATGTAAAGGTATATAGGCCTACTAAAAATGGTTTGCAGTTATTGAAGAGAAAGTGTAATATATCTCATAATACTGCTATTAGATTTAAAACCATGCCTGTGGTACTGGCTGCCCTTGCTTCTCTGCTCCTTTAAAAGATTAATTTCATCAGCATAGTAGTTTGTGTATTTTTTTTCACAGAAGCTTTGCGTTTTATGTGTTTTCACAGGAGGAATTATGGTGATATAGAGTTACTTTTCCAGTTGCTTCGAGCTTTTACGGGCCGATTTCTCTGCAATATGACTTTCTTAAAGGAATACATGGAAGAAGAGATCCCCAAAAACTACAGTATCCCCCAAAAACGGGCTTTGTTCTTCCGGTTTGTAGACTTGAATGACCCAAACTTTGGAGATGAGCTCAAAGCCAAGGTAACTAAAGCAATTAAATCAAAGAAGCATGGTATTTAGGTTTAATTTTCTTCTTGGGAACTAGGGCAACAAAACTCCCTTACTTAAATGTCAACGAGTTTGATAATTGGCAGAGTCATTTGGGTGAAAATATCATACCTGAAAAAGAGCAATAATAACCAGAGACAGCAATTCATCTTGTGTTCAATGCTGGCTGCTTTAGTTTACACTTTCTAAGAATCTATGCCCTTGGAAGGAAGAAAGAGGGGAAAAAAATTGGTGTGTGTCTTTTTTCTTGGAGTTTTATGTATAGTTTCCTTGTGTAACTCAGTGAGTTTGTCCAACAGGCAGGTTTGTGTGTGAGACTACTTGAATGAATGTTGCTGCCATTAGAAGAATATAATAGTACAGTAAAACTTGCTGTGTTTATATTCTGTAGGTGCTGCAACATATCCTGAATCCTGCTTTCTTGTACAGTTTTGAAAAAGGAGAAGGTGAACAGCTGTTAGGCCCCCCAAACCCAGAAGGAGATAATCCAGAAAGCATCACTAGTGTTTTTATAACAAAGGTAATGATCTGTTTACATTGAAGTATTTGAAAATTAAAACAAAAAGTTGTTCCTCTCATTTGACTTCTCATCCTGATTTGATTTAGTTGTTCTGTTCTGAATATTATGGTTATGTTGAATTGCTTCATAATGTTGAATGTGAGATCCATTAGTCATCAGTAGGATGGGACTACAATTTTCAGTTTTTGCTGTTTTCAGATCTGGAATGTGGCTTTAGAAATGGGCCTTACTTGGCTATAATCCTGGTGCTTTTTATGAGGAAAGCTTTCCATGACCCAGCATCAGTGTCTTTCTAATTCACTGCTATTTCATGGAATCAGTCAGAAGTTATAAAACAAATGTTGTTGAAGATGAGGGTTGAGGTATTTTCTTTATTTCTTTTCATAGGTTAGCAGTTTGGGAGTTCCCAGATATGCTCATTATTTAAAGGTTCACACTTCAGGAGGATGTTTTGTGGCTACTAAACTGAGTCAAGAAAACAATTACAATTAGTTCTTAGTCTTCTTAAAAACCGCTCAAAAAGCAAAAAAATTGGTACTTTGCCTTTATAATAAAAAAAGTTATTTTTTTTTGCCAACTTCATTCTCTCTTCTTTGATCCTGCCTGGAACTAGGTACTCGATCCAGAAAAACAGGCTGATATGCTGGATTCTCTGAGGATCTACCTGCTGCAGTTTGCCACGCTGCTGGTGGAGCATGCCCCCCATCACATCCACGACAACAACAAGAACAGGAACAGCAAACTGCGGCGCCTGATGACCTTTGCCTGGCCTTGCCTCCTGTCCAAGGCCTGCGTGGACCCAGCCTGCAAGTACAGTGGCCACTTGCTCTTGGCACACATCATTGCCAAGTTCGCCATTCACAAGAAGATTGTTCTGCAGGTATTGACCACAGGCTTGTGTTAAGTTCATGGAGTGCTTTCTGTTATTGTAAGATTCAGAGTAGAAGCTGCACAGTGGTTTTGAATGCTGA
Source organism: Pyrgilauda ruficollis (assembly GCF_017590135.1). NCBI lineage: Eukaryota > Metazoa > Chordata > Aves > Passeriformes > Passeridae > Pyrgilauda > Pyrgilauda ruficollis. Next base: position 5,154,324 of record NW_024514764.1, on the reverse strand, counting down.
GTGTAATTGAAACACCACAAACAAATGCAGAAGCAGCAGGCCAAATGTTTAATACAGATTTTCTGGGGAATAGGAGAGTATAGAAAGAAGAAGGAAGGGTAAGTAAGACAAGTAGACATTTTGGTTGAATTAACAAAATTGGGAATGTTTCTTTTTTTAAGAGACATACCCTTCAGTTAAGACACAATGTGGGGACCAAGGGAAAACTTCAAATTGGACAGAGGAGAGGGAAGAAGAAAAGGGAATAGAAAGGAAACAGAAGTATATGCTCTATGCTTCTGCTGCTGATGTATCATGATATTTCTAACAAATTATGGGCCTTTAGTGAAAAATTGTGTTCTTAGAAAAACGTGTTGTAGTTTCCCTTTCTTTCTAAATGCTTTGTTTTTGTAAATGCATGCAGTATTGATGTTGATGAGAAGCTCTGCTGTTCAGGTTTTTCACAGCCTTCTCAAAGCTCATGCAATGGAAGCCCGGGCTATTGTCAGGCAGGCCATGGCTATCCTGACTCCAGCTGTGCCTGCTCGAATGGAGGATGGACACCAGATGCTCACTCACTGGACACGAAAAATCATTGTGGAAGAGGGCCATACAGTGCCCCAACTAGTACATATTTTGCACTTGATAGTGCAACATTTCAAGGTACTTGTACTGTTACTGGGTACTCTCTGTATCTCCTGTATCAAGGAAGTAAACAGTTTGATTAGAAAAACAGCATAATCTGATTTATTTGGTTTAGGTTCAAAATGCATAATTTGTCTGTAAAGATACTTATCTATAACTGAATACAACTGTTTAATAGCAAGTAATTTATTAAGCTCTGTCGTGGTTGAAGTTAGAACTCCAAATGTCAGGTTAGAGTCTGCAAGATGAATTCATTGCACATGCATTAGCAGTGTTCTTTAACAGGTCTGTGAAGATTCTCTAAGAGTTCTTTAAACAGAGTGCAGAACCATATTCTTTGCCATCTTCCAGTAATCCTTTTTTTGTTTGGCTTTATATATTCTGTGGGATTAGCCAGATCACTTTTATTTGCAGCCTGGGTATGTTGGGAAACATCAAACAAATGGGGGAATGGTGCAGAATGTCAACATAGGAACATTTTTGAAAACACATATTAAAATGCAATCCAAAGGGACAGATAATACACATTTTTCAGGAACTGATGCCTCAAAAATTTTTGAAAGAATGTCTGAGTGTGTTCAAATGTGAGTTGAAGCTCTTTAAAAGGCATGAAAAAAAAATTGTATGATTGGTCCTTGAGAAAAACTATGAGTCTTAAAAAGAACATGTTCATTTGAGTGCATGAAATCAGTAGTCACTACTGAAAGTTGTAGCCAAAATACTATTTTCCATGCACCAGTTACTTTTCCATATTGCAAAATTTGAAGTGGTACTGGTTTAGCAAACTTTGGGATTGATGGCTGTTTTTCAATTTTGCTTTATTTCAACCTTGTAGGTTTTGTGTAGAATGTTACTGATTAATGACTAACATTTCTGTGAAACCATTTTTTCAGGTTTATTATCCTGTGAGACATCACTTGGTTCAGCATATGGTTAGTGCCATGCAGAGACTGGGCTTCACTCCCAGTGTTACAATAGAGCAAAGAAAATTAGCTGTGGATCTTGCTGAAGTTGTTATTAAATGGGAATTGCAAAGAATCAAAGACCAGCAGGTAGGAAATCAAAATAAATGGGTAAAGATTGAACTGTTCCACAGTTTAATGTCCTTTTTTTAACATGCACATTGCTGATATTTCAGCCAGATTCAGATATGGATTCAAGTGCAAGTGGAGAAGGAGCAAGTTCTGCCTCATCTGCTGTTAAAAGAGGATTGTCTGTGGATTCTGGCCAAGAAGTAAAACGATTCAGGACAGCTACAGGAGCAATAAGTGCTGTAAGAGAAAATCAGGATTTGTTCAGAGACTCTAAGTAGTGTAATTGTTTTTTCCACATGACTCGAAACTCCCTAAATGGAAGGTTTTAGCTTTAGCAAGTATTTTAAATCTGTTCTTGTTGTTTTCCTCCTTCAGTCTGGCTGATGGCTTTGGTGTTTTGTGTGCATGCAGGTGTTTGGACGGAGCCAGTCCTTGCCAGGAGCTGATGCCCTCCTTGCCAAGCCCATTGACAAGCAGCACACAGACACTGTGGTGAATTTCCTGATTAGAATTGCTTGCCAGGTACTGTGGTTACTCTGATATGCAGATACCAGTGTGGAGTAGCAGCCAAACCCATAAACTCCTGTTTTCACACCGGTCCTTTAGGCTTGGATTATTCTAATGTTTCTGTTTTCAAGATTAATTTACATATTTGGGTGATGCCGCAATGTGTGTTTGTTCTGTTGCCTAGGTTAAATGTCAAGAATACTTCATCCCAAAATATTTAGAGAGTTTATAGGGAATGACTGTATCCAGGGGTAATGATTGTATATTTATTTTCAAAATCCTACACATGGAATTACTTTCCTGCAGCATGTAGTGCTAAAGTTTTTCCACCAAATTTGGAGGGAATTAACTTTTGTAGAATGGGACAGATTATCTGGGTGTACCTCCAGGCTGGCAAATTTTATGGCTTCTGCTCCTGCAGCAGACTCAGCTGGTAAGTAGCATGGGATTTTATATCCCACAGTCCATTGCACAAAGCAGATGTACTCTTATGTATAAAGATGAGTTGAGTAAAGAGCTGCACATATTTGTGGTTACCTTGCAAACAGTAAAGATTAACCATCTTGAGTATGTTCAGAGTTGCAGTAAAGGATGGCATGAAACTTTTGTTTAAATACACCTTTGATGGGTGATTTGGGTTAATTAGCAAGCAATTTAGACACCGGTTCTGGTGTTTACTATTAGTTGTCAGCTTTTTATGCATTAAATGCTGTGTGACTGTACTGATAAAACTACTTAAGCTCAACCATTTCAGAAATAAGAAATTACATGCTTGCATGGAATGAATAATAAATTAATGACTTGGTTCCAAAAGGGTGTCATTTTGTTAACTCTGATTAATTGCTAGGTAAATGACAACTCCAACACTGCTGGATCCCCTGGGGAGTTGCTGTCTCGTCGCTGTGTCAACCTTCTGAAAACAGCTTTGAGGCCAGACATGTGGCCCAAGTCAGAGCTGAAGTTGCAGTGGTTTGATAAGCTGCTCATGACTGTGGTAGGTAACATTCTAGTCCTGTAGGTCTTTAGGTTTCCCTGGCATGTGGGATGATTGAATACCAGTCATATCTGGATATAGATTTTTACAGTACTAATCTTTTCTTTGTAGTGAAATAAATAAGTTGTTAAGTGTGTGAATTGCAGCAGTGGTTGTAATTTGTAGAGCTGCAGTACTGACTGGTTGGTGTGGTTTGTTTATTTTTGGGGTTTTTTTTCTTAGTAGGTTTTAACAGATTTGATCTGAGTTTAGTAGTCTGTGTAATTCTTGTTTACCCCTACTCACTGCCTTTTTGTATGCTTTCTCTTTAGGAGCAGCCCAATCAGGCCAACTTTGCCAACATTTGCACTGGCTTAGAGGTGTTAAGCTTCCTGTTGACTGTGCTACAGCCCCCTGCTATCCTGAGCAGCTTCAAGCCCCTCCAAAGAGGGGTAGCAGCCTGTATGACCTGTGGGAACACCAAGGTTTTGAGAGCTGTCCACAGTTTGCTGTCTCGCTTGATGGGAATTTTCCCCACAGAACCAAGTGAGTGGTGTTTGCTTCCTCCTTTTATCTTTTATTGCTGCATAACTTAAGTGGTTGAGGGGTGGGATAAAGCACTCTTTGGAATGTGCTAATATTCTGTTTTATGATTTCTGCCTTTAATGGTCCATTTTAGCTTGCACTTTCAACCTCTGATTAACAAAGGAAAAGCTGAAAGAAGTAATCATGTGGAATACATCATTATCCATTGACATAAAAACTTAATAACCTGTGGCTGTCATAACTTTAGTTCAAGAAATGCATGCTATAAATTTAATGTATTTTTGCAATTAGAATTTTTCAGTTTCAGAAGTGCAATTTTTTAGTTATTAAGTTTTGCTGTTTTGCTGAAACAAGGAAGGGGATAAGTGTAAAAAAGAAAGGTAATAAGTAATATGCTGTGTCTTAATAGAAACTAATTTAGATAATATTTTCTTGGAAAAAAAGTAAATCAGTAATGTAAGACTGCTCATCAAATTGAGTTACTCAGAAGAAGTGGTACACTATTATCAGAGACATACTGGTATAGTAAAGAGGTTTATATAAATGAAGGATCTGCCTGTGTCACCTTAGATTGTTGGCGGTGTAAGACTACAGTGATGTTTCAGTGACATTGTAATTGTTCTTTGCCTGTTCTGTGGGTAATGTTACCAAAACTAAACACACCTCTGAACTCTGCAGGTACCTCAAGTGTAGCTTCCAAGTACGAAGAGCTGGAGTGCCTTTATGCTGCAGTTGGGAAGGTTATTTATGAGGGACTGACTAATTATGAAAAAGCCACCAATGCCAACCCTTCCCAGCTCTTTGGTAGGTGTCCCACACCCCTGGCAGCTCTGTGGGAATGTCCCTGAATGAGTCATGTCTTTGTCACAAGTTTCCTTTTCCATAAGGAAATTGCAATCTGATCTGATGCAGAGGAAGCTGTGAGAAGCATTTCAAGCTAACTTGAGAGATGAGCTTGGGATGTCATGTCTGTGGAGAAAGGGAATGGAGATGAGCTTGGGATGTCATGTCTGTGGAGAAAGGGAATGGAGATGAGCTTGGGATGTCATGTCTGTGGAGAAAGGGAATGGAGATGAGCTTGGGATGTCATGTCTGTGGAGAAAGGGAATGGAGGGGGCTTCATTGTGTTCTGTCTGCTCCCTGAAGTCACTTGGGAGCAATTTTTGGAGATGGGGAGCTTTACATCTGCTAGGTGGAAGCCTTTTGTATTCACAGTGCATAGGGAAAAGGTGCAATGTTGATATTAGCCAAAAAATAAAGTAAAAGTTACTGGCAGCTTCTTACATGGAAAAAAAACCAAATCCTGCAGGTCCTCTGAGATAGAACAGTTCAAGGAATCTGTGTAGAATCTTATGTGTTCCTGCCTTTCTTTTTAATTTTTTAAAGCCTCATTTATTAGCTGATTTAGATAGTGTATTAAGATGTATGTATTTATAGGTCTTAAACTCCCAGTAATCAAGAAATTACAAAAATGTTATTTTTTTGTGTGACAAAATCTGAATTTTTAGCATAGACCATTCTGAAGAGCAGAAACGTTTTTCTTTTCTTGTTTTTTTGTACTTACTGAACTGCTAGACAACTCAGCTACATAATAGAATGACAAAGATATATAGGAATAATAGAGTTTGGCCCAGAACTAGTTGTGTTGGTAATACAGACCTGAAATTGTACAATGTTGGAAAACCTGCTGATTTAAATGGCAAATGTCCTTCACTGTTCTGTTCTGTGAGCTGTGTAGATGGCTGTAATTTTACCTTGGGAATTGCCTATTTGTCAGATGTCAGGACGTGCTTTACATCAAACTAACCATGAAAGATGTTTCTTACATTTTGTCCAGAGCTCCCTTAAAAGCAGCACCACCATCAAGCTGTCAGGAGGTGCATTTTGCAGTAATTCTGTGGCTCAGAGGCTGAGCTTTGTGGGCCAGATTTTGTGCCCATCTGATCAGAAAAAGAAATCAAAACTTTGGCAGGAGCCATTCAATGACGAGAGCGTGCCTCTGTAGATATGCTGTGTAGGTACACTGAATTAGAAAGTTGCAGTAGGTTTTTTTAGTAGGTATAATTTTACACGATGTGTGTGCTTTTGTTTTTAAAGGTTAAGTAGTCAACTTGGGTTAACTTCTTCAATCTACAGCAACTGATTTATTAAACTTTATAAAAGTTTCTAGGTTAGAAAATCCAAGTTATGATTTCTTAATTACTAAACCCTACTAGTAGGGTTACTTACTAGGCCTACTAATTTAAAAGTTTTTCTACTTTTTGCTGCTAAGATAAATATGCAATATAAGGAGTAGTTACATTTTTTTAAGGTCTTGGGGAAGTATTTGTTCTCAGTCCCTTTCTTCCTGTCCTCCCTTTTTCTCCTTGCTGTTCATCACACACTTGTATACAAAACTTTGAAATATTTTGATTAGTGCAAAAATAACCTTTTAGACTTAGTCTAAGGACTGAAGTTGAGACTGAAATTTTTCTCCAAATCTCTCCAGATTTCTAATGTTGGTAACCTGAGTAGTCCCGTCCTTCTTTAATGGCATCTTTACCTTACTCAGGTCATGCTCAAGAGAAGTTTAAATTCCTGAAACCTTGTTTTTATCTCTAGGGACTCTGATGATTCTGAAATCTGCATGCAGCAACAACCCCAGCTACATTGACAGGCTGATCTCAGTTTTCATGAGGTCCCTGCAGAAGATGGTCAGGGAACACCTGAACCCACAGGCCACAGCAGGAGCAGCAGAAGCAAACACAGGTATTACCTTGTACAGTTTGGTAACGATTAGAAGTGTTGGAAAGTATTAAATATCTTCATCCTACAGGGATTCAAGTGACTCTGCAGTTTGTGTGCATTATAACTTGTTTAAAAATACTTCAGCCTTAGTGAGTAGTGCTACTGAAGTATTGAGAGCTAAAAATGCACTTATGAGTTCCAGTTACCTGCTTAATATATGAATTTAGCCCAACCTTTTCAGTGCAGGGTTAGTGAAGCATTTGTTGAGCTGCAGCATAAATAGAATTACTGAAATTCTTCAAAACTTTAGAGGGTTGAGGGGAGAGGGGCTGAATTTTTTTGATTGCTCTGTGCTTTCACTTTTTATTTTATTCCTTCCTATTTTATAATATTGGAGCAAATGTGTTTGAATTAACTTGTTGGAGCTGATGCTTTTGCTATTAATCTTAAAATAGCATCTCTTTCAGTCAGTATAATTCTGTCTGTTGTCCAATGAATTAGAAAAAATCAGATCTTCTTGTAGAAGAAAATTCAGTGCTGGTAAAGGGCCCTGTAATTTACTAATGAATAAGCTACTGGAGTAAACACTTTGAAAGAATTGTTGCTGTTAGATTGCCAGCCCAAACTTTAATTAGGTAAATGAGAACCTTGTAAATTCTGTTAACACTGAGAAACAATTGGAAAATTATTAAACTTCATAGATAAGCAAGTCAGGAAATGAGCTGAACAGAATTAGAGAATTAGCTGCATCACAGACAATTTCCTTCACGGAGTTAATTGTAGTTTTTCAGTATTAGGGGTCTGGAATACCTTCTACTAAAGATCTGCAGAAAGGAAAAAACAGGCTTGCCTTTAGGATTTTGAATGGATTTGGTTCTGAAAGAAGTCACAGAATCATAGAATGATTTGGGATAGAAGGAGCCTTAAAGATCATCTAATTCCAACCCCTAGCCATGGGCAGGGGCACCTTCCACTAGACAGTTGCTGAAGGCCCATCCAAGCTGGCCTTGGGTTGTGCCTTAGTTGTGTAGGAATGTAAAGTAGTAATTCTGAACACACTATCTCTGGGGATATGTTTCCAGGCATTAGATGATGCTGATATTTTTAAAATTACAGTATCTTATCTGGAAAGTTTTTTTCCTAGGTGGTTCATAGGTGTATGCACAACTGTAACCCTTTTTTTTTTGCATCCATAGCAGGTACAAGTGAACTGGTAATGCTGAGTCTGGATCTTGTAAAAACTCGCCTGGCTGTGATGAGCATGGAAATGAGGAAAAATTTTATACAAGCCATTCTAACATCTCTCATTGAAAAATCCACTGATGCCAAAATTCTTCGTGCTGTGGTAAAAATAGTGGAGGAGTGGGTGAAGAACAATTCCCCAATGGCAGCTAATCAGGTAAATTGAGTAGATGAAGTCATTATTGCACTCAAATACTAAATAACTATGGTTAGCCAATATAATTAATCAGTTTTGACAATGAGGTTTGTAATGAACTAATCTATATGTTTAGATGCCCTTGATGGTGTTTAGACTATTTTCATTCCCTGTGAAAATAGCTGCAGCTATAGATACTTGGCATTTTATAGGCTTATATTTGATCTCAAATGCTGTTTTGTGCTTTGAAGTTTTAAAATATATTTCACAATAACCTGGATAGAAAGACTCTTCAGGAGGAAGATGACTAATGCTGGTATAAATTGTGTTACTCTGTAACATTTTGTGGCCTCTTCAATCTGGCATATTTTTGTGAAGAGTTGAGCTCTTTATGACCCAGTGCTGTACAAAAGGACCTACACTTTTTATAATATACATCAGAGCTTTTTAGTCCCTGAACAAGTTAAACTTATTTTTAGTCACAATTTAAAAATTCTCCAGCACATATTAGAAGGATAAGTGCTTGAGTTATTTTTCCTTTTAAGAACTACAACCTACCAAGCTCTTTTGCAGTACTTTAGAAGCAAAAGAGTCATGTAAAGAGTGGCTGAGTTGTAGTTTGAATGTGCTAGTTCTCTGCATGTTTTAAGATGAATTGACAAAATTAATCATGTGTTCTTTTACCACAGACACCTACTCTCCGGGAGAAGTCCATTTTACTGGTGAAAATGATGACTTACATTGAAAAGCGTTTTCCAGAAGACCTTGAATTAAATGCTCAGTTCTTAGACCTTGTTAACTACGTCTATAGGTAATTATAGCAATTAATCATTTATTGCAGCTTATTGGTTCATAATTTGTACCATATATGAACTTTATAACGTGTCATCAATCCTCTTTGGTCTGAATTAAGGGATTTTTTTTTTCCCTAAAATGCAAAATCAATTCCCTTTACTGAGACTACAGTGCATATTTATGGAATGCAATTTGAAAACAGAGGTTCCTTAGTAAGGATTTTTACATTTGGCACTGATAAAATACCTCCACCCCAACTTCTTTCTTTCCCAAGATAGCAAGGCATCCTTGTAGCTGACTGTATTCTCAACACTGTGGTTACAGTTAAGATCTATCTTTTCACATTCATAGGATATAAAGATTATTTTTCCTTGAAACTCAGTTGTAAATTACACTTTCAGGAGAGTTACTTTTGCTAGGTGGACTTGAAGATTTGAATCGCAATGAAATAAATAAAATAGTCCACCTTATCAACAAATGTCAAGATTTAATGGTGTGCTGCTGCTTCACATTATTTTGCAGTCACTTTGCTGCTGTACTCTGCTGATTCACTGTGTAAAACTTTCGTGTGCACAGAGTGCTCAGAAAGTTTTATCAATCAATAACATTTGTCATTTCAAACAGCATACAGATGTAGCTCAGTGTTTCACAATTATGATAAGATTTTATCCTGAAAGAGTATTTCTGATAGTTCTGGGCAGTTTTACAACAAACAGCTATATTTTCTTTGCTGTTTCTCTCAAAAACTATGCCTGGATGTTCATCACGTGTGAGTTTTTACAGAAGGTGATCTCTTGGGAATTTTAGTGCATTATACAAAACCTAGGAGTCTTCTCTTTCTAATGGCTCTGTTACTTGATCTTGATTCATTTAAGGGATGAGAATCTTTCTGGGAGTGAACTTACAGCTAAACTGGAGCCAGCATTTCTCTCTGGTTTGCGCTGTGCCCAGCCACTCATCCGAGCCAAATTCTTTGAGGTCTTTGACAATTCCATGAAACGTCGCGTCTATGAGCGCTTGCTTTATGTGACCTGTTCCCAAAACTGGGAAGCTATGGGAAATCACTTCTGGATAAAGCAGTGCATCGAGGTAGGGAAACTACTTGTATCAGAAATGCAATTAGAAATGTGTTTTAGTCCTTATTTTAACTTGTTGTGTGTAAAAGCATTGTGTGGTGCGTGTTTTGTAGAGTGTATTGTCTGTATCAAAGCTGAAAATACCAAGTCTGCAGCCTCAGCTCCTGTGGTGCTTAAAAATATATATAATGGCTAAACAGTGAAATGCTGATGCTTGGAAAGTGGCTTTAATACAAATGTTTATAATCTATTTTCTCTGCCAAAAGCTTAATGACCAGGTTAATACTTCTTAAGGAAAACAATCTCTTATAATTCATAATGACTATGGAAAAAGCCCCAAGAATTGTTATAGGAGAAGATTCCTAGAAAACTGTTAAAGCTGGAATGTTTCCTAACAGTATGACAGCTGTTAGGTGGGATTACTTTGAAATGAAATTGCATCTTTGCCTGGGTTATTTAAAATAAAATGGGACAAAACCTTTTATTTTATGCTTTAATTTGCATATTAAAGCATGAATTTAAAGTGACTGTGAACATCCGTTTTAGGATAACAAAGTCTGTATTTATTAGCAGATTGAGGGCACTTAATACATGTGTTAAAAAGTATAAAATTAATAGAATCTCCTAGCCTTTAGGTCTAGGAGATTCTATTAATAAAGATGATAAAAAGGCCTTAAACTTCCTATAGCAACTTTTATCTTGTTTTTAAGTATTAAACTTAAATATATTTAAATATTAAACTTAAAACATATTTTAAGAATTAGTGATGTTGTCTTTGAAGTTCTGCAGTAAAGTGCATGTTCAAAAACTCTTGTTACTTCTCCACGTGGTAGCTGCTGTTGGCAGTGTGTGAGAGGAACACCACGATTGGCACCAGCTGCCAGGGGGCCATGCTGCCCTCCATCACCAATGTCATCAACCTTGCTGACAGCCACGACAGGGCAGCCTTTGCCATGGTCACACACGTCAAGCAAGAGCCTCGGGAGAGGGAGAACAGCGAGTCCAAAGAGGAGGTAACTGACAGAAAATACTGTGGAGAAAGCAGTCTTTTGGATGGAATTCAGCTCTTCCTAGTTTCTCACCAGATAGCTGTGGAGAATGAGTGATGGAGATGATGTGTGCAGATTGGTCATGTCTCCTGTGGTTTAAGCATGCATGGGTCTCTCAGATCTCTCATTCATTCATTCATTCATTCAGCACTCTAGGCAATTACAGATCTGAGCCTGAAGAACAAAACAGTGAGGCTGAAATAAATTGATCAGGAGGGTGTTTTCTATTGTGGAAAATAAGCAAAAGTACACAGAAGATGTCTATTTTTACATACTGTGTTGTTTATTTCTGTGTAGGATGTTGAAATAGACATTGAATTGGCTCCAGGAGATCAGACCAGCACTCCCAAAACAAAGGAACTTTCAGAGAAGGACATTGGCAACCAGCTGCACATGCTGACCAACCGGCACGACAAATTCCTCGACTCCCTTCGGGAAGTGAAGGTAGGTGCAGGACAAACCACTTTAATCCTAAAACTTCTAACTGATCTGAAGTGGGTTTTTTTTTCCTTTTCCTATCTCACACTTCTCATTTTTTAGCTGAGTTTTCTTATGTAGACATCTCTTACAATATGTAGTTTCTTATTTGCCTATGGTAAAAAATTTGTAAGCCTTCACTTTGTTGCTAGTTATAACTGTATCCCTTTCCTACAAAATTAAATATCATCCTTTTTCACCATAAGTATATTTTAACAATTCAGTTCAGAAACTAGTGATGACAAACACAGGGCATAGGATCAAAAATGTGTATCAGCATCTTATGATTAAATAATTTCTAAGAAAATAATTTAGCTGAAAGCTATGTTTAAATAACTCCACACTAGCAACAGCTCTATCCAATTAACCTCATTATTCCGATTAGCAAGATGATCAACATCTGCCCTTTTTCCTTCTTTTTTTTGATGGTTACAGTAATGAATCAGAGTCTTGATCAACATAAAAATAGGATTAAATTTTTGTTGAAAAGACAGTATTACTACTGAAACAACTGTATGACTGAACTGTTTTGCCACAGGATTAATTGTATTTTCCTATTTCTGTACATCTGTCTGTTTCCAGACGGGAGCGTTGCTGAGTGCCTTTGTTCAGTTGTGTCATATTTCTACACCTTTGGCAGAGAAGACTTGGATACAGCTATTTTCACGACTTTGGAAGATCTTGTCTGACAGACAGCAACATGTGAGAACCTCTCTCTCTCCCATTTGCAGATTCCTCTTTGTAAATGACTGCTGTTACAGGAAGATGTGTTTGTGTGGTGACTTTGTTTACTGGCTTTGAAATATTTGCCATTCTCAGACTGTTGAATGCTGTGTACCTGTATCAATACATCTTTTGAAAGAAATAGGGCCTTTCCTTTTACAAAGAGAAATGTGCTTATTGAAGGGTTGTTCCCTGTACTGAAGAGATGTTAAATCTTATTTCTCGAATTGAATAATCTGAATACACAGCTAATATTATGTTTTTTCTTCTAGGCTCTAGCAGGTGAAATAAGCCCTTTCTTGTGCAGTGGAAGCCATCAGGTGCAGCGAGATTGCCAGCCAAGTGCCCTGAACTGCTTTGTGGAAGCAATGTCACAGTGTGTTCCTCCCATTCCCATCAGACCTTGTGTCCTGAAATACTTGGGTAAAACTCACAACCTCTGGTTTCGTTCTACACTCATGCTGGAGCACCAAGCCTTTGAAAAAGGACTCAGTCTGCAGATCAAGCCTAAACAGACAACAGAATTTTATGAGCAGGAAAGCATAACTCCTCCTCAACAGGTAGTGTTATATTTATTGAAATATCTCATGAAATATGAAGAGAAAAACCTAACACTGACAAGTCCTCCACTAAACCGTGTCCCCAGGTGTCACATTTTACATGTACTTTAAATACCTCCAAGGGCAGTGACTCTAGCATTACCCTGGGCAGCCTGCTCCAGTGCTTTACAATCTTTTCACCGAAGACATGTTTCATAATATCAAATCTAAACCTCCCCTGGTGCAACTTGAAGCTGTTTCCTCTTGTCCTATTGTATTATTGACTTGTTGAAAATTTTTGTGTTTTATGATTTGATCTGTTATGTTAGGGAAGGCAGGCAAGAGTCAGTGTACAAGCCTTAGGATGTTTTTGTCATGCAGTGTTGTTCTCAGTACATGGTTGTTACTAATTCCTTGCCTTGTAGAGTTTTAAAGAGAGTTTTTATGAGTTTTATAAGCACTTCTCTATTCCATGTCTCTCTCAGCTTGCCTCAGTGTAGAACGTGGGGTTTGCTACCTACTGTGCTTTATAAAAACAGCTTAACTGTGGAGAAATATGTGTTCTTAACCTTGCAGGAAATCCTGGATTCCCTTGCTGAACTCTACTCTTTGTTACAAGAAGAGGATATGTGGGCTGGGCTGTGGCAGAAACGCTGCAAATTCCCAGAGACAGCAACAGCCATTGCCTATGAACAGCACGGCTTTTTTGAACAGGTACAGTCTTGATTTTAGAAATTATCTGAGTAGTTCTACTGTCAGGATAAATATTCTGGTCAGCAGGAAAAACCTCTGAATATTAATTATTAACTTCAGTCTCCTCAAATGGAAAATGCCATGGCTTCTCTGCTGTCTACAGTAGTAGTTTGACACCTTTTAATACTGAGGTAAGGTGAAATTTTTGTGCACACCCATCAGATTTTCATGACATTTGTCAAGCTGTCAAATAATAGCTATATTCAGAAATGAATTTAACACACTTGACTTTTTTTTTTTTTAAGTCTATGAAGGTTTTCTTATCACTTGTTCTTAAAAATAAAAGAGTATTGAGTTATTGTGCACATAGCAGATGGAAACCTGGAATGGTTGAATTTTCTTTAGGCACAAGAAACTTATGAAAAAGCAATGGAGAAGGCTAAAAAAGAGCACGAAAGGAGCAACGCTTCCCCTTCCATCTTCCCTGAGTACCAGCTCTGGGAAGACCACTGGATTCGGTAAGACTTGCAAGCTGACATGGAACAAGTCTTTTCACCCTGCAATAGAAGCAAAATACCCTGCTCTTGGTTTAAAGCATTAGTTATGAGAATAAACTTACTTCAGGACTTAGCTCAGATACAGGGAAAACCTAAGGGAGTAAAAAAAGCTATTTTGTATTCCCTTAACAGAGCCTCAGAAGTGATATGCCTGAATTGCTGTAAAAATGTAATTTGCTATTGGTGGAAACAGACTGGAGCTAAAATTTGTTTTTCCTATTTAAAATGGTTGCTCTGGGAGACACAAAATGCAGCTCTTCCCTGTTCACAGATTTCTGTATTATAACTGATAATAAGTAAATAAAAAAAAAGTCTTCCCATCTGAATAAAACTTCTGCAATGCTTGCAAAGCTGTTTGTAGACAAACAAATATGCGGATAATATTCTGATACACAAACATTTATTGTCACTTTTATTGAAGTTTTGGGGTTTTTTTTCTGTAACAAAATTGACACTGCATTTGCTCTTAGTTGCTCAAAAGAGTTGAACCAGTGGGAGCCTTTGACAGAATATGGCCAGTCCAAAGGTCACATAAATCCTTACCTAGTGCTGAAGTGTGCGTGGAGGGTCTCCAACTGGATTGCTATGAAGGAGGCTCTGGTGCAGGTGAGTGAGGGCTTTTTGTGCTCATGTTTAGTTTCTCCTCATCCTGCCTTGGGTATCTTCATCCCAACTGCTTTAAGAACCATCCCATGAGAATAAGCTGGTGGTTATTGCTCTTGAGGCTGCTGTAAACTGCCAGGCTGCATGGACATCTTGAGCTTTTTGGGGCCAGTGGCAGACTTCTGTTGGAGCTGCCACTAGATTGTCTGGAATTTTTTTTAAGTGTTGTATTTGGTGTCATTAATATAAAGATGATGAAAACCATGGGGTTTATTGTGTGTTTTGATTAGGTTTTTCTTTGGGTTTTTTTTCTGTTTTGTTTTAATTTTAAGGAAATGTATTCTCTCTTCATGGTAGGTAGAGTTGTTCATCTGTGATGAATTAATATAGAAACATTAACCAGATGTAAAACTGAAATCTAAGAGGTGAGAATACTGCATTAAATCAGGTAGAAAGGAGCTTGCAGATATTTCTTGCACTGTTGTGTAAAGGGACAATACTGGAATTACTCTGCTAAAGATGCCAGAATTTGCAATAAAAAGGTGAAGTACATATTTAAAATGCAATGTGAAGCCAAATGTCTGAGCAGCAAACTGCACATGCAACAAAAACTGTCTTATGGGTGCTATTTACATTTTAATTAATTTCTTTTGTTCTTATATCACTTAGTATTCTGTGTCCTATTTAAGTATGCAAGTTCAGAGGCTAAGTATAGAAATATTTGAGAAACCTTTAAATCCTAAAATAAGAACTATATTGTACAGTATATTATAAGCCTTGGGCTTGAAGAGAGTGAAATAGATCATATCTGACAGCTTCTGGTTTTGGACAATTGCAAGTTGAGTGGAAGTGACAACCCTGAGTAAGTGCTGATATGCTGTAGCTGCAGTTGTATTAAATGAGGTATTTTCAGTAATGAGACATTTATTTTATGACTGAGGAGAAGATGCTGCTGAAGCCATAAATGGAGCCTTTGTGACTCTACTCAGGTTCTTGTAAAAGTGTCAGCACATGTTTGCATAAATATTGGGATCTGAAAGAATAATTGATTCTATGCTGCTGTACCTCACTACTGCAATTTTATTGATATTCTTTAATGTGGCTGTTTTTTGTCAAGTTCCATGGTTGATTCACAAGAGAGGCCAGAGACTATGGCAAATAACTATCAGTTTTTGTAAATCTTTGTGAAAGATTTTTAATAATCTACCCATTAAAGTTGAGCTATTAAAACAGCAAGTAGCCTTTGATGGGACCCAAGACTCATTTCCATTTGCTCACACTGCCATTGTGTTTAATGATCCAGTAGATAACATAATAAAGAAGGAGATTATTTTCACAGTGTATGTGTAAGGATGCTACCTGGCACTTTCTCTTTGCTGGCTCAGGCGTAAAAGTCAGTTGAGGATAACAGGAATAACAATTGTAATGGTCACTATACAGTTTATCAGCAGGAGGATAATGCAGGGGGATTTCTCTGTTGCACATCAAACCATAAAGGGCTTGTTGTAAAGTGGAGGAAAAAGAGGTGAGAAAGATGTAGATTAAAGGCCTGCAGCGTCAGCTGGTGAGCACTGGTTCAGTTTGTTGCAAAGTGCTCACAGAATTTAGGTGCTGCATAATTCAAGTGCTTTTCTGGGTTTAGTTGCCATATTTCTACTGTTCCAGAGGAAGTGGTTTAAAATGATTTTATAAATTATTTTAGCACTGTGACCTGTCTTTGCACCTGTGCTCAGGAATTACTTTAACATAAATGAGAATTTGGTTGTGATTACTTGAAAAAATATCAGCTGTTTATTTTCATAAATTTAGCAATGCCCTAGAGCAGACAGGGTGTACAATGCTGCATGATGGGGGACAGGTAGGCACAGGATTCTTTTAGGTGAGAAGTTGCCATTACATGTTCTGGAGCCCCTGAAGCATTTCAGACATAGTGTGTGTTATCTGCTGAGAAACATCTTCTGGCTTTGTGCAGGGTGAATTGTTTGCTGTGAGCTTCCTGCTCCTCTGGCAGGGCTGCTTTGGGCTGGCTCAGCTCTTTGAGATGCATTACAGTTGTCAGAGTAAAAATACCCCAGCAGCAGCTTGGGCATGGGCACTTCTGCTCTCGTGCTGAATTGGCAATTCGTGTGCTAGCCTGCCCTTGCCAGTAACTTTGGGAGAACTGAAACTCCTCTAGTGACATAAATTTTAATACTTCAATCTGATGTTCTTAAAAAATGAGATTATTTTTAAAACATCAAAGCTGTTGGTTTAAGAAGGCTTAAAAAAAAGTTAACTGTTTGAGTAGCAACAATCTTAACTGGATGTTTTTCCTATTCCACAACCAGGTGGAACTGAGTTGTCCAAAGGAGATGGCCTGGAAGGTGAACATGTACAGGGGGTACCTGGCCATCTGCCACCCCGAGGAGCAGCAGCTGAACTTCATCGAGCGCCTGGTGGAGATGGCGAGCAGCCTGGCCATCCGCGAGTGGCGGCGCCTGCCGCACGTCGTGTCCCACGTCCACACCCCCCTGCTCCAGGTAACAACAGAGTTCTTCTTTCCAGTTGTCCTCCAGTAGCAGAACTTTCAGTAGCTGCAAGTGTGAAATATTTTAGTGTATATAATATATATATATAGTGCTGATAGTTTTTGCATCATGGTATTTCTTGGTTCGAAGTTGCAGAATGTGTGTTTCTGTTTTTTCAAAAATACTTGTTGCTTATCAGGAAGAGCTTGTTAGTGATTAAACCCACCTTTCTTCAGATCTCCAGGAATATTTTTGGGAAGCACCTGGCACAATTGTGATTATATGGAAGATGTAGTTTAACTATTACGTGAAATGACATTAACATGTATTAGAAGGTGAAAAATGAATGGTTGTGTCCTTTGAAACTTTCACGCAAATTTTACCATAACAAAAATAGATTTCTCTTTCCTTTTGAAATGTATAAAATATCAACACCCTGTTGTTTTCTCTTGGATTTAATAATGTATATAATTAATGTTGCAACTGTAAGAGAAGAATTTTGGAGAGTAGATGTTTTATTGAGAAGTATAATCCAACAGAAGTAGAGGCCTAAATCCATCTTTAAAAAATCTGATTTGGCCTAGAGTTACTTTCAGAAGATTCTTGAAAATGAACCTCATCTGCTCTGTTCTGTGTGGAACCAGTGTGGAAGTGGGGCTGTGGCAGGATTGTGCTGGGCTTGGCAGTGTGGGATTTAGGCAAAACATTCCATTCATTTGACATTTAGGTTTTGTACCTGTTTAGATACCCTATAAATATATGCCTGACAAAGCCCTTGTTCCTGTGGAGGAAACCTTTCATCTCCAGTGGAGAAATTGTGGAATATCTCAGTTTTCATTTCCTGATGGGCCATTACTCAGAGATCTGACACTGAGCCCTGCCTGTGTCAGTGCAGAGGACTTTGCTTTGAGTTCTCTTTGATACAGAGGCCTCTGTGTCTAAGATCGGTAGTTTCACTCTGGGTGTGTGATTCATAACCAATCTACATGGTATAAGAAGGGACCTCTATAAAATGATTGTTCCTGTGGGAAGAGCTCACACAGCAGCTCATACCTTAAAATTTTTATAATATAAATTGATGTGTCAGATAAAGTGAATGAATATGGAAGTTTTGTCCGTATTCAGAAGAAGTTATCAAGTAAATAGGTACAATTTGTGAGCTCACACAATAGCATTAGATGGCTTCTCAATTAATGTAATTCCTTCCTGCTAAGATTTCACCCATATTTCATATTGGCCCCCCTCACCTTCTCAAGAATGGCAGCATCTGCAGCAGGAAGATTAATATTGCTAAATAAAGTATTTAAGTGCTTTCAGATATCAATTAAAACAAGCTTTTAAAACAATCTAATATGTATATATCCTTCATGAAGGAATGATAAATTAGTCAGTGACTGACAGAGGTACAAATGCAGCCTAGAATTTGCACTGCAGTAATTACTTTTTTTAAATATCAGATAGTATGTGATTAAATACCCATGAGAAAATTAAATTTATGTGATGAATGGGTGTAGGATGAAGGTTAAGCTATTGTGAGAGCTGATACAGAGATGATTGTAGGAAAATATTACTTTAATTTATTTTGTTTCAAGAGATTTCACTCTATAAATTTGGACTGCCTTTTTTTTTTCTCAAATAGTTATCTCATATGGTTGATTAACAGTGAATACAACTGTTATCTTCCAAGTGGTAGCTTAGAGAATACTACACTGGCTTTATTGTACTACAGGTAATTAAATTCCATTAAAGTTTGTGGGCCTTTTCTTCAGGTGGTTGAAGTTTTAACAAACTGTCTGCTGCCTTTAGTGGGTTCGAGACTGCTGCCATCTTCTGTTTGTTCCTTATTTATATTTATGTTTTCTAGGCAGCACAGCAAATAATTGAACTTCAGGAAGCAGCCCAAATAAACGCGGGATTGCAACCAACTAATCTGGGGAGGAACAACAGCTTACATGATATGAAGACTGTTGTCAAGACTTGGAGGAACAGGTTGCCTATCGTGTCAGATGATTTATCCCACTGGAGCAGCATTTTCATGTGGAGACAGCATCATTACCAGGGTAAGTCTTGCCTGGTCCAGCATGCATTCATCATAGAATTTTCCAGACAACACATATTGTATTTGTAGGGATCCCTGTGGCAGGGAGGAATGGTGAATCTGACTCCATGTTCTCAGAAGGTTAATTTATTATTTTATGATGCTATATTATATTAAAGAATACTATACTATACTATACTAAAGAATATAGAAAGGATACTTACAGAATGCTAAAAAGATAATAATGAAAACTCATGACTCTCTCCAGAGTCCTGACACAGCTTGGCACTGATTGGCCAATGAGTCAAAATAACTCATACCAGAAACCAGTGAAACAATCTCCAAACACATTCCACACATGAGCACAACACAGGAGAAGCAAATGAGATGAGAATAGCTTTCCTTTTTCTCTGAGGCTTCTCAGCTTCCCAGGAGAAAAATCCCAGGCAAAGGGATTTTTCAGAGAATGTGAATGCCACAAACAGCTAAGTTCTTGGTGGCTTGATTTTGGTGAGTTTTAGTTCTTATTCAATTTCCATTGAAATGTTTGATTATCTTGAGACATGTATGTTGCTGTGTAAGGTGCTGCTCTCTGTGTAACGCCATTCCCAATGGCAAACACTTCACGTTGCCTTTGCAGCCATTGTGACTGCATATGAGAACAGCTCCCAGCACGACCCCAGCTCCAACAACGCCATGCTGGGCGTTCACGCCTCGGCCTCGGCCATCATCCAGTACGGGAAGATCGCGCGGAAGCAAGGGCTGGTCAACGTGGCCCTGGACATCCTGAGCCGCATCCACACCATCCCCACCGTGCCCATCGTGGACTGCTTCCAGAAGATCCGGCAGCAGGTCAAGTGCTACCTGCAGCTGGCTGGAGTCATGGGCAAAAATGAGTGCATGCAGGTAGGGCAGCTGTGTTCCTGAAGCTTTGTTGGGACTCGTGGGGTTACAGGAGCCATCGGATGCATTGATCTAAACAAGCTGCTTGTATCCAGAACAGGGGCTGAGTCACCTTGGCCGTGTTATACCCTGCAGGGAGTGTTGTTTTGAGTCATGCTGTCAGTCCAAAGCAGTTAATGTCCTCTGTGAACTGGATATTGTGAATATATTAAAATATATATTCAATATATGAAAAATCAGCTGGACATATTAAAAAGCAGCTGACCCAGAAGTAAAGTGGGAGTAGGTTTTTTGAAATCTTACAAGATGGATAAATGGAAGGACTTTGAAAATGGCATTATTTGTAGTGGGATAAAACAACACGGAGTGTCTGACTCATGAGTGGTGGATGCTGTCAAACTGAAGTAAAATTGTACGTGTTGAAAAGGAAAAAGTGTGATTTCAGGCAAAACCCACTGGCATGTGGTTGATGAGCAAATGAACCTTGAAATACAACATAAGGATAATTATAACATAAACAAGGTAGGAAGATAACCTGCTAAATGCTGTCTGTAGTATTTGATTTGCATAGGCCAGTGGAAACTTAAAATTGTCAGTCAGTATTTTTTAAAATCAAAATTAAATACTTGAAAATCATGCTATTTAAATTTCAAGAGAATATTTTGACTGTTGTTTTATGGCACTTTCATTTAACAAAGCCTTCCCTTTTAAAAGACTTTTCTCACTAAGGCTTATTTAACAGGGTCTTGAAGTTATTGAATCAACCAATCTGAAGTACTTCACCAAGGAGATGACTGCAGAGTTTTATGCTTTAAAGGGAATGTTCTTGGCACAGATTAACAAGTGAGTATGCTGGCTGCAAGAGGCACTAGCACACATCTGAAAAAAAATGCAGCTGAAGTATTCAACACAGTATTTGAGCAGAAAAGCCATTCCATATCTTTATACCAGCCTAAAATTTCTCACTCCTGTGTAGGAAAGTAAAAGTATCTGTGAGAGTTCCTTTGCAGTTTGGAGATGTAATGATTGGTCCTATATTGAAGCCTTGTAGGGCAGAAGTAGTAATGGTTTTGCTTTCCACTGAGAGGCATTTTACTATTCTGAGGAAGATCTCTCTTTAATTCAATAAATAAATAGCTCATCAGTCAAATTTTGTTTGGTGATGCCAAAAAGACCCCTTCAAATTTCAAGAGCACTTAGTGGGCAGGGGATTTAATGACAATTTTGCTATGTGTTACATATGGGTGGAATAATTCCTTTACCCACTGCATTGTGGCCACTTACAGAATGAAATCCATCAGGTCTCAAGCTGTACGCTGCAACCTCACATAGCAATTCAAGTCAGGAAATGATGAATATCTTCTGTGGCTGCAAGAGAATTTTAAATAGGCAGAATGCAATTACTTGGATGGAAAGTACATTGGGCTTTTACATGGTCATTGGCTTAATTGTAGTTGAGATGTAAAGAGAAGAAAGTGTGCCTCCCGCATATTGTTAAATTTTAAAAAGTTCTTGCAGAGAATTGTCTCTGTTTGTTCCTTCAGGATAAAATGGATAATGGTTTCTGTTCAAAAACATGGTTCTGATTTACTTGCAGTTTCTTAATCTTAGTAAAAGCCACAAAAGCATTTTTTAGCACTGGAGTTAAGGCCAGGAATTTAGGAAGTTTTCAGTTAGGACCAGTGGCAGTGTTGAACCTGAAAATGGGACTGCTGATTGATTACCTGTGTGTCAACAAAACTGAAGTTAAAGGTCACCTCTGCTCCTGCATCCTCCTGTGCTGCCCATTGGCTGGGCAAGGTGATAGAAACCATTTTAAAAAATCACCTCAGGTGTCAAGAGTGATGGATTGTAGAGCGGGAGAAAAGAAAACGGACAGAGAAGTCCCTTTCTTATAAAGGAGCAGTAGTGATACAAAGTCATCCATCAGGCTGCTGCTGGGCTGGTTCACTTCCAACCTTCATCCGGGCTGCAGGAAGCTTCTGAAAGCAAGGACATGAAGGTAGCACAAAAACCAACACATGACAGACAAAACTGTTTTCCTTTTTAGATTCATGCCTCAGTATCTGGTCATTTTAATTTAGTATTACAATCCCCCAAGCTAATATTGTTATGCTAAAAATACACTGCAGGTAGTTTAAAAAAATGAGTCAAACAAGCATCATGTTACTTTGATATTGGTTATTTCAGTGCTTACTCTGCAAGGGAGAAGTGAAGCTCTTTCTGTTAATAAAGAGTCTTGAAAAACTTTAAGTTTCTTCTTCTTGGTAATGCTCACGTGAGTTTTCTCATCCTTTATTTTTATGCCTAAGAAGTAACACAGATTCCAGGGCTGTAAATATATTCAGATGAATCATGCCAAATTTTGGACTTGTGACACTTGAGGAAACATGGACAAAACCTCAGAAGTAGCAAACAAATAATCTTTTGGTTACCCAGAACTGTGTGGTAAACTTCAAATTCTTTCACTTTTCCTGTTGAAAAAAAGAAACTTTTACAGCTGTGGGGATGAGGAACTGACTGTTTCCAGAAAATGTTGATTATAAATGTTTTCATGACTTCTCTGGAAAAGGAATTAAATAAGATCCATTCCTCTAAAAGATAACTTAAATAACATCTTCCCAGTGTTGCTTTATTCTTTTTCTGCCCAGTGGAACAGCATGTTTAAATGATTTTCCTTCACTCCCCTTGTGTTATTATTTGCTCTTCTTTCCCCCAGTTTCACTGCTTGGGTTTCCACTGCAGTGTACTGGGAGTTTTTTTCTTGTTTTAAGGGAGTATGTGAGATTTTTAACACTTATGAAACTGTTTTCATTATGAAGCATTTACTTTTGTTGGTGCTGAACTTTAAGGAAAGCAATGACAAATCAGTTGTAAGGGACCTTATTAGTGAACTTAACAAAAGTATCACTGAATATTAAGAAACTAATTTCTTGCTCTATCAGAAATCTGATTTACACTAGCAAACAGTGACTAAATTATATAAAACTCACATTCCTACTTGTCACCACGCAGGTCTGAAGAAGCAAACAAAGCTTTTTCTGCAGCTGTGCAAATGCACGACGTGCTGGTGAAAGCGTGGGCCATGTGGGGGGATTACCTGGAGAACATCTTTGTGAAGGAGAGGCAGCTGCACCTGGGGGTGTCTGCCATCACCTGCTACCTGCACGCCTGTCGCCACCAGAACGAGAGCAAATCCAGGAAATACTTAGCAAAGGTGAGGTCTGGGTTGTTTAAAAAATAAACACCAGGGCTCCACCCTCTTGGGAAGGGCTGGGATGATGTTCAGTACTCAAGTTTTTGCAATTAGAGAAAGAGTTACTGAGGGAAAGCTTTAGTGTAGATGGAGGGGCTGTGTGTGGTTGCTCATAATGCATTTTGGGGTCAGTGGGATGTCTGGGTTTTCCTTTAGATGTGGAACCTTTCTGTAGGAGGAAAGTGACAAATCACATCTAGCATTTCTACTACGTAGTGTGGTGGAATACTTGCAAAAAGGCATCCTTTGGTGCTTTAAAAAGTAACATATGTTGAGGACTGTTTATCATTACTATGGATAAATAGTATTGATGTTTACATAAGTATTGCATTTTATTCCAGATGAGCCTTTTTTGTACAGTTTTACTCTGAAATTCAGCAAAATTTTGGCCAGAAAAAGCTATTTGTGTTGTATGTTTCTCACTTTGGGGATATTTGATCTCTCTCATGGACAAAGTGAAAAAATTTTAGCAGACCAGGGAAGAACCAATTTGTTCTGACCATGAAACAAATACAGAAAATATTGTTTGAGATTAAAGGTGGCCTCAACAGTACTCTGAAGTTTATTATTCTCTCTGTCTGGTTGCATAATAGTTAATGAGTTTTAATATAAATATTTATAGAATATATAATATGCTTAATATATTTACA
The DNA here is from genome assembly GCF_017590135.1 of Pyrgilauda ruficollis. NCBI lineage: Eukaryota > Metazoa > Chordata > Aves > Passeriformes > Passeridae > Pyrgilauda > Pyrgilauda ruficollis. The sequence goes on along the minus strand of NW_024514764.1, from coordinate 5,130,669 downwards.
TTTAAATTAAACTGGGGGTGGACAGTTCAAATAATTAAGAACACCCAGAGAGATAATCAAGTTGTTGTATCAAGGTTCATTTATCTTAGTTGCATATTTTAGGTTCTATAAAATTGCCTAAATTTTTATCCACACCCCCAGCCAAAATCCCAAAGAATTTCTGGAATGCAGTCATGTTCGTTTGCTCTTTTCTGCCTTATTTCATAGTAAGGAGTACACTTACATTTATTTTTTACATCCTTTAAATATTATTTCTGAGGGAAAAAATAGCATTGGCCAGGCACAATGAATGGAAGCTCTTGTCTTTGAGGCAGCTTTAACAGTTCCAAGGACTCCACAGTCTTATTAATAAAATATCTCTGCTTTTGTGCATTGTAATGATTGATGTGTCTTAAACTTAAGCACTGAGAGAGCCTCGAAATTCTCTTCTAGGTTCTTTGGCTGCTGAGTTTTGATGATGACAAGAACACCTTGGCAGATGCAGTGGACAAGTACTGTATTGGTGTCCCACCCATCCAGTGGCTGGCCTGGATCCCACAGCTGCTGACCTGCCTGGTTGGCTCAGAGGGCAAACTCCTGCTCAACCTCATCAGTCAGGTGCTGAAGATAATCTCTAATTCTTTATGGTCTGTAAACTTCATTTGTGAGGTGACACATGAATATTTTTTTAAAGCAAATTACAAAAATGCCAAGCTTTAAAAATGGTATTGTTTGCAACTGTTGATGTGTTAAAAAATGGTAATTTCTACTTTTAAGCAGGATATTTTAAATTTAAATAAAGTGAGTTTTGCTCGCTTTATTTAAATAAAGTGAGTTTTACTTACTGAGATTAAATCCAGTGAAACTGTATTCCTATTTGTATGAGGCATTATAGCTCTCCCTCTGGAATTCTATTTAATGTATTTTTGTGAATAAGGTAGAACACATAAAATACATAACTAAAAATGCTTGTAACATAGGAGTAAAGAGTGGTTAGCTTTAGTAGCTAAAGGGCAAACTCTGAAAGTGCTTTGGTGTTTGTTCATTCAGGTTGATATAAAACAGTTGTGAAGTCCCATTAATGCACAGGTGGCCATGGGAAGCTCTCACAATACCTGAATTCCAGGCCTGCACTGCTCCACTCTTTCCTGGAAACTGGCACAGGACAGCTGTTGTGCTGAATTCCTCACAGAACTCCTTTCTTTTCCTCCCCTCTTGCTTTTTGAGATGGAATTTCTGACCATGCAGGTCCTTCCAGTTCAGGGTATTCTGTGATCCTGTGAGACCGAGTTCCTTTTATCCTATCCCCTGTCCTTGCTCTTTCAGACCTCTGAGGGTGTGAGTTTTTGTAGCTAGAGAATGTCCATTTCTGTTGGCGAGGGTGAACGCAGCTCTGGATATGTCTGTGTGTGCAGAGCTACTCATGTTCCCTTCCCTCCCTCTTCATAAAATTTAAATGTAACTTTGAAGAGACCATGCTGCTAAGCAGCTTAAGATGCCAACGTAGGAAAGGCAAACTTTGATGGGTATGGCTTGGTGTTGTCTGGCAACACCACTGTGCTCTACTGTCTTCTGGCACAAAATACTAATTTCAACACTTTGCAGACACTTTTTTATTTATTGAGATCTGTATAAAATTTGTAGAAGTGAGTGTTTGCTCAGAAGTCATACACTAGTTGGAGCTTAGACTTGTAAATATCACAGATACTCCTGTTTGTCTTACCTTTAAACTTCAGGTACATAAAAAAAGCATTAAATCAAAAAATACCATATTTTCTGTGTTACTATTTTAAAACTCCACAATTCTCTTCAAATAACTTTTGAGTTACAGCATGAGGCATGTGTGTGTCAGCTTAGCAATCTGTCATAAACATCAGATTACTGAATGCTTCAATCCCATTGCTATATTTCCACCACTTACCATATCCATTTGGATGGAGAAAGGATATATGATTTAGTAAAATTGTGGCTGAAGAAGCCTCAAATGATGTCTTAAGATGTGCTCTATTGCAGGTAGTATACACATGGTTTCTTTCCTTTAATAGATACTGAGATTTACAGATTTAAATGGGATGCTGAATGTCAACATCTCTTTAGGGTTGTTTTTTTTAATGGAAGCCATAAAATCCTGGTTTTATTTTTGGGTGCAGTTGGTATCCCCTTACATTAAGTGCCACAATTAGGTGGAGTAAAGTTACTCTCTAATGGGCTTTCTTATCAAGTATCGTGGGGCTTGCTGGGAATTGTGGCCTAATTTAAAGACTAACTGCTGTCATTATGTCTGTTTTTTCTTCCATTATGCACATGAGTAAGATCTTTGAGCTGGCCCAGCTGGAGCTCTGACATTATGCTGCTTTCAGGTTTATTAGGCAATATGATCTGGAAACCCTAATTAGGTAATGTCTTAACAGTGTGTGCAGGGAGCTACCAATTCATCCTCTTTGGGTTCCTGTTACTGAAAGAATCTTTAATTTCCATAAGCTGTTATTTAACACAAAGAGCTGATTATTCCTGAATTGGACTCATTTACAAGAGAATCTGTCTGTGTTGATGTGATCTCTAGTCGGTATTCTTTAACTGAGAAATGTGTATCTCCAAATAGGTGGGAAGAGTCTATCCCCAGGCTGTTTATTTCCCTATCAGGACCCTCTATTTGACCTTGAAGATAGAACAGCGAGAGCGCTACAAGAGTGGTGAGTTTGGTCCTCATGGAATTGTTTGGACTCTTTGTAACAATTGTTAGGTTAAGTTTCACTGGATATTACAGAGAAAAGAGATTCTCTAGAAAACATACCAACTTAGCAAGACTAAGGAAGAAAACTCTTGATAAGCTCTGCTTGCATTGATTTGTTTCTGTCAAGTTAAACCTGCAGATGGCTTGAGCTGTCTTGAATTTTCTTGCATAAAATACTCACCAAGAGGAATTCCATCTCCTTCATTCTCATATCACCTTAATTATTGAGAATCACATGTTCTTTACTGGATGTTTTTCTTGATGAATTTGTGGAGAAGTAGAAAATTCTTGGTTTACAAATACAGAATGTCACAGTTTTCTAAGATTCTCTTGACTGATTTTTATTGGAAGCATGAACCATGCAACATTTAGGAGCCACACTTGAAAAAAATTGTGTCTCCATAATACCTTCTTATGGTGAATTTTCAAGTAAAATGAGCATCTCAGATTATACCAGATAAAAGCACTGTTGGCTTTGAGAAATGTTTGGGAGATGGGGAAAGCATTCAGCAACTTGCACAACAACTGTTTTCCCAAGAACAAATCACATCTGGAATAGTTCTGTCAAATGATTCCACAGAATTTAGTTGTTCTTTTGTCCCACATAATTTCCTGGGAATCCTGGGAGAGCTACTTGAAGAACTCTCATTTCAGTTCTGTGTTCTTTATTACAAAGTACATTGTTTATTTAATTGCCCTTTCCATTTGGGAATTAGTTCACTAAACTTCTGTATAAAATTTGAAAGGGCACTAATTAAATAATGTTTTATTTTTGTTTGGGTACTCTTTTGCAGAAGGAGATGCCCACATACCCTCATAATTTATTTTTTCCAGCAATATTAAAATGTTTCCCTGTAGGTTCTGCCAAAAACCACTGCTGGGTGGTGGGTTATGTGAGTTACTGGGGGTCATCTGATAAAGCAAAACTGCTTAATCACTGTCTGATGGAGTTGTCATGCTAGGGATGGTTTGTCCTAAAAGATACAGACTATGGCAGTTTCTGTTGTTGGCATAAAAACATTTATTCTTTAGTTATATGTGGAAGGTGTCCCCAAAAGGGTTGTGAAAAAACGACCCTAATTCAAATAGTTTGATCCTATATGAAATAATGTCTGTTACTTCAAGAGTATAGGTTCATGATGTAAAAGCTACACCTCCTATGTGTTTTTGAAGAGTGTTTATTTTGCTTTAATGTTGGGAAGTCTGTACCACTAAATAGCATTTGGTGCAGAGTTTTCTCTAAAAAACCCCAATTTTCTTTCTAAAAAAATTCTTTCTGAAACTCAGTAAGGAACACATAATTAATATTTAATGTAAATCTCAAGCCAATTCTTGGAGCAATTTATTTTATTTCAAACAGACACATACCAAGTTCATGAAAGGTCATTCTTATTTCCTTTTTCATGTTTACTTTCCAGATTCAGGGCAACAGCAGCCAAGTTCAGTTGGAAATCAGTCCCACTCTGCCTCAGACCCCGGGCCCATCAGAGCCACTGCCCCAATGTGGAGATGCAGCAGGATCATGCACATGCAGCGGGAATTGCACCCGACCCTTCTGTCCTCTCTGGAAGGCATTGTGGATCAGATGGTCTGGTTCAGAGAGAATTGGCACGAGGAGGTATTTGGCTTCAATGCACCTTCAGTGTATGGATCATCTAAGGGAAAGTTAACTGCAAAATATTTACCCAGAATTAATTTTAAACATCAAAGCATAACTGTTTGTTTTGATTAGTAAACTGATGTTTGTGGAACTGACTGTTCTGATTGGAGTTTCAGGATCTTGGTTATTTCTGGAAGCAGTACAAGGGTTTTGCAGAACTGTTAATGTGATGAATGCCTCTAGGATTTAAGCTGTTGCTCATACTAACTGAAAATGTATATTCTTATACTAAGTCTCAGAGATACCAGTTTCCTTCTTGATCTGGTGGTCTGTGACAGGTGGTGATTGTTACCTGAAATTTGCATTGCAACAGAGAGCAGATGGACCTGCCACTCTGCTGTTCCTTGCTTCCCAAAGTGTTGGACTACTGTTCTGTCTGCCTAGCACAGTGTTTATTTGAAGGTTTCCTCATGTCACCTTTTTTTTCATAGATCTCAAACTATGAAATCTAAAAGTTACCTGCTGTTGAAAGAGCAAGTTGTCCTCTGTGAAGAAGCATTTCCCCTGCTCAGTTTGTTTGTTTGCAACGCTAATGAAATTCAGTGCTGTCATTCTGATTGACCCTCTGATGCAGTTTAATAGTAGAGCTTTAAGCAGATGTTTCTGAGAGCATAATTTTACTATATAAAATGCAGTGGGAATGAATATTTGGTGTCAAATCAGAAGGCCTGATCTTCCTGACTATTTTGTTTTTTCTGTTTTTCATTCTTAGGTGCTCAGACAACTGCAGCAGGGCTTGGCCAAGTGCTACTCTGTTGCCTTTGAGAAAAGTGGAGCCGTTTCAGATGCCAAAATCACTCCTCATACACTGAATTTTGTCAAGAAGTTAGTCAGCACCTTTGGAGTAGGTCTTGAGAATGTCTCTAATGTGTCCACCATGTTTTCTAGTGCAGCCTCAGAGTCACTAGCTAGGAGAGCACAGGCAACAGCTCAAGACCCCGTGTTCCAGAAGTTAAAAGGCCAGTTTACAACAGGTAAATGTTTAAATTTTTTTAAATGTTGCTTTTAATCTCAAGAAAATTTCCCCCCACAGTTCAGCTGTGAGGGCATTCTGCTTTCTTTCCTGAGAGAAAATTTCAAAAATGGTACTTTTCTGTCATTCAGCAAACCTGAAAATGTTTTTTTCCTGTCTTTTGTGCAGTAATAAATGTAATTCAAATGGAAAACAGACATCAACCTAGAGAATAAATATATTGTTGTATTTTTATTATTGAAAACTGTGGTTTGATCACATATGTGTTTAAAGATAAATTAGATTACTTCAGTGTAATGTTTTTGCAATTTGAACAGAACTGCTGGCTGTATGTGAGGGACAATAATGATCTCTGACTCTCTGTGATGCCAGAATTTAATGAAATTTTCACCCCAGAACTCCAAACTGATGATTTTATGTGAAGTCTTTAAAACAGCCTACTTCTGATGAGTAAGATTACTTTAGTGTTTTGGGTAACTAGATTATAAAAATTCTATTACCCAAATTTACATCATTGGTAAATTGAATCAATAACTTTAATCAGATCTAATAAAAAAATATACTTAAGGGAAGTAGCTTTTTTGCTTCATTCATTTTCTCTTAACCAGTAGTTACATATCTGAGTATCTGATCTTGATTTGAAATTCTTAAGAAAAGCTTGTTTACAAGCTTGATTTGTTTGGTGAAATGTGTTAAGGCCACGCAGCTCATACCTGACAGAAAGTGTTTTGGGTTGCCAGAATTTTGAGTTTTGCATAAATTCCATGGCTTTCCTTTAAACGTAACTGAGAGTGTTTGACAAGTAGACTTGGGGTGTTTTTTCAAGCATTTTGCTGATAATATTGTGAAAGTAAGGGAACTGATGGGAATCCTGTGGAAGTGACTGAGTTGTAGAAGTGACCTACATATCTCGTGCACGCCATGCATTGCACGGTGTCCTTTCTGAGGCACAGCAGTTGCATGACAGCAGATAATGAAAGTCCTGAACCATATGATTAAATTTTTACTGGATGAAGTGTACTAGGGAGGGAAATTGAAGTAGAAACACTTTGTGTGTCTTTAATGGGAGCGTACAGGGGGGAAAAAATCATTGTATAATGATTAATGGGGTGAAATTTCACCAGTCCAAGTACTGGATTCTGTACCTGGAGCAGAGGAATAATGGCAGGTACAGGTGTAAATGGGGAGAGGAGAACAGCCCTGGATCAGGGATCTGGGGATGGTTGTTGTAGATCCCTTCCAGCTAAATGCCTCTACATTAAATGCAAGTTTGGACTTGATTTTGGTTTTTAATAATGGTTTATAGTCTTTACATTGCAACAGTGGTATAGCCACTTATTTATTGCTGTAAGTGTTGTTGATATGCTTGGTTGGATTTGAGTTATTTTTGATCTGTCACAGTAGCTCCTACTTCCTTTCCTGTGAGCATCAGAGAGCTCTGGAGTTTCCAAGGTGTAAAGGAAAAGTAAATACAATGCCAGAGTACAGTCTGCAATATCTGAAGTAATATTTCAAAACATTTCTAGAGAAACATTTAAGAAAGCTTAATTATGATTCGGTTACCACTTTTAGTTAAAAAGTGGAGAGGATTTCCAGTATTTTTTATGCTGTTTTTATTTTTTGCATATCTTTGTGATATATAAATGGCTGTTAAGGTTTTCAGATGTTCTCTCTTAATTAAAAAATTATATGGAACAACATATAAACCAAAGTATGACATAGGCCTGGTGATAAAAATCATGTAAAGTCATCAAATGCAAAGTGTTTCTTGGTAAACTTCAGTTAAGTAACAGTAATTACTTTCTTTTATTTGAAGATTTCATGTTTTATTTTTCAAGTGCAATGAAATATGAATGTCTGCAGGATACACATAATTATTTTGCTTAGTGTTGGATTAGATTTTATTTTAATCTATTACATTCAGTGTTTATATTTACAAATTAAATGTGGGAAAACAGAAGAAATTAAACCAATCAGCATATTTAATAATTTCTGTGATTTAATTCGTTATGCAGAAAATGAAAATAAGTTTTTTATTGATTTTGCAATAACAGTAAAATGTATGTAAATAACTGAATAGGATTGTAATTACTGTACTGAAGATTGCAAGGGTTTTTTAAACATTACAAGAAACCAATTGTAGAATATGCCTGATGTGTCCTTCTGTCACACCACAATGTTCGTGTTTGTTTTTCCTGTTCTCAGTATCAGTTGCATTTGGATGATGGACAGATAATTACAGTGGTTGTCTTTCATTTCAAAAGTGTCCAAGCTAAGGAGCTGTCTTGGAGTAAACTTTTTGTCAATTATTCCCAGATTAATGTTGACAGCTATGGTTTATAGACACTTTGAGCAGGGTGTGGTTGCATAATCCTTTCCATCAACATCAGAATGTGTTTTGATTCCTGTTTGGAGCCACTGGAGAGTCTCACACCATTTCTTATATTCTGAATTCTTTGTCTGTAGCAGTCTGGACTGTTGGAGCTGTGATAGGTCATCTTTATCTATTCTAATGTTATATTATAAAAACAAATTTTACTTTGAATTTTTTTTTCTAGAACTTCAGATGCACAGTTCTTTGACCATCTGTTCTTTGTTCTTTCCTTTTCTGCTAAACCTTTTGACATCAAAGAAAAGAAAATGCTGAAAAATGCTCCCTTTGAGAGCTCTCTCAGCAGTGAAAGCAGCAGAAAAGCTGCCTCAATTGTCCTTTTGTGGGCAGATGATAGTTTAGAGTTTGGATCAGCTTCTTTCTGCAACCATCTCTACTCTCCAGCTGAATATGAGTGGAGAGCTCCAAAATACCCCCTTGAAGGGCATGGTAATTTCCTTGAGACTCTGTGCCCCAGCACAATGAATCCTTCGCTGTGCTGGTGGCTCTGTCGTCAGGAGGAAGCTCTTGAAACCCAAGTGTGGCTCTGAACTGTTAGGAGGGGACAGGGGGAAGAGCTCTGTTCATTTTCAGCCTTTTTAAGGATTTTGTTTCCTTTTGCTCAAGAGTGAACATTGTGTACTTTGGTACCTCTTTCTTTGCTTCCATTGTAATTTTTAGGTAACAGGATGTTATGCAGAAAATCCAGATAAAGAGATGGATGATATTTGACCTTGGTGTCTGGTACATGCAGTCTTGGTTTTCTGGAGCTGAGTGATAAACCACAAGTCCTCTTCCATATTTCTGCTTTCCTCTCACTGAGATTTTTCATCTTTACTGGTTTTTTTTCCGAAAGTTCTTGTGAGATTGGAGAGAAGTTTTGGGAAGCAGAATATGTAAATGTTTGAATAATGGCTTCAAAAGCAAGACAGCACTTCAATTGTGGAGAATGCTTGGATCTTCTTCAGTGTCATGGGCATAAAGAATTGTCCTGCTCCATGAAGCTAAGCTTACAACTCAGTCCTCAGGGACACCTTACATGATTAGTGTCTTGGCTTTTTAGCTGGAGATCCTTGAGATGTGAACCTTTAATGGAATCAGGCTTTTCCTATGGTCAGAATTATCTTTAAAATCTTCAAATGAACGGTTTCTTGCTCTAACAGCATTAATAGCCTGTTGCCTTTGATCAGAACTATTTTCTTCCAGTGTAGCACAAGGGTTTTTTTATATAGTTCTGGAGTTTTAGTTTGGAGGTATTCTTTGTTTTCTTAATGCCATGTTAATGTGGTGTAGGTCAAGGGGACTGGGAGGGACAGGGGGTTTGATACTCTAATTTTGCTACTCAAGTGTGTTTTTGGTGTTTCCTCCTGAGGAGTGATGGTACAGCCTTCAATCCAAGTGTGTTAAGAGGCATCAGGATTTTTTTAGGTCTGGGGAGAAGATTCTCCTGTTTCTCCTTCCATTGAGAGTGGCAAGAAACTTCAGCAGCATTGAGAAGAGAGAGCAAACTGCATCCACTGCAGTCTGTGCCATGGCCTTCTGTGAAAATCCCCATTAAGGATGAGGGGGAAAACTTCCCATCCTTTTTAGAAATAGGTGGTGCAAGTAGTGAGGTACTTCAGACCAGTGTGTGTTAGCTTGAGAAAGGTGTTTTCCAGTACTAAAGACTGAAGAAATGGATTTTTTTTTTAGACAATACCACTGTTTATATAGATTAAGATGTCTGCAAAGCAGAGGGACTTTGTACACAAATAATGTTTGGTCTTGTATTTCCCTTTGTTCCAGCTGAAGTGATTTTTCTTCTCAGATGGGTTCTCTGTGACACGAGCAGAAAGACTAATTGAGCTCTCTGTGTTTCCCATCTGCCACTGGGAAACAAAAGAACAACAAAAACCCTAAAATAGGCATTCAGCAAACTAGAGCTGCTCTTGTGGTGACTTTTTTTTCGAAGGAAAATATATTGATACATGCTTTTACCTCTTGGCTGATTCACATTAGCACAAAAACTAGTTGCAGTTTGTGGGTACTTTCCTGCACTTCAGAGATTCGGGAGATAAATGATGCAATAATTTTGCCACTTTGATGAAATGATTTACTCCCACTGCTCACTAGAGGGTAGGCTTGGGATTTTAATAAGAGTGTTTTACAGTGATATTGCAGTAGATGCACTGCCCACAGCAGGCAGAAAAAGAAAAGGGAATATTACATCCATAAATATGAAACTGTATTTTTCATTATAGACTTTTTTTCTTACAGAAGTGGAAAGGATTTTGTATGAGCTGGCTTTTTGCTCTGTTTTAGGCTGGTAAACTTAGGTCTTTCACTGAAAGGTTTTAGCATCTCAGTTTATTGTGGATACACAGTGAAATATGTTGAGTTACATGTTCTCTGATACTTATTTGAGTAACAGAAGAGCAAAATGAAAGCAATCCTGAAGTGCATTGTTTTCTTTGGCATTAGAATCCTGGATTAAAGAAAAAAACGTAGGAGAGTGTATGTGTAGAATGACAGGAACTCTGCTGACTAAATGAATATTTTAAATTGTTTGTAGGAGTAAGTCTTTTGGACTTACAAATCAGAGTTTTGAGTGGTTTAATTGTGGTTGAAAAAACTTTCATAATGCAGTAATTGCTGTGTGCACATACTTAATTCACTCTTGGCACACTTGCAGGCAGATGCTTGTAGAATATTTATGTGGTCAAATTTTCTGAACAGTGCTCATGTTTGTTTGTTTTTTGGTATTTTTGTCAACTTAGGAAAATATTGAGTGTATATGACATATTGAAATGGAGGTTCTGCAAGAAAATTTAAACTAATTTTTAAGTCTTAATTTTCCATTGTGTTGAATAATACTGAAGATTCTGTTCTGCTCTAGCTGTAAATCTCAGAAGTACTTAATTGTCATTCTGGGTTTTTTTTAGTTGCTTTTTCACTTGAGACATGTTGAGCTCAAAATGGCATCCTCTAGGGAGTGAAGAAGAGTTAAAAATTCAAGTCTGTTGGTTAACTTGCATAGTTTGGGATGCCATAACTAATGAGGTTTACAGAGAGCAGTTTGTCTTCTTATCCAAGTGTGTTTAATCTTTCATTGTTGTGGCACTGAAGTGCTGAGCCATCATTTCATGTGTGTGGTTTATTCATTTTCCCTCTTTTGGGAAATTCAAAGACATTTATTTATTTTTTTATTTATTTATTATTTGCTTTGTCTGAAACTGTAGTGAGAGCAGTGTTGGGAAGATGGTGTGGCCCAGAAAATGCTCAGTATTGCAGTGATTTCTGTTACAGAATTCCTTGCATAGTGTACTGAAGTCCATATATTGACCTTGAGAAAGTTCCTTCTTCACCTGCATGTGGATTAAAGGAGATATTCTCACTCTGTTGTACTGTTGACATTGCAGTGGAAAGAGCAGGCTGTTTGCATAATATTGTCATTTTTCTTGGGCTTCTGTGGCTGTTCTTCCTGTAGTGTCTTTCAGTTGTTGTCTAAGGAAAGAATAAGAATTTTCTTGCAGTTGAGAATAGTAATAATAACAATTTTCTTATTTGTCCTGAAGTTCCTCATGGATTCTACATTGTATCCTCAATTGGGGCTCTTTCATTTGTTTTGGGAGTAAAAAGTCTCCACTTATTTTAAATAAATAAGTGACTTGTAATGAAACAGGTAGAAAATTATGGTGCTGTAAAGTAAGCCTACTTTTCCACTGAGTGGTCTGATGTAATAATTTGGGGTGTTACTGCTTTCTTTCTATGCAGTATGTCTGGTTGCAGTATATAGAGAATTCAATACAGTAATAGTATTTAAATTTTTCACTATATGCTTTTCAATGTTTGTGTGACTCTAAAAGAGAAAAATCTTAGGAAGCTCGTTATGTACTAAATAACAGAATATTTTAGAGTTGTATACAGAAAAGAGGTAGCAGATTCTGACAGGTTTAAGTTATTATTCTATATAATGCTAGGACTTTGCAAAAAGGTTTTCTATAGAATATTGAAATATTCAACAGAGCCTGTCTTTTAAAGGCAGTTCAGATTAGTGGAGGTGTGTGTGTTGGACTTGCACTATTGAATTGAGTGATTTGTTTTTGTTTGGCTTTTTTTTTTTTTTTTTTAGATTTTGACTTCAGTGTGCCGGGATCAATGAAACTCCACAACCTTATCTCCAAACTAAAGAAATGGATCAAAATTCTGGAGGCCAAAACTAAACAGCTTCCAAAGTTCTTCCTCATAGAGGAAAAGTGCCGCTTTCTAAGTAACTTCTCAGCTCAAACTGCAGAAGTAGAGATACCTGGAGAGTTCCTTATGCCAAAGCCAACACATTACTACATCAAGATAGCAAGGTAACCTAAAAATTCCCTTTGGTAGCTGTAATTCTGGAAACAGAGAAGAAAATTAAAGCCTCATCCATCCATCCATCCATCCATCCATCCATCCATCCATCCATCCATCCATCCATCCATCCACTCTGCAAAAGTAGATAGATATTTTATAGTAGATAAATATTTTATATATGTGTATTAAATATCTACATATACATATGTAGTCAAACTTGGGTGTAAGACCTTTTTAATTTATCCTCCTCCAATAACTTTACGTTTGGTCACTAAACACCTGCACTGTTCAGAGCGGATTTGGTTTTCTTGTACAATGCTGTGAGTTGATCGTAATCACTAGAGATGCTGTTGTTCAAAAGAGTCACAAAGCTCTCTGAATGCTCCTGGCAGGTTCATGCCCAGGGTGGAGATAGTGCAGAAGCACAACACGGCCGCCCGCAGGCTGTACATCCGCGGGCACAACGGGAAGATCTACCCCTACCTGGTGATGAACGATGCCTGCCTGACCGAGTCGCGCCGCGAGGAGCGCGTCCTGCAGCTGCTCCGCCTCCTCAACCCCTGCCTGGAGAAGAGGAAGGAGACCACCAAAAGACATTTGTTCTTCACAGGTACTGAAAAAAGACAGAGCTGTGTGGCTTTTAAATGTAAGTTGCGCTCAAGGGTTATAATGGCTGGAGGTTTTTGAATATTCAGAAGGTAAATTCACATCTGTCTGGGTGGTTCGTTCTTGTCTGGAGCTGTAGCATCCCTCTGGAGGAGTGCAGCTCATTGCGTGGGGTCTGGGGTGTTTTTAGAAATGCTTATGTGCCTTGTTTATGATATCAAGTGCATTTGTGAATATTTAAGGCAGAGATTCACTGGGCCTGTTGGTGTGGAAATGGGCACACATACTTCATAGCAAATGTTTAGAGACAACTGAAGAGGGACAGAACAAAACCTTTTCTCCCTGAGTTGTGATGTAGGAATATTGAATTTCTTTTTTGTCTTCCACATAACACTGAAGAAATACTTTTTATTTTTGCTGCTGAATTTCATCTAAACAAAGTGTTGCCCTCTTTCCTGAAGGTAAAGAAAAATAGGAAGAATGATGAGTACTCATTTTTTTTTCTAAAATACCATTGATATTTCTATTAAGATTAAAAAAAACCCTACCGTAATTATTTTTTACCTGAGCTTATAAATTAGTTATGAGCACAGCATTAAAGTTTTCTGTTGATAGGCTCCCGCTGATTATCAGGGTTGTGTTTTGAGGGCTGGTGTGTCAGCATTTGGGCTCTGATGAACTCGGTTTTGCTTTGCTCTGTGCCCCACCCCGTGTGCAGTGCCGCGGGTGGTGGCGGTGTCCCCGCAGATGCGGCTGGTGGAGGACAACCCCTCCTCGCTGTCCCTGGTGGAGATCTACAAACAGCGCTGCGCCAAGAAGGGCATCGAGCACGACAACCCCATCTCCCGCTACTACGACCGGCTGGCCACGGTGCAGGCCCGGGGCACGCAGGCCAGTCACCAGGTACTGCAGCACGGGGTCAGCACAGGGGGGTGCCCTGCTGTGCCCTGCTGTGCCCTGCCCCGGGCACTTCCATCCAGGGCTGTGCCCTGAGCCCTGCCCTGCCCTGCCCCGGGCAATTCTGTCCCTGGGTCATTTCATCCAGGGCTTTCCCCAGCACCCTGCCCTACCTGGGCAATTCCATCCCTGGGCCATGTCATCCAGGGCTGTCCCCAGCACCCTGCCCTGCCCAGGCAATTCCATCCCTGGGCAATTCCATCCAAGGCTTTCCCCCGCATCCTGCCCTGCCCAATTTCATCCAAGGCATTCCCCAGCACCCTGCCCTGCCCAATTTCATCCCAGGCTTTCTCCAGCACTCTGCTGTGCCTTGGCAAATTCCCCCCAGAGCTTCTTCAGAATTTAGGAAGTTCATTATATACTAAAAAACAGAATATTTTGGAGTTTAGAAAAGAGGTAGCAGATATAAGTTATTGTTATATATAAAGGTAGGACTTTGCTAAAAGGTTGTCTATAGAAAATATTGAAATATTCAGCAGAGCCTGTCTTTTAAAGGCAGTTCAGCTTAGCAGGGATGTGTGTGTTTGGTAGATGTCATTAGATGTCAGACAGGTACACAGTGCCCGGGTGGTGGTTGGATTTTTTGCATGTGTTTTGACTTTGCATAATGAGAACTCTATATCTCTTCAGAGTTTTAGGTGATCTTGGAATGATATTTGATTTAAAAAAAACTGTATTTGTATTGCTGGAAGTTGTTTTGGGTAAATGCAACTGAAAACAGGCAGGGTGCTGATTGATTTTTGTTTTTTTGCTCTCTTGTTTAATGCTTTAAATATAATTAATTGACAGCATGGGAAGCAGCATTCTAATTTACATAAGCAGCTACAGCATGGTATGTGAGGCAGGCTTCCCATGTTCTTCTATTATTTCTCTTAAAATTGCCAGTGGATCCATTCTTCCAAGCCAAACAGAAGTAGTTGGGCAATCTCACCTAATAAATGAAGTACTCAGAAAGAACAAAGCTCTCTCTCTGTAACCTCCACCAAACAACCAGTTGTGATGTATAAGGTGGTTTTATGTTTGTTTTTTTTTTCAGTTAGGGCTAGTGCAAATTCATAGATAAAATGCCAGTCCCATTCCAAATACAGCTATTAGAAAATACACAGTAAATATGTATTTCAGACACAGTCTAAACAGTTCTCAGACTTTGTTACAAAATAAAAATGGAAGTGCTATGTAACACTTGTTTCTATTTTCAGAATTCTTACATTTGAAACTTTAACAGCCCTTTAACTGAACTCAACATGACTATCCTGCTTTCTGGTGTTACAGAACAGATCCTTCTTTTTCTAACTAATTAGGCCTAGTGTATGCTATAGTAATTAAATATTTTGGTAGATTTTTCTTTTTTTTTGTTTTTTATTTTCCTAAAACGAGATGCAGCAATTACGAGCAGATTGGTAGCTGCTTTAGGTCGATTTGTCTGTTGCTAAGAAGTGCATTAAAAATGCCTTTTTCCAAGTAACCCTTTTGCTGTGCAGGTTCTCAGAGACATCCTGAAGGAGGTGCAGAGTAACATGGTGCCTCGCAGCATGCTCAAGGAGTGGGCTCTGCACACCTTCCCCAACGCCACGGATTACTGGACCTTCCGGAAGATGTTCACCATCCAGCTAGCCCTCATTGGCTTTGCAGAATTCATCTTTCACCTGAACAGGCTCAACCCTGAGATGCTGCAGATTGCCCAGGTATGCTTCAGTTTGCTCATTCTCTCGTCTGGGATCAGGTGGGTATTTGCACTGTGCTTTTGAAATGAGTCCAAGTTCAATATAGATAATTATCAGTGCATTTCAGTAGGCTTGTTATTTCTGTGTGATTGCACATCCTGGAGGGAGCACTTTAACCTGCAGTCCCCGTGGACCTCATTGCTGCCTTCTGTGGTGAGAGTTTAGAACTTTGTGAAATTGTTCTTAGATATTTGAACTCTTCATGTAAATGACTGATAAGTCTCTCTTTATAGTCTTCTTTCAAATATATTGCTTTCAAAATACCTTTGTATTAAATCAGTTAGGTGTAAGAAAAATAAAATACAGAGCTTCATTTTCTTAAAGGGCTATTTTGAGCATATCCATCAAACTACAACGCCTATTAATCATGATTTTTCTGTTTTAAGCCAATATTTAAAATGGGGTTTGCCACCTTAAAAAAGAGCAAAGGTGGTATTTCTTAAAGTCTTAATGTCATTTTTATGTATGGAGAGCTATAGTTTGTAGAGTAATTAGGGTTTTTTGATCCCTCTATTAAGTGTTCAGCTGTTTACCCACAGTGAACCTTGGACACCCAGAGGTCTATTGGCAGTGACTCCATACAGATCAGGATCCAGAGGAATCTACTTCTTAAGTTTGGTATTACATGTTTTTAGTGAGGGGTTTGGACACAACATTTTGAGAGAAACACTTACCTTTGTGCATGCCATTATTTATAACTTCATAACACAACATTTTGAGAGAAATACTTACCTTTGTGCATGCCAAAGAATCTACTCCTTAAGTTTGGTATTACATGTATTTAGTGAGGGGTTTGGACGCAATATTTTGAGAGAAACACTTACCTTTGTGCATGCCATTATTTATAACTTCATTCCTCAAAAGTTATTTGGCTAAACAAGTGAAATGCTTTTGAAGCACTGTTGGAACTCAGCATTAACAGACACAAAATCCACCTGCTTTGGTTCCATGGAGGAAAATGGGTTCCTTTAATTGCCTTTGTGCATGTTTCTGTTAATCCCAGGACACTGGCAAGCTCAACGTGGCGTACTTTCGCTTTGACATTAACGATGCCACGGGGGATCTGGACGCCAATCGCCCGGTTCCCTTCCGGCTCACCCCGAACATCTCGGAATTCCTCACCACCATCGGGGTGTCAGGGCCCCTCACTGCATCCATGATTGCAGTAGCTCGCTGCTTTGCACAGCCAAACTTCAAGGTTTGTATGCCTTTTTTTTTTTTTGCAGGTTTGTATTTGGCAATTTATAAACAAAACAGCACTTTTTTGGTAAAGGTAGGAACTAAATGATGGTGAGTAAAATTTTACCCTGAGGTCATCACAAAGGCCTGCTGAAATGTTGGAAATGTTTTATGTTATGTATAAACGTTTAATTTGACTCAGACTGGACACATAAAAGTTTGCTTTAGAAGCTTGAGACTGTTGGAGTTGGCAGATTAATACCAGTAACTCAGTTCAGTGATGAGAAAAAATAGGAAAGTATTTGTTGCAGGCATTTCTTTTTCATCCAAAGGTAGAACTGGCCTATATAATATATATATGTATATATGTTCAATACATATGTATGGATGTTGTAGTCAGTGTTCTTTCCCTGTGAAGCAGAAAATAATATTCCCCAAGAGTGTAATGATTGCAAAAAAACCCTTCAGCTCTTCAAAGTACTCCAGATCTTTTCCCAAGACTTCTGTCTGTGCGTGTGTTGTAGAAGCCATGAATTTAGTGGAGTAATTTAAAAAGAGGATGTGCCCAACTGTGTGTCAATATCTTAATATATGTTATTAATTTCTGTAGGAGCCATTGTGTTGTGTTTTTGTAATGGAAACTTTTTGTGAAAAGAAATATCTGGAGAGGAAATAATAAAGATGTTTGGAAGCCATACTCACCTTGAAAAGTCTGAAATTGCAGTGTGACACCAAAAGCGTCAAAATGCTGTCCACTAAAATCTAGTTACAGTTCTGTAATCTGATAGAACCTGATTGTTCCTTGGATTAAGTGCAGTAATCTGATTTTTTTCTTCACATAGGTTGATGGCATCCTAAAAACTGTGCTGAGGGATGAAATCATCGCGTGGCACAAAAAAACCCAAGAGGACACCTCGTCTCCACTGTCAGCAGCTGGGCAGCCCGAGAACATGGACAGCCAGCAGCTGGTTTCCCTGGTGCAGAAAGCTGTGACTGCCATCATGACTCGCCTCCACAACCTCGCCCAGTTTGAGGGAGGGGAAAGCAAAGTCAACACTCTGGTGGCAGCTGCAAACAGCCTGGACAACCTCTGCCGGATGGACCCCGCCTGGCACCCCTGGCTGTGACGTGAGCTTTCAACAGTTTTGGGGGGTTTTGTTGGTTTTGTTGTTTTTGGGTTTTGTTTTTTTTTCTGTTGTTGTTTTTATTTCCTCCTGTCGTTTGTGGTGTGAGCCATGTTTTGTGTTAAGAAAATGTGAAAAGAGCTTTCCAGACGATGGCTTACCTGTCACACTGCGTTTTGTCAGTTTTCATTCTAGCTGTGTTTACAGTAGTATGGTGTTTTTACTGGTTTTAATTTCATGAGGAGACATTTCCTCCTGTTTATGCAGTTGATATGCAACAGCAGCTTTTGCAAATAGATTAAAATGAAGAGAGAAAAATAATATACAGAAAAATCTAATTTTATGATGAAGACTATGAAACTAGCATTGTTAGATTTAGGGTCTGCCATTCCTAATAACCTGCAGTATATGAATTTTTTATACAATAGTAATTACTACAAAAAGAGAAAAATACAGTAATCCCAGTTACTGAGTTTTCCTCTATGAAATTTTACTTAATCGCTCTCTTCGTGATGCCAAATTGAAGGCACAGATAAATGCTCTTAACTTTTAAGTTTGCTTCAAATTTACATGAGCAATGTTGCTTTGTACAGACAATTTTGTACCAAATGTTATAGAGGTGAGATTTTGTTAGGCACTGAGAAAATGATGATCAAATTGTGCTGACTTTTCCTGGAGCACAAGCTATGTACAGTAAAAGTGTAAACCATTTAGAGTATTTGGTTTAGCTGTGGACAGTGTTTGGGAAGAAGTTTAAAAAAGGATGGAAAAAGTCATCCTTTGATACCTGTATTTGTCTGTAATAGAGAAAAAATGAAATCTTATCAAGTTCCCTTTACTGTTTAGACTTACAGTAGCTTCTTTAGAATGAATCTGTTCCTTTGTAATTTAAGAAGAGCAGTTTAATGTTTCACTTGTCTTTCTGTTGTGTTAGCATTTTTATAAAACTTCGGTGTTGACAATGTTAAATTTGTACAGAGTGATTTTTTCCAAATAAATATTTTATAAAACTCTCTGTGGTATTAATTTTATTTTTAATATTTTTAATATTATCCCATGAGTATGATTTTGCCTCATTGTATGATGGATGAAACAAGCATGGCCCTTCATTCCCATGCTTGGTGCTCCTTTTGTATCAAGGAGAGTATTGCTCTATGGCACTATGTACAAAAGAAAGCTGAAATAAATGAGTGCTAAGGACTATATAAGGATTTGGAAAACAAACATCCTTTTTTTTTTTTTTTGCAAAGACTTCCTTAACAAAATCATGTTGGCAAAAATAATCTTATAAAACATAGCACTTCCTGCATGTGTCACAACACGCTCTGTGTGCAGTCATTCACAACTGAGCTCAGTGCTTTCATGACTTGAAGGGAATTGTTGCCTTCCCTTTTTTGAAGATTGTAATATTTGCAGCTGTGAAATACAGCACACACTGCACAGAGGAGATGCAGGATCATTTCTCATTTGCACCTCTTGGATATGTCTGAGAGATGACAGCATTCCCTGACAGGAAGTCATCAGATAATTCAGCCACTTTTCTGTCCGTGATAGAAATCTTAATGGGAAAATGCGAATGTGAGTTAAGAGACAAACTTTGTTGTCTTTAGATTTGTGACATCTCTCTTGCTCTTGGCATCATCTCAGATATACTCCTGAAAGAAGACTTGGGGTGTGAGGGAGCAGAGAGTTATTTTAATGAGTTCCCTGATGGTGTTAATGTGCAAATGTTAATACCTGGTGCTCTTCTTTCACAAGCATATGCCGTGGATGCACCTCAGTTTGTGAGAAGGCTTACACAGTCTTAACCCAGAGTTTCAGCACCAGCTCCAGGAGATAAATCTGAAAGCTTTTATACATGAGCATTCTTCAGAGCCTGGGGGATATCTGACATCTCTTGTATCAGCAGCAGCTGTCCATTAGCAGGAAGGTGGTTTGACAAAGTACAAGGTAGGAAGTTCCTGATTATCTTCACGAACATGTGACATCTATCTTAGCTGCATTTAATTTTTTATGACTGTAGATAAGGGTTGCCTCTGTCTGGTTAGAGATCCATGCTCAGAATGCATCTTGCTGAGCAGATACTGGAAAGTGAACTACATTAAATGTCAATTAACTCTTAAGTATTCCCTTCAAGGTTTCTTCCCTCAGATTAGATACTACACAAAAAAAGCCAATGTCATTACTCTGTAAAATCAAACACTCAAGAGAGGTCAAATTTAAAATTCACTCTGAAATTTGTGTGTATGAGCATTATGCCATTCTGAAAGTTCTTCCTGTTGTGTTTGTTTTTTAACCTCTGTAGAGTTATGGACAGGTTTCACCAGATCTTCGTGAGGGTAACTAGTCACAAGTCCTTGACACCAAAGTTGTGCCAGCCATAATTCTGTATACAATACAGAGATATACATGTTGGTAGGCTGTGGCACATTTACCTGTGTTGGTGTGAACCGGGCACTCTGGGAGGTCACTCAAGGCACAGAAATACTAATAACTAAGAAGCAAGTTGGCATGAAAACCTGGATAAAAATGTAAGCTGTAGAGATTATATGGAGAATAAATAGTTGTCAGGTTTCTCAAATGACACTGTTTTATCTCCTGACTTTTGTAGTCATGTTTTACTCTGTCTTTATTAGATGATGCTGCTGCAATTTAACTTTTTATTATTACACTCTGCTCTCAAAGTAGATTATGAGAACTTGTTTGCTTAAGTGAATTGTACTCTGAAACAAAAGCCTTTAACAGTTGAGTGTTTGAGTCCATCCTCTGAAAGTGGTGTGCCACTTTCCTCTCCTGTAATTGGGCTGTCCATGAATTGTCAGGTACAGAGTGAGCAAGGGATTAGTTATTACTGGAAGATGATGACTCAAAGTGTTTCAGGGGCAGACAATGAAAGCTCTGTTTCATAATGGCAGTGGAATAAAGTTGCTTTTAAGGCTCTGATCTGTTTCAAATATGATGTATGAAATGTTCCTTTGTGGTGTAGAAGCCTATTCAGAGAGAAGATTTCGCACTCACAGGAGCTTTTAATCAGCTCAGTGTGGGTGCATTTCACATTTAAGAGGTTCAAGAGAGCACATGTGAAACAACTGGTGACTTGTATGTGGTTTATCATCATTGTCCCTTGACTGTGTTGGGTCTCGCTGTCCCTGTGTGCATGAGCTGTGAGCCAAAGGGCAGTGTCACCTCACCTGGGACTTCCAGGTGCTGAAATGCAGGGAAAAAAAAAAAAAGAAAAAGAAAATAAGAACTCTGTGAAATTGGTAACTGTGCTGAACATCTCTTCACTGTGGCTTTTTCATCCTTAAATGAGCATTGCCTTTCCCTGAGAGCTCCAGGCATGGGTTGTGCTCCCTCTCTGCCTTCAAACTTCTCCCTCCCCTGTTATAATCCAATGCTTTACTCTGAGAAATATTTTTATTTCTTCCAATTCCCCCCAGGAAACACCACATAGAATTGGAGCATCCAGGTTCCAGCTGGGGCCCCTCAGCTGCTCGGGAGCTCCTGGCACTGCATCCCCCCTGTCCCTGGGGCACCTGCTGGGTGATCCCTGCCAGCCCTGGGGACAGAAACCCTGGCGAGGGAAAGGGAAGGGAAGGGATGGCTGATGGGCACCATTCTGTGCTGCCCCTGCCCTTCTCCAAGGGGAGGGACCGAGTGGAATCCTCTGCAAAACCAGGGAATTTTAGGCAAGGAAGCAGGAGAAGAGGAGCAGGCAGAGGTGAAGCTGAGCCAAGGGAAACAGGAAGAAAGAGGCTGCCCTAAGATTTGTTTCTTTGTTTGTTTCCTCTCAAGGATGGAGTTTCATGTTAATTGCCAGCAAATGGAGTGGAATCCCCCAGCCCAGACTGGCTGAGGACAGTGAGCAGCCTGGTAAATGTTTTCTGCTGGGGTAATGTGCTCTGATGGCTGGGTCTGGCTCAGAACATCGTCAGGGAAACTTGGTGAGGGATGTTTTGGTGTTACAAAATGCATTTTTAGTTTGTTTGTTTTGTTTGGGGTGTTTTTGTCCTTTGGTGATGATTTTCACTCCAACTCCACTGGAGGACTACATGTGGTTAATGTAGTCTTTGAAAATCCATCCTGAGTGAGCTATAAACCCGTGCTGACCTTGTCTGCCCTGGAGGATCATGCCATGCTGCTTGTAAGAAATGAGGTGGCAGAGCTGGCTGTGTCTGTGCTTCCAAGGGAGAAGCACTAACCAGTGTGGGCACCTCTCCCTGCCCCGTTTTGGCAGTTCATTTCTTATTGTGCTCAGCAACACAAACCTCATTAGAGCTTTGTATGAACTCTTATCTTGCCATTTAATCCACAATGGTTGGATTTCTTGGAAGAAAACACTTAACTGTCACAGAAATCATCTGTCATAACAAAGCACTGGTAAAAGCCCATTTCCAATCCACCTGGTTCTTGTGCTGAACATGTTGTAGACATTTGGTATGTTTGGAGGTGCTGTTAGCTTTGGCTTGTTAAATTCATGTGCTCCACACCCTAATACCAGGCTTCACTTGCTGCCTGCAGCCTGATTTTATTTATTTTTTTTTTTTTTTTTGGGAAAGGATATTTATCCAGGCTGTAAAATACTGTCAGGATTGTACCTTAATCAATCATTGCTTACCCTCAGTCCAGTCCCTGAGAACTGTTACAGTACCAGCTATATTAGAGAAGCTTGCTCAGCCTGAGAGCTGGGAAAGGACAGACCTTTGCTGGCTCTTTGTTTCTCTTGTTACTAACACATTAATTACTGTCTCTCTCCACTCCTTGCTGCTGTTTGTAAGAAAGTGGCATTAAAGAACCTATTCTGCTTATTCAGCAAGAGTTCTCATCAGCAGCAATTCATAAACCACTTTGGAGCGGGTCAGTATTGCTCTACCATCCCTTGAAGTGGTGCAGAACTTTTAATTGAGGTCTGGTGGTGTCACTGAAATGTTGTTTCTTTGTGTAATAGCTGCCCTATTCCTTTCTGTAATACAAAAAAATAGCCATTATCAAGTAGAGAAAGATGCCATATTAATATTCTGTAAATTAACAGCATCCATTATTAAAAAGTCGGTTTTTAACCTCTCATGCAGTACACTATGCTACCATTTATTTTTTAGCTTGAGCATGTGAAGGAACTACTCCCCATCTTTGTGAGTTTCTGTGGAGGATTGGAACTTCAGGGTTCCTTGTCCAACTCTGTGTGTGGTGAAAACCCTCTGGTATGAAGTAAATCTGTGGGGGAAAATTGATATTTTTGATACTTAGGATGTGTATCTGTGTTGTAAAACATAGTGGCTTCGTGAGTGAAAAAAAGTGTCTCCAAGTTAAAACAATTTTCTTGCCTTTCTTGTTTAGGTACTGCAGTCTGGGTGGTCCAAACTCAATTTTGCTGGGATTAAATGAATTTAGAGAAAGTTTTCTGGGACAGTGTCCAAAATTCTGTGATCTCCCACAACCCCTTTGCCCTCTTCCCCCTTCCACTCTATGTGCCTGGCAGAGGCAAACAGGCAGAGACAAAAGGCAGGGACATGCACAGACCCACAGGAGATGGCACAGTGACAGTAAAACTGAGGCAGGTCCGATGAATTTGCCCTGGGGGCTGGATCTGGTTTCCAGATGTGGAGCTGGATGCACCCTGTGTGAGATGTGCTGCCCTTGCTTTAGCCTTTGGAAACTTCTGGAGTGAAAAGAAAATTTCTCACGGTGGCCTGTAAACTCTCAGTGAAAGTGTTGGGATTCTTTCGTATTCTGGAAATGGATCAAAAATGGAAGATTTATGAAACACAGACAAAGAAGAACTGGAATATTGGGGACCCTTCCTTTGACCACCTTCTACCTGCTTTTGATCTGGTGATTTGGGGAAAAGAAAGACTCAAACTTCCTGAGCCCTTCACAGTCTCGCAAAAAAATAAACATTAATTTGGGGTGAAATGATGACTAGCTTGTCTCTGCTTTGACTCTTTCACTGAGCTGGTATGTTGTGAATGAGGTAACCATTGAACTTGCCAAAATGCTTGTTTTATTCCTGCTGTGACAGATGTGATGCTGTGGAGCTGTGGGATGGCTCAGCACAGATATGAATTCTGTGTGCAGCTCTCAGGCTGTCAGTCATGCAGGGAAAGACACCTAGCTCCGTTTAGCTTTCATTCATGTGTATTTTTTTAGGCATTATGTGTACTATGGGATCCATCAGTTCTTTTCTATGACCTGAACTATTTTGCTGTAGTAATAGTTACATCCAAGGGTGCTCAGCTTCCTTTGTAGCACTCTTCTGTAAATCCTCTTGGAAGGAGAACTCAGCTTTGGTAACTGTGTCTTTAACCCACACATGGTTTTTTTGTGAAATAAGTTCATAGACTGACACAAAACTTATTCTTTAGAGGGGCTGATTTAATGTCAATGTAACTTAATTTAGTGTCTAAACCCCCACTTCTTAATCTGAGGTTTTATTTTAGAAAACAGTTTATAACTTTTTAGGCTGTTTCTGAATAAGACTGGATGCTTGGTTAGGCTGTGCTTGTGTAGCTCTTGGTATTTATTGCAGCATGATAAGCAATGCTTGAGAAGAGGATTTTCACCAATTTTTAGTCCTGTCTTTGTAAAATATCAGAACCATAGATTTCAGGGGTTTTGTTAAGAGCAACATACACAGAATTAATGGCATCACCCCTCATTCCAGATTCCAACAAGACAAAATACTGTGATGCATTTCCTTTACAATGAAAAATACTGCCTTTAGCTTCTCACTGTTTCTCTTAGTTTCAAATGTTCAGTCAAAGAACGGCCTTGAGTTTTCTAAAGAGCTTTGTCAGATCACAGTCTTAAAAACCTCACTGTTATTTACACAGACCTACATGCAGATGCAGAATTGGAATTATCCCCTGACTGCAGATCATTCTTGGAGGAATGCAGCTGAATGGTTCCAAACTCAGTTTACAGTTCCCACTGCAAATGTGGGAATGTGAGAGAAACTCTGACACCTGCCAGCCATGGCACAGGCTGGCAAATGCCAGGATCTGTTTTGTGTTTCCCATTGACTCACTTTGTCACCGTGGCTGAGTTACTTCACTCCATCCTCCTTCGGATTTCCCTGCTACTCTTTTACATTTTTCTTGAAGGAAAAGCTTGAACAGAGCTCGGCACAAGGCAGGACCATGTCTTTTAGTGTCCCTGCTGTGTAAATAATGTGTTGCTCTTCAGCTGTGATTAGTTTCATCACTCAGGAACTGGATACACACAGAAAAGAAATGTTACCCCTTTTACCTTTAGCAGAATTGTTCCCATTTAATTTATCTGTGTTTGGCACTTTTGAGGTATTCTACTTTTCCTAGAGTGGAAGAAAACACAAACAGATTAATTGCCTTTGCTGCAAAATTTTTCTGCTCTGTATTTGCAAATTTGGTTAACAATTATATTCCTATTTTTCCTGAACCAATTGTAAGAACAGCACACTTGGAGCTGTGTGATTCACCTCTCCATATTCTTCTACTGTTATTCACAAGGAGCAGGGATAAATGCTCTCAGTTGAAGCAGTAGATTACAGAACATGAATCAGTGATAAAAATGTGCAAATGGACCTGACATCGGTGGTGTAGCTGAAATATTTTTTCATGATTGCTCTTAGGGATTTGCAGTATCTGTCCCCGCCATCTTTAATGGGTAGCTGCTCATGAATCAAATAATACAATTTCAGTCAAGAAGCAACCTGCCAGTGGGAGGAAGTGTATGAACATAAATTACATAATTATTATTCCACTTGCTTCCATGCATTTAATCACAAAACAGTAGAAGCCTGAAGATACAAAATAAACCTTAAAGGTGTCATAATCTTAAACAACAGTAGCAACACACCAACAAGTGCCCTGTAAAATAGAAAAAGGTTAGTAAAAGAGTGACACTTCTTAATTAATTTTCCTCTTTTGTGATCATTAGGCAATAACACTAAATTAACTCACTGTATTTGCTTACCAAGTCAATAATTCTTGAAGCAAAGCTGCAGAGAGAGCTGGAAACTTATTGGGATATGAGGATGGTACCTCCTCTTATTAGAGGAGAAGAAAAAAGAGGGGATTTTATCTATATTTTCTTAGGGCAGCCCTCCCTGTGTGATAGATGTAACTCGCAGTGATGTCTGCCTCAATTTGCAGAGGGCCTGCAACAACAGACCTGAGGGGAAAAGTGCTTCATCTTTTGGAAGTGGTTGCTGACACCAAGGTCAGTCACAGCTTTTTTTCCTTGTGAACTGTGTTCCTGTTTATGAAAGAAGAGCAAGAGTCCTGCAGTGGATTCTCATCATCAAGCAACACAATTTCTTCTGCAGTCAGTCAATAATCAAAATAAAATTAATTCTTCTTGCCCATGAGTGGATATCTCCAAGCTCTTCCCTTTTTCTGGGTACATTTCAAATATTTAGCTTGCCTTGGAGGTACAGGAAGCAGAACAAACATTCAGTGCTTGAGTGTGGCCATGGGTGTTTCTTTTGCAGTGGATTACAAGCAGTGCACCTTGGACTAGAGACACTGGCCTAGGGAAGAGGATATTTCAGATTTAGATGTTTTGGATATTTAGCTATGGCACAGTGTGTTTGCCATTTTTGCTCCTTCAGCAGCGATTTTGGCTGTTTGCTGACTTCTCCCTGGGCTGAGCCCTCCTGGTGCCTGCGAACCAGAGCCTGTCCCTTGTCCCCAAGGCCGAGGTCCCCGCGCCACCCCCGGCTCAGAGGCAATGTCACATTGTCCCTGCAGGACCTGCCACCCCAGCTCAGCCTGGTGACGGTCAGACTCACCATGGGTGGTGGGGCAAGAGGGGAATTTGTGCCCAGTGCCCTGGGGTGGATGTGGCCCTGAGGGCGCCCTGCAGGAGGAACACGGGATGGGATGGCAGCAGAGCTGGCTCAGGACTCAACTGCATCCCAGAAAACGACCCTGGGATCTTATTTTTGTTACTTTAATTCTGTATACATCACAAACAAACAAGCCATAATGGGAAAACCATTTTATCAATATCCTGTGTCAATGATATGGAGATTAAGGGCAGCTGGATTCCAGCACAAGCACAAAATGTTGGGCAGAGCATTCCTATGCAATTTAATCCTTTAATCCATGCAGTAAATAAATGTTTTTGATCTGAAACACAATCATTTTGATTATAGCAGCAGAGGGGCACATTTTTTATTCTGCATATTTTTTATTCTGTATATTTTTTATTCTGCTATGTGGACTAAATAGGAAAAAGACTGATAGGGGAGGTTTGGGAGAGTAGGACCTATAAATGCACTCTCTTCCTGGTATTTAGACAAATTAATCTGTGGGCAAGGGCACTGTCATTAGCAGAACAGACCAAGGCTCAGTTTCTTGTCACCCATCTCTCAAGTATGATAAGTATTCTCCCAGAAGAGTTTTGTTTTCAGAAATTTTGCTTTCAGAAAGCAATATAATTGTTGTTCTTTTTTAAAACTATCTTCAAATTAAAACAATTTTGATTTTTTAAAAGTTCAATGCATTTTATGTGGAAAATTTTACCTTCAAACTCTAAAAATAGTAAAAATAAATTTTTAATTTTTTTTTCAGTTCAACCAGACACAGTCAACTGCAACTTTTTTGATGGGATATTCTCAATTTTACAAGCACTTCATTTTCATGTCAAATTAATACCAAACCTTATGGTTATTTTTTAAATGGTAAAAAAAATAGAACATTTCGGCTTTGTTACCGTGCTAGTGTTGACTTATATTTTAAGCTGACCTACAGCTGGTATTTAAAGGAACCTTATGCTTTGGGGCTGCCCAATTAAAATAATTGGGTACAGCACAGACCCTTCTACACTGATGGGGGAGCAGATCACTGTAATTAAAGGTGGTGAGTTATTTTGAGAGTATGAATTTACATGAGGTAAAAAAAAAAAAAAAACAAAAGATTTTTGGACAGAGATGCATTTAACAAAGAATTTGAAAAGTTCATTCAGAAAATGATGAATCTTTGCATATCCTGAGTGCAGCACTAAGTGAATAAAGCAGCATTCACTGTTCCCAGACTATATGGAGGTACTTACGGGGTGTCACTGTCATGTTTTCTGGAAAAATCCCTTGCCCAGGATTTCTCCCCTAGGAAGGTGAGAAGCCTCAGAAAAAAAGGAAAACAATAATTATCTGATTTGCTTCTCCTGTGTTTTGCTGCTTAGGAATGTGCTAGGTGATTGTTTCATTGGTTTCATGTGAATTGTTTTTACTTGATGACCAACCACGGTCAAGCTGAGTCAAGACTCTGGAAGAGAGAGTCACGACTTTTTGTTTAGTATTTTTTCTTTCTTGCTTTCTATCTGTGTCCTTTCTGTATTCTTTAGTATAGTTTAGTATAGTTTTAATATAACATTCTATAATATAATATCATAAAATAATAAATTAGCCTTCTAAGACCATGAAGTCAGATTCCTTCCTTTCCACCCCTGTGTCGGGGTCCCAGAAAAGACAAGAGTGGGGAATGTATAAAAACGAAAGGAATGAGGGAATTGAGATGGTTCATTGCAAGCTCCTCAGCCCTGGCTGTTAATTGCAGTGGGAGCCCTGTCCAGGTTCCCTGCCAGAGCTGCCTCCTTGCAGGGATGGAGCTGATGGGCTGAAAGTGCAGGAGAGTTTGAGTGGGATGGATTATAAAAATCTAGTTAAATTAATTGAGATCTAAATGGGGCAGGCCTTTGAGCATCTCCTCAGTAAATATTGGCAGGATTTAGGGACTTGAGTTTAGTTTGCCTTTCACAGACACCTCTTGTGATCTGTGCTTTGTGTTTGCAGTGTGGCTCTTGAGAACTCCTGGGTTTTAGCTACCTCTTGCTAATGACAGTGGTACACTTCAGAAATCTCAAGTTTATTCTTGATTTGCTCTAGTCCATTTTATTAAAAGGGCCACTGGGCCCCTTAAAACAAATTTTACTGTCCAATGTCTATGCCTGATTTTTCTCTTTCTTAGTTTTGCATCCCAAACCTGTTGCCCTTTTCCAAAATTCAGAAAATATCATCCCAAATCACATGTGGATCCAAGCTTGGTGGCTCTTGGGAGTTTATTTAAATTATAATTTGTTTGTAATATCCTTTTACTTGAAATGTTATGGAGAATATTATTTCCATTTATTTTTCTTTAAAGAGAAAACAGAAAATGTTGTGGATCCAATTTTATTTTTAAGACAGTAATTAATTATATTTTGATTTTTGAATTATCAATCCCTTGTGATGTCTCACATAGATCTTTTTAAGTGTAGAGCTTAAACTTTTTGTGAAACAGCTGTCATTTTCTTTATCTACATGCTGCCCACTACAATGGGGTTTTTATTCATCTGAGCTGTCCCAAAAGTAAATAGTCAAGTGATGAGGCACTTTCCTCAGAAATCCAGAGGGGCTTTTTAGTATAATTTTTTTAAAATGTAATATTTTAAGTCTGGTTTTCCTTCCTAGGAGCTATAAATCATACCTGTTTACAGATATGTTTGGAATTCTGTGGACTAATGATTTGAAAGTGCTATCACAGGAAAACAATGGTGTTGCACAATAGTTGACTCCCCCAGGAAATTGCAGAGCTATCTCAGTGCTCAGGAGGTTTAAAACTGTCAGTGCTTGGTAAAGATGAGTAATAGCAATCCTAGGTGTTCTCAGCCTTGAGTTTTAAAATTGTTTTCAACTCTCAATGCAAATGTCCCTTTCAAGGTGAAAAATGTCACACCAGAAAGGCTGAAAAGTTTCCAGGCAATTACACTGGTGAATAAGTGTGTATGGGTTCTTGATAACTTCAAAATAAGCTCTTTTAAAATAAATAATAATAGTGAAAAAGACAAGAGGCCCTTGTAATTTATATCTGGGTAGAGTGGAGAAAATAAAGCACTGAGTAAATCTGTAAGGCTATTTACTGATTGCTCAAGTCTAGAAATGATTTTTTCAGTTCTGCACTGAGGTTGCCCCTACAGACCAGCTCCACCAAGGCTGTCAGGTATTATGTAATGACATGATCTAATCTCAGTCAGTGATGCTCAAAGCCCCAGATTTCATTTTAAATTGAATATAATACAAACCAGTATTAATAGGCAGCAGCCCATCCACAGTTTATCTCTTGTTAATTTGACAGAATATATAAGCAGCAAAGGTGGTTTCACTTTTTTCTCAGCTACAGCTTTCTGCTTAGAGAATATGAAATCTTTCACAATAATCTTTTTCATGTTCATGTTATACCTGTTCAACAGATGCAAAAAGCCTCCTTTTGTCTTTTCCTGGCAATTTTAGGAAGTTTAAAGTCAGAGACACAGAAAGAGTGCTGTTACTGCTGTAATTGCAACTCAGAAAATGAAGGTTAATATTTCAGAGGACAGGCAGGAGTTTGTTTGATGTATGCTGTGATTTTCAGAATTTTCTGTTGGCATATGATGATTGGTCGATGGGCACCCAAATGGCAACATATTAATGTTTGACACAACTGAGATTTAATAGCTGTGTTGTCCCTCTGTAGAAAATAAGAATCCTTGTATGTCAGGAAACAAACATAATTCCTTGAAACTATTGTTTGTAGACACTTTGAAAATTACTTTTTAATCCCTGTTTAGCAAATTCCCTTATGCAAGAGAGAATTTTTATTATTTAAACAATTATTATTAATTAATATGAATTTGAATTTTAAATAACCCATTTCCAAAGAAATATCTACACCTTACTGCAATTCTTTCTCCCATCATTATCCTTTAGGGGAATAGTACATAGTGTGCCTGGAGAAAACTGAAAGCACTATTAGCAAACTGCATCGTGTCTACAAGGAAAGGGGGCATATTTAGATGCTTTAAAAATGGCAGAAATAAATCTGGTGTCGTTTGAAATCAGGCACAGATTTGTAATCTAAATGGAAAGAGCAAATATTTCTTTTAACATTGCGACTCTGATGCATAATAGGTAAAAGAGCTGAAAATACAAATTTAAAGCAACATTTCTTCAGGCAAAAAGGAGCAAAGAGGGATTAAAGCAGGTAAAGGAAGTACATAAATGGATAACTGGAGGAAAGAATTATGTGAATCATGCATTACAGACAACTTTCAGAGATATGAGGCTCTACAACCATTTTTATCCAGTGCTTTATGGCTGCAGTCTGGAAAATTGCTCACACACGTATAACATGGAAGCAATTCCATTGCTCTCAGTGAGTCAGAAGAAAATGGGGCAGCCATATGTGAATATGTTTTCCAGCTTGGAGCTATCAGAGTCTCCTTTGTGCCTGTTCAAAGCATCCAGTGAAGTCAGTGGGAATTTGGGCCAGTTGGAGATTTCATCTGGAGTTCATTTGGAGCAGTCTCACAGCAGAGTTTGTGTTTCCTTTCAGGATGTAACTCGCACAAAAAGAAAAATCAGGCATCATTTCACCCTTTCATGTGGTCTTTTCAGGACAAAACACATTCTGATTGCTGCTCAGGAGGGAGACCTCAGGCACACCATGGCTTCACCTGGAGGGATTTACCTCCCAGCTCTCTGGACTGCAGAGCTGTGAGAGCATGGCCAGGCAAGCCTCATGCCAAAGACAGTGCTGGCTGCTGAATCTCTTCTTCAAAGTTGAAATTTGGGCTTCTTGACCACATGGTGAGTGCCACGAATGGGCTGATGCCAGTTTAGAAGCTTCTTGTCCTGAATCCTCCCTGCCTGGGGTGAGCACACCTGTGTGTAACCAAACTAACCACCCTCCACTCGTTTCCAAATGTGGCTTGGGAAGGACCAGCCCTGGGTGAGCTTGGTGTGGTGAGGTGGTTTGAAACAATGGGCCAAATATTGCCACTTGCTGAATTATTTGTAGTACAGCTGAAAAGAGTAAAGATATCAATGTCTGGGTATCACTGCTCTACTCCTGAAAATGCTAACTGTGATTTCAGTTACAATTCTTACCTTTAAGGATCAATGAATGGTGTGTATAAAATTGCAAGCTGTTTCCATTATAACTTATCAACAGAATAATATTTGTATTTTCTCACAAGTGTCTCCTTTTTGCCTGTGAGAAAAAAAAAGAGTTTAAAAGTATTTTTCCCAAAGGAATAATTTTTCATGATATATTCACTTAAAAGCAGCACCTATCATGAAAACATCATTCCTTACCTACCAATTACCTAGAGTCACTGAATTGAAAGCTCACTGTACATTCCTACCATGAGCAGATCAACACCATGCATCTCTGAAGCAGTGCATTGATATGGACCTATTTAGATTTTTATCAGTTTCAGCTATGTGTAACCATTTTATTATAATTGACCTGGGTTTGTTTCTACATGTCTCCCTCATTAAAATGTATAGCACCTGGGCTAATGGATTTTGTTTCTATCAAGATATAATGAGGACTGGCATATCTGCATATTCTCTGAGTGCACCAAGAGCAGAGACAAATACTCCATTTTATTACCATCTGACAGAGACATAATGATTGCTGAGAAACTCATTACCATCATATTATGCAATGATTTAACTCAAAAACCTTGCTGTGCTGCAGCCTGGCAGTGGTAGAGCTGTTGGAAATGCCTGGTTTGTGTTTGAATAGTGTGAGCTGAGCCTGTTCCCTTCACCCGTGTGCTGCACACAGCCTATTTGCTTTGCAGATTTCTGACTGACTTTGAGTGAATTTCATTACTGTGTAATTAAGGAATATCACTGAAAGGTTGGAAAAGCACACACGGTGAAGATACAGGTAGTGAAGGGAGCTGGTGCTAGAGAGAGAACTAAATATTTTTCCTTCTCTCTCAGTTCTCCCTCATTTCCACACCCCAAAACACTGTGGTTTACAGGTGAGGCACCCTGGCTCCTCCTCTTCTGAGGCAGCTGCTGAGAGGGGTCCAGCAGCTCCTGGTCAACTTTTCTGCAGCTTTGCAGATACAGACAGGCACTTAGTGATAAAAGCCTTTCAGCTGCAATTTGTGTCTTCGTTCTCTGTACAAGTTTCCCCTTCCAAATGGTGCTGCTGAGCTGATTCCTTCAGAGCTCAGTTTAGCGCAGAGGACCATGACAGAAAATGTCACTGAGCACAGTTTATCATCTGAACACAAAACCCCTCAGTAATGCAAAATAACACGGTTCAGCTGGCAAATGTTGGCTGCAGTCACTCTGCTTCCATGCTACACAGGGGTGCACTGATAATTTGTCTCTGTCACCTGAGACAGGAGGTTCTTAAGTGTTCTAAATACCTATATAATAGTCAAGAAGGTTCTAGTCAAGTTCTAACCCCTTCCAGCCTGTTCGACAAATTCACCTCAAGGTTTAACATTTCACTGTATGTGAAGGGGTGGGAGCAATGTCCCCATTTCTCCTTCCAATGTGTAGAATCCACAATGTTGAAATACGTCAAAGGGTTTATTCTTTCTTATATATATCTATAGAGAAATGCACAATTTTAACAGGGGGATGGTAAGAGAGTTTTGGTATTTCGTAAACTTTTTCAAGTTCAGACATTGTGTTAGCATTACAAATTTCAAACACTGAGCAGCACTAACCAAATGTCAAGGTGGACATGTGTTTGGGATGGTAGTGTCATTTTATATCACTGGACAACTTCTTCAGCCACTTGGATCCCTTTGAAAGGAATTTGTTCTTTTAAGTAAATTCAGTTACTAAAGAAACATACAGGGTGTTCACACCACAAAGATATGATTTATTTGGTAGGTGAGAGGAGGAGTGATTTAGAAATGTAGAAATCCAACTTTAGCCATTTGATTTCAGTACTGTAAAGTCAATGGATGGAGATTAGTCCCTGTATGCAGAAAGAATAATGCCAGGGATGATTAATAAACCTGTTTTCATCTGATCAGCAATGAGAACTTTGCAATACAAAAGTCTATAAAAACTAAATTCAATCCTGAGCATGTTTGCCTGTGTTTTAGTATTTAGAAAGGAGGGTGGGTAAACTTCTTCTGTTTATGGACATTGGTGAGTGAGTTAACAGGTTCAAATGCCTGCTGAGAAAGGTAATGTGAAATTGATAAAATAGGTCATGCATACCTGAAAATAAATGCAAAGCTTTCTCCATATTCAGTGCTTGATCATGTAAGTAATTTAGCTGTGTTGTATCATAGAATTGTGAGCACAGGATTTCACCTGGGAGAACTGCTGTGGGTTTATAGAGCAGGTTTCCCAGTTGGAAAATGAACCATATGGTGCATATGTCAAACCCAGGGAAGGAGGTAAACCTTACAGAGACCTAACAGATTCACTCTTAATTAAGATCAGATGGTGCCTGCCATTAATCAGGATACCCAGGCAGTCTATCTATGGATCTTGGGTGTGAAATTGTTGTATGAGCAAACTCCTGCAGTCACCTGGCATCAGTGGAGTTTCACTGATGTGGATGAATGCTCAATGTGACCCTTTGTGCTGGGGGAATTCTTGTGAGTGGAGATGGGAACATCTCTGGACAAGCCATGTGTCTGCCTGAGCTTGGAGAAGGAGAGCACACAGAGCAGCAGGGAGCTGGGGAGAGCTGTGTGTGATGGAACTTGTTTCTAGAGGGCAAAAAGGGTGAGATCCCTTAATTTCTCCTTGCTGTTTCCATCTAGCTCCTTGCTCTTCACTGTGCATTCAGACTCCAGAATGCACAAAGGATTTTCAGTCTGTTGTAAAAGGCTCATTTGCTCTTGAAAACTAAAGATTATTTTACATAAATGGTGATGCCACCAGTCCTCAACTGCTAAGTTTTGTTTTATTTTCTGCACACATTTAATCCAGCCCCAGCTGGCTCAAAATCATTCAGCAATATTGTGTCAGTCCACAAAGGCTGGGACTCTTCTCACCCAGTGGGTACCATCAGGCTGGGATTTCCTCATCACTGACATAAGCAAAGAAATGTTTCTTTTGTAAGGCAACTTATGAGGAAAAGTTTAAACCACACTCCTCTGGAAGAGTCTGTAGATAATAGTTACCAGCCAGCTTTGGCACTGAGGCTGTGGAAAGACTTTCTTTTTTCACAGCATTTTTTTCTTCCCTGTAGCTTTATCTGCACTTTGGAGAAGGCAGTGACTCTCTCCATGTCTTATATCCAGGAGTATGGATTGTGCAAGAAATATTGCCATACTGAGAAGCAAAACACAGTTGTGCACAGAATTATTTCCAACAAATCAGAGGATTGCTGTCCCAACATACAAATTTGGAGCTCAAACGCTTCCCCACCTTGCATTACTCTTGCACACAGAATCCCATGTTGATTGTATTGACTGGAAGGAAATAAGGTCACTGCACAGTGAGGCATTGAGCTTATTACTGATGTTTTAAAGGATTGTTTTCCTTAGGTAAGTACAAGGATGTTGATAGCTAAAACATATTGTGTGTTTGTTTTGGGTAAACATTTTGCTGTAATTCAATTTATAAGAGGGATCTTTCTTTTAAAAGCATTGGGCATGTCTGCATACTAATAAAAGATTATGTTCTTTAGCTCTACATACTGGAGAGCCTGAAAACAGGTAATTTAAGTACAGGAGAAGCATTTTTACAGTGTAATTATGATAAAAAAAAGACAGCACCCAAAACAACCGGGCTGCTGATTTTGGAAACCTCCTCTCTTTGGAAACAAGAGCTGTGTTCATTCTTGTGTTTCTTGGGTTGGAAGACTAGTAAGTTTAAATGTAAAACATAAATAAACCATAAGATAGAGGAAACCAGTGAAAATACCTATAGCTGTGCAAACTTCAGAAGGATGAGAATTGTTTCCCCAGGACAGGTTTGTGTCTACAATGTGCCAAAAGGAGTCTGTTGATTTTGCTGGGGTTTTTGTGGGTTTTTAAAATTTTTTTTTGTTGTTCCTCAATTGTGAACAAAGCAGGAAGTTACTCTGTAGTGAACAGCATTTGGTGTGGCAGCCAATTTGTGGTAAGAATAAATTCTGAGGGAAATCCTTTTATATCTATAAGCATTCAATCCTCGTTCCAGAGTTTGGTAAGTGATTCTTTCCACTGTTATACACAGATAAACTGTTTAACATGAATTCCTAACTCAGAGGCTGTGTTTGCACAGCTCAGGGAAGCCCTGACACCAAACCTTTTACTCCAGATCAGCATTAGGGAAACTTTCTTCACTGAAAGGGAGGTCAGGAACTGAAATAGGATGCCCAGGGTGGAATCCCCATCCCTGGAAGTTGAAAAGGCGCCGTGGATGTTGCACCTGGGGACACGATGGTGCTGGGTGAAGGTTGGACTCAAAGGTCTTGGAGGTGTTTTCCAGCCCAGATGATTCCAGGAGGCTGCAGGTGCCCGTGGCCGTGTTCCACCCGTGCCAGGCTCCCTGTGGCCCCCGGGCAGAGCCAGGGTGTGGAGCTGTGTCCTGCAGGGTCCCTGGGGACACGGCACAGAGCCACAGGCGGACCCTGCGCTGGTGATTTCCCTTCCCCAGTGGCACCCTGGAACAGAACAGGGTGTTCTGTTCTTTATTTGCTGAGTTTTCATTGTCTGTGGTTTAGGAGAGCTCCAGTTTGCTCTGCAGGTCTGTTTTGTGAGTCAGCCAGAAAGTGTGTTCCTGAATCTGATAAAGCAAAGGCCTGTGCCTGCTGTGAAAGATGAGCCTGATTCACAGCCCTCTTGTGCTCCTGGAAGTATTTCCATTGATTGCAGCAGGCTTGGGTCTATTCTTATTTCTGTGAAAATTCTGAAATAAATGAAGCTGC
The DNA here is from genome assembly GCF_017590135.1 of Pyrgilauda ruficollis. Lineage (NCBI taxonomy): Eukaryota > Metazoa > Chordata > Aves > Passeriformes > Passeridae > Pyrgilauda > Pyrgilauda ruficollis. The sequence continues at coordinate 5,094,407 of NW_024514764.1, read as the reverse complement.
TTTAGGTCATTGGGAATGAAGGATAGCAGCTGTAGGTAGAGTGTTATTACTGTGCTGCCAATAACCTCCAGCTGCATTAAAGCTGTCACAGGGTGTCCATGGGAAATAGTTCTTTTTGTGTGGGACAGATGATTTCAGAGTTCCATATGATTTTTTTTTTTGGCTTTTCACTCCTGGGTTGTCCTGGTTTCTCTGAGGTTCCTGGTATTTTGTTCTTTTTTCTCCCATTGGAGTTCTGGTCACCCAGGGAGGCAGCAGCTCATTAGGGGTCCCGCTCTATTCCAAAGTTTGGCTTTTCACCTGGAGTCGTGGGCTGACTCTGGCTGGACACCAGCTGCCCAATAAAGCTGTTTTATCACTTCCCTCCTCAGGTGAACAGGGGAGAGAAAATATAAAAAAAAGGTTCGTGGATCTAGATAAGGACAGGGAGGGATTACTCAACAATTGCTGTCATGGGCAAAACAGACTTGATTGGGGAAATAAGTTTAATTACGAAGATTTCAGGAGTCACATGATATAAAAAAGCTCATTCTCTCTTGCATTTCCTCCTCCTTTTTCTCTGTATGATGAGGGCCAAGCTGGATAATTAAATTTTCCTTTATTTAATCACAGAGTGTGGCACAGTGATGGGCTGGTGATGCTGTCAGTGCCTTGGCTCCGGAACAGTGAAGTCAGCCCAAAAGAACAGTATGAGCTGTTCATGCTGGACCTCCTCAGTCTTCATCTCCTCTGCTGAGACAGGTGTCACTCGATTCAGGAGCAGTGAACGACTTTGATGATGTGGAGACTTCTAAATGAGGAACACGAACAAAGCTCCTTGCTCAGAGACATTCCAAAGTGTCCATTTGTCATTGTTACTGCCTAGGATTTGGATCAGAGAAAATCTCTGTCTTTACTAGAATTCTTATTGTCTTGATCGTCAAAATCAGTAACTTAATATCTTAGCCTAAGAAATAATGGCAAAAACATGAGCTGTAGGCTGTAGCCAGTCTCCCCCCCAAAAAGACTGGTTTTTCTTACTTTTATTAATATTTTTTTTAATATAAACTCTGTTGTACTGCCTGGCTCAGTGCTGTGGAAGAGTCTTGCTGGAGCACCAGGGCTCCCAAACAACCTGAGCACAGAGGCTGCAACCACCACAATAATTCCTGCTTTTGGGACACAGCAGAGACTTCCCTGCTCACCCAGCTGCAGGAATTGCACCCAGACCTACAAATCCACGTAGAGACAAAGCTCATCTGCCTCCTGCAGCTCAGCTTTCTACTGAGCCCAGTTAATTATCCCTCTGACATGGTCCCTTCCTCGCCATGGTTTTCCAGCCCTGAATTCCCCACAGGGCTTGCAGCATTCAGGAACCTGCCTGTTTGAGAGCTGCTGTCAGGGAATATCTGTGTTGCACTGACTCTCAGGGGAGCAGTCAGGGGCAGGCATTTCTGTAACGATGCCATTAATTGTCTCAATCATAGGGGTGAGGTTTCACAAGCACTTTGAGCCAGCACAAGCAGATGTTACTGCCAAGATCACCAGTTCAACCCACGCTATGCTCCTGGCTACTTTTTCCCATCCCAGAATTGCCCTCTTTGATGAACTTTATTGTTTTCATTCAGGTAAGTTCCCTACGTGGCCACACAGATACTTGTCAGCAGGGGTGGAGGAGTGGAGCTGAGAACAAACAGCTGGAATCACAGGGGAGGGCAGGACTACCTGTTGTGGTGCCTGTCCTAGCTTAAGTTGGCTTAAAGTATATGCGAAACTACTGCCTCACATAAAATAGTTCTGTTTTACGTCCTGTTCCTTTAGTTCTTCATGGGCTCTCTCTTCAAAGTGCCTGTGCTGCAACGTGTGGTTGGAAGAGTTGAGTGAGACAGTGTTTGTTATGCATTGAAGATGGGCTTATTTAATCAGAGTTTGAAAAAGGATTGGATCTTCTCTTACAAGCTGAGAAATCTATAGTTTATTGCAGGGATAGAGTGGGGGAAACAGCTCTGAAGGCATTTTAAAAATGCATCATCTGGAAGCATGGGTTTCCCTGGACTCTTGGCTTGCTTCTCCCAGGAGAATTATTGGCTGGCCAACACTCTTGACTCTGAATTTAGGTAGATTTTGAGTTGTTTTATGATATCCATGGCTGTTCTGTCTCTGGCTTTGGATTTGGGAGAAAGAAGGAAGACGGTGTGAGGCCACCTCAGCTCCCTGTCTTAGCTGAACATGCTTTTGCTGCCCTGTGGATGCTGAAACACCACCCAGGGCTGGGATGCTGCCAGCTGGAGAAGTGTGGGGACACTGGGACAGCCTGGGAGCTCTGCCCCACGAGCTGGGACTGCAAGGGGCACCTTGGTTTGTCTCCTTCTGCTTCCTGCATGGCTCAGGCTGTGAGGGAGCTCTCTCATTCTCATGCAGGGCCACCTTTACTCAGCCTCACCAGCAACGTCACTGCAACTCAGTTTTAATTGGCCAATTTTTTAAAAGCTGCCACAGTCTTTGGGCTCCTAATGACTCCTAAAACATGAAACGAATTCCTAGTCACTGAGGCTGAAACAAAAATAAAAAGGAGCTCAGTGCCTTCTCCACTGTGTTCTTCTTGCCTTTTCATGGGTGAATTATTATAAAGGAAGATATGTATCCCTGGAGACATTCATTATTGTAATGATAACTGGAAAGGGCTTCCTTTGAGGAAATAATAAATGTATCCTGGTTTGATGAACTCCAAGAGAGAAAACTCTGTCCCTCTGCCTGTCCCAGCACGGTGTCCCTCCACAGGGGCCTGATGATTTTGCTTGATGTGGAGCACAAGGGAGAAGCTGCTTCTCCCAGCACCCATCTCTGGCTGTGTTTGGGACTCCAAATGGGAACTCAAATGAGAGGTAACAGAGCTGGGAAATGCATTTACCTCCCTCTAGGTGCCCTCTGCTGTCCCCTCCCATGTGGGGACCCTGCCAGGGCAGAGTGGGCACAGCAGCACAGCAGTGGGGAAGGGGCAGTGAGATGTTTTCAGCTTGCTTTGGGAGGCTCCTGGCTGCTGAGGGAGAGAATGGCGCTCAGGGGAGAGCTCTGTGAGCCTGAGAAGCAGAAATTTTAGAAGAGCAGCCACTCCAATGCTTTTCTGCATTCAGGAGCATTTCAGAGGGAAACCTTGGAGGGTTCCTCTCCCTTTTTCTAAGCTCCACAGCCTCAAGCCTGGCTCTCATTCCTCTGAACCAGCTGTAAATGGGGAGCGCTGGTAGACAGGGCAGGAAGGATAACCATGGGCAAACAGTTTGGATGAAATCATCTTCCTTTGTGTGCACATCTGCTTCTGGGGACCTTTTGGACAGTTTGGGTCGTTTATTGAGGAGTGTTCACCCAGGGCTGTATTGGGGTATTTAGGTTTTGTTTAAAGTGAGCTGGGGAAATGTATCAGTTCCAGCAGGGAGAGCAGAGAACCATGCAGAGTGTATGGCTGACTGAAAAAAAAAAATTAAAATAATTAAAGGAAATCACTGACCTTGGATTAAATGTTTTCTGTCAGCTGCTCAGAGCATGTAGCTTTGCATAGCTGTGGGGTGATTATGCACATCAAATGCACAACCAACCAGAAAATAGGAATTCTGTTTTGTAAAAAGCTAGAACTGTGCAACAGTGCCACAACAGCATCTCTGCACTCAGGGTGGCTGGGGCAGGGCTCCTTCAGTCTGTATCAATAAGCTACACACACAGAGGCCAATCAAAATTCTCCTTCATTCAAAATCCTTTTATTCTAGATAAAAAATTTCATGGTTAATCATTATTATCTTGTTCCCTTGCTAGGTAATTAGTATTGCATTGTTGCTTTGTGCCTTTCCCTATGTTCCCTTCATGTTAGAGAAGTTTAATTGACATTAAAAGAAGAGGAAATTAAAGGGATTTTAATCAGTTGGTCTGTTCTATCTGTTTTAAAAAGAAAAGCTGGAGTAATAGAAAAATAGGCTGGTGTCTATGCTCTCTTATCATCCATTTTGCTGTTCATTACTGAATTGATGAGAATGTCTGCTTTGCATATTTAATCATAGAACTGCTTAAAATACAGCTGGGGTTTCTTCCTGTTAGTGCTTTCCTCGGCAGCACTACAGGTGTCAACAAGCTTTTGCCTAACTATTATCTCAAATTTTTCAGTTTTCACTCAGAAACCAACACTGTGAAGTGAAATATGGGCACTTACTGTGGTTTCCTAGAATATTCTTTGATACATAGAGTAAGATTTTGTCTCATAAAGAGCTAAGTAAGAAAATAATGTTATCTGTAAGAACTCTTCAAATCTACATTTAAAACATAAGAGTTTGCTTGAAGCTCTTTACTTGGAGATTTTCTGAATCAGGACTTTGGTGCATTAAGCTGGCAGAATCTATAAATGCCCAATGTCTGAGTTATAAAATAGTTAGTAAACTTACACTGAAGGCAGCCCTAGAGTAGTACAGGTCACAAAAAAGAGTATTTGGACTATATTAAATATTCAAATCGTGACAAATTTTGAAAACACTCAAAATAATAAACCCTTTCTAGATTTTGACTCAACAACCTAAAACAAGTTTAATGTATTGTACTGACCTGGATGAAAACAGAAACAATTGGTCTCATTTGTCTTAAGCAAAGGTGCTGAAGAGCTGTTATTGTTTGTCAGTTTTTCCTATTGGGAAAAGCAAAAGTGAATTTTAAATGCAGTGTTTATTACCCTCTCTTCTGAAAATTGCAACAATAAAGAAAATCAGAGAACATTCTTTAAACAGCCTTGGAATAAGAGTTCTGCAACTTATGGGATGCTGTTCAGAGGTGAACTCAAACATGCCACTACCAGGCATTTAATATAAAGCAAATTGTTAGGGACTTTGGGTTGTACACACTGGAACAAGCAGGAGGGCTCCCACAGATTTCACTGTGCTTGGAATGAGGCAGTGAAAATGAAATCCTGGCAGTTCTCCAGTGCAGGCTGATCCAAAACTCCCATTGCTTCATTAGGGGCAGCATTTTGTGCTAGGTTTTGCTGAGACTTCATTCACACCAAACTTTTATCCTCAAAAGGAAGGAGGGCAGGAGATGCATCTCCTTGGGTCCCTGCTGTTGCTGTGCAGGTGAAAAGCAGGCAAAAATACCATGGTTGGGTGTGGCTTTAGCAGCCTGGCTGGTGATGGGAGATGCTGATAAAGAGTTTTATTGCTCTTTTTTGGGAGGGCAGCCTCTCCTGAGCAGGTGCTTACAAGCTCTGAGTGTGAGGAACCTGCAGAGTGACACACTGGTGGGGACAGGCTGTGGAAATGATGGATTTGGAGAGGGAGGTGCCTTGCTGACATCCTCTTACTGCCTGTGCTCATCCAGCCACGTCTCCCAGCCATGGAGGTGGGCAGAGTTTTTCTAATCCCAAGGGACAGTGTTTCCATTTCAGACTTTTTTCCTTTCTATTCCTGGCATGTGATAGCAAGTTGGACAAATTGCTTATAAACCTCAAGACCCTCCCTAGGATTTATTGGATCATTGAGCTAAGATTTTCTGGGTCTCAGAGGTCCCTGCAACCCCAAACACCAATGAATCTTCTGTCTGTGGTGAATGTATGAGAGAGGAGATTTCAACCTCTTCTGTAAAAACAGCTACAGTGGAAACTTTGCATAGCACCCATTCTGATTTGTTATCTGTAGACTAAATTTGGAGATCATTTCAGAATTGACAAAAATAAGCAGAAGGCTTATTTATTTTGTAATTTTGAGACTTGCTGTCCAAAAATGACAACTCAACCGTTCTGATTCTGCTGAAATGAACACAGCCTTCTTTGCCTTGATTTTAGTAAACAAAGGATTGGTTCCTCTGCCTATGTGTTAGTAATTATGAGAGTAATTGTGTGTGACTGTAATTACTCCTGTGCTTAATTTTCATCCTGGTTAAAGGCAGAAGGAAGTTATCAAATAAAAAATGGAAGTGGTTTGTCCCCAGATATGGAATCAAGTTCTTGCATTAAAAAAGCTGTCTGACAGACTGGATGAAATGCAGATCTCTTCTGGGAGGCCTTCAGCTATTGTGTGCCTAAAAGGAAGTGTATTCACAATAAAATATATATTCCTCTCAGATTTCATGTTGGGTGTCTTTTGGAGAAGATGCATTTGTCTCTTTGAGGGACATCACCTACATGAAAATCACAAACCCTTGGGAACGTGTGCTTTCATGTTACAAGTGAATTTTTAAATGAAAGAATGCAAGGACAGGTGCCATGGATTCTCCCAGGTTCCTCTGTAGCATTGGCCATTGCCTCACTGAAAGAGAAAATGTATTTCTGAAACTTTCTTTTCTGAAGCCCTTAATTGGGAGGTCCTTAGATTGATTTAATTTCTGGATCTCCTTATAAATCACTGCCTAGGTGTCGGAAAGCATGGAAGTAATTTAAAAATGCTTTCTTTGATTTATGATAACACTGCTACAGGAGTGAAGATGCTGTCTAAGCTGCCAGGAAACCAGCTCTGTGGATCTGGAGGAGCAGAGTGCCAGCAGTACAGGGTAGTTACAGGTGGAAAAGCCCCCCTCATTTTCAATCCTGTGAGGCCAGCACTAGGACACAGATGCATTGCAGAAGCTCTTTCCTGTTCTTTCTCTTTTGAGTGTCTGCAGTCTCTAAGAGGAACATAGACACCACCTTTAGCAAGGGACAAAGATACAACTGTACTGCTTTTCAGCAAGTGGGAAAATAGAATTACTTGGAAAGGAGATTTGAGGAAAAAGAAGACTCAAACCCACAGACCTTTGGTTAATCAGCCATCTCCATCCAGCAGTATTCCCTCTTACAATCCCTGTGTAGAGTTATTTCCTAGCAATGGCATTGAATGACATTACACCTCTCTGGTCTTCTCTTTCCCTGTCTTGTTTCTGGGCTGGATAAGCAGAAAGCTTTGGTACAAATTGACAAAAGTCCCAAGGGTTTCATAGCAATCAGCAGCTTCCTGCAGGCTTTGCAGGGTGTCCTGGTGTGAAGCCTGGAATGATGAGAAATTCCCTCTGCACTGATGGCTGGGTCCATGGTCACTGTCCAAGGTCTCCTGGTGGACTCCTGGTGGGATTTCCCTGTGCAGAGCCTTGCTCCCTGAAACTCTACTCTTTTGACCTGAAGTTCTCTTTTATTTATTCTGGGATAGGAGCCTTATAATAAAGGCCCTGCACGTCAAATTATCTCAATGAATTAGACCTATAGGAAGCCATTGACAGAAGCCTGTGCTGTGTTAAACCATCATCCCTGCAGGTGTGCCAACTCCACAGCACTTCTCCAGGCCACCACACCACACAGGCTGTGAGCCACAGGGAACTGCACCCTTGCAAACACAGGTTTTTGTAGTCTGCCCAGTTTCTAGCAGTGCTGGTATGAGCAGGTGGCCTTTGGCAGAGGATCAGGCTGCCCAGGGAGCTGTGCCACCGGGATGCTCTGCCTGTGCCACGAGGGGGAGGCAGATGCTGCTGCATCATCCCCGAGGATGCACTCAGAGATGCATTCCCAGGGACAGGTGAGGTGGGAGGCTGCTGGACTGACTGTGACACCCAGCCCTGTAATGAGCTCTCCTCTGCAGTCAGACTCACCGTGCTTTCAGTCACAGGCGGTGTCACCGTGTCACCGTGTCACAGGTGGACAGCCTGCCCTCCACAGCTCCACTGTGAGCTCACAAGGCTCTCTGAGAGGAGCTGGGTGACAGGACACTCACTGGATGCCTGTCTCTGGCCCAGTGTGGTCTGCAAGGGGCAAATGCTCCTTCCTCATCTTGTCCTCACACCCCTGGCTGGACAATACCTGGATGGTTACAGCGTTGTTGCGTTGTGTGCTGATCTGCTGTTCCTCAATGCCCAAAGGAAGCCTGCTGCAGTCCTTCTGTTTCAGGTGCTACAGGTAATTTTTCAGCTCCCCCCACATGGGAACATGCCCTGGGAGCTTGCTCAAGCAGAAGTTTTGCTGTGCTTGCTTAGAGAGCTGTGACCTTTCTTCAGAAATGCAACCATTGCCCTTGGTTTTCAGCAAAGAAAAGATGAGCACATATTTACAACTTCACATAATTATATTTTATGATAACCTGATGCTAATGTGAACACCAAATTGAACATAAGAATCTAATTGTGTACTTCCTGTTGAATAATGCAAGACAGTAGCAGTCATTAGCCTTGTACTGCCTGAGAATGCAAGACTTTTCCCTTTGGAAAGCACATAAACAGAAGGCAAAGAAACAAAATCTTCTCACAAGGTTGTCATTGTTCCTTTCTCTCAAATCAGCAGCAGCGAATCAGATTCCCAGCACTGAGCACTCTCTGGTGTCTAGATGCTTAAAGAAAGAGTGTCAAACATGTTGTACCAGCTAGCAAGCCATCCTGGCCTCTCTGAAACCAGAGGTTGCACTAAGTGTCCATCTGGTTTTGAAATGCTGACCTTGGTCTGACACTGCACACTCTGGTGGCCTCAGTGGTCCTCCAGGGCTCTGCTAATGTGGTAAAGTGGAAGGACAGGGAAGAAAGGAAAAATTTGATGTTGAGTCTGAGGGATAGAAGGAATGAACAGTAGCAAATGGACCAGCACTCTTGGCAACACCACCTGTTTCCAGGTAACCACCTCTATAGCACTCTGCAAAGTGTCAGGGGTCGGGTGTCTCCAGGTTCACTCACAGATTCAAGTTTGGGACTTGGTGTGAGGTCTTGATTTTCAAACCTCTTTTCAGTAAGGAACCTTCCTGTGGAGAGGGTGGGAAGCAAAAGAGGAATTTTGTTTGAAGCAGAGTGCAAGGCAAAAGAACCTGCAGACCTAGCTCGTTAATGAAATTTGGAAGTGGGCTGCAATGTTTTGACAAGGCTGTCAAAACTATTGTTCTCAAATAACTGACCCAAGCTGTGGTCACTCAGTGTTTCTGCAAATCCAGGCTTTAGTATGGGGTTATTCATCAATTTAGAGAATGTAACTGTAAAACAAGAGAAACATACAAAATGGAGTGAAATACCAGATCAAAGGTTTCTTGATTTGTGCCTCAGCCTTCCTTTCTGTCCTGCTGGTGTTCAGGGGGCAAGGGAAGAGAGCAGAGGGCATCTTCCCCCTAATATAATCTCCCAGCTAGGGAGAATTTTCCTCTTTAACAGGCAGAAGGCTGGGAGAGGGATTAAAAGAGGCCTGAAGGTTATCCTTATCCCCAGTGTTTAGTGCTGGCACTGGGAAGAGTGGCAGGATTTAATTCATGGTGTGCTTCCTTTGTATCTCCCCTGGCAGTCACATCCCACTTACAAACAGTTCTTGCACTATTATATCCACCCTGGTGGGATTCACACTTGCACTGTGGTGGATCCAGGCAGCATCATGCACCTGGATATCCTTCCTGTGTTACAGCAGAGCCTGCTGGCCCATGGATGTGACAAGCCAGCAATGCACAGCCCTGGGCAGGTAAAAGCCATGGAGGAGGAAGGAGTGACTGTCACACACAGAGCTAAAAGTTCAGAGAATGTCTTTATGTCTTCTGATTTGCACTGGGAGCACCAGCTGCCAATGCACAGCAGAGGCAGCTCTGACTCACCATTGTTGCTGTTTCTGGCAATCTCAGTATTTGCAATCACCATTGGGCTAATTGTTATGAGAAGTGCCACTCTGTTCACACTTCTGATGTGTGTTGATTGTAGCTGTAGAACAGAGCAGTTTGTAACCTTCTGCTTCTTGTCTGTATGAAAGGGATGTTTCTTTTCACTCATGTGACAATTGAGAAGTTAAAAGCTGTCTCAGCTGGGGCTGTGCCTGATCTAAGTCCTGTGCCTGCCTTCTTCTGTCATAGAGCTCCCTTTATTCCTTTGGGCAAGCTGTGCAAGCGAGGGTTTGCTTATGTGAACGAGCACGGGCTATTGTGCCTTCAGATTGCAAGGAGGAATTTGTAAGAATTCAGAATGTATGTGTAATTTTCTAGGCTCTGAAAGTGCAAACCATTGCTCCTGAAGTCAATTCAATGCGATTTGAGGTGAATATGGGCATGGCAGGAGTGTCAGGCCCTTGGCAGGATCACCTGGCCAGGCTGGCCTCTGTTGGAAGCGCTGTACCCAGGAGCGCGGTGCCAAGGTCAAGGTGTCCTTCTGTGCCCAGCCTTGAGAGGACAAGAAGGATGTTCCTGGCCAGTTTACAGACTTGGTTTTGTAAATGTGTCTCTGTGATGTGAACACATGGAAGATGAAAGTAGCATAAGTTTGGCTGCTTTTTCCTTGAGCTGAAGGTTGATGATTTGCCGTTCAGTCTTATGCAGGGTGTGAGTGGTTTGGGAGAGTTCCTTACGCTTTTCTTTTCCCTCACATTCCTCCTAGACCTGCATAAATCCTAAATTCAAGTCTAATTGGCACAGCCAAGTGCATTTCTTAGATGTAAGTCAGGTGGGCTGTGCTTGGGACTCTGGCATTGCTCACATACAGCTACTGTCCTTCTCTCTTGTGAGTTACTGCCTGGCTCTGCTGGGTTTTTCCTTCCTGATTTTGGTCAAATGCTTATATCTGATAAAGCTTGTGAGCATTATGAAGATAACTAGCATTATGAGCTCTCCTTGTGTCTGTAGGCTGTCTAAAATATGGTCAGTAAGATTTTTCTTAATGGCAAAACCAAGAATCTCAATGTTTCCAGGGCTGCATTTCTATCTGTACTATGTGCAGGTTGCAAGGTGAAGGAGGGTTTTCCTCTGGGGCTGTTTATGCTATGCTTACCTTTCCCACTCTCTGTTATAAATGGGTTTTTTGGATAAATTTGTATCTCTGAGAAGCTAATTCCCTCTTTTGGCAATTTATCTCACTCTTTTTTTTTAGTCTTTCTTTTATTTTTTTTTCTTTTCTCCTAACCTGTGCAAGAACAATTTTGCCTTGCTCAATGTCAGATCCTTGAAGAGGAACATTTTAACTATGGTTATTTGAGGATTGTAAAGCAGCAGTTCTGAGGCATATTTAAAAAGAATATTATTTTCCTACCAAGAAAAGGAAGCATTGACTGCATTTTTCTGTCAGATTGCTGGACTCTCTGCCTTCCCAGGTTGAGTCTGCTTGTGCCCTTGTCCCATTTTTGTTATTGCAAATGCTTCTCTTGCAGACTTACTTAGTACTGGTCAGTGTGTCACAATTGCAATGGTTCCCAGCCATTAATCATCCCTGGAAGTGGAGCTGTGCCATTTCAGTGCTGGGATGGTCCCCACAGCTGGTGTGACACTGCATGTGCTGGTGGCCTCAGCCACTCCTGGCACGAGGCTGGGAGTGCTTCCCTCTGGAGAGCACCTTGCCCTTGTGCCTGCACTGGGACTGCATCCAGCAGAAATCACTCCTCCAGGTCAGCAGGGGCAATTTCCTTAGAAGGAAAATTATCCTGGCTGGATGCTTCACCTTGCTCTAGCCTAGTTGTGAGTGGCACCAGGGTGATTCCCACTTCTGGAGGGAATTGCCTCAAGGATGTACAGGGCATGAATAACAAGAAGTGGCCAAGTGGCCACTGAACTTCAAATAGGAGGCCAGGTGCTTTTAATAATTCTAGCACATATTTAAATATTTCTGTTAATGTAGATTTTAGTTGTTTAAGACCACATCTCCTTGAAAGACCCTGGGGCTTAGCTCATTTGCTGAGGCTTTCAAGGGAGCTAAGGCCAATGCTCTGATGCCTGTGAAAGTTGTACAAGTCTACCCCTCAACAAAGTGTAACCTACACAAAACAAAACAAAAAGTACTGCCAGAAAGCACTCTAGGAGATTTAGCAGTTGTATGAAAGGAAAAAATTGTGGAAGAGAATGGATCTGATGGACAGCATCATGACCCTTTTTCTGGGAAATGGCTTGAAATGGCATGCAACAACATTTTCTAATCTTTGCAGAGCAGAGAAAAGGCTTTCAGCTCACTGCTTGTAGCATTATGTGTTGTGGCTTGGCTTTGTACTGAAATACCAATAATTTAATGTTTAGCTGAGAGTAAATGTCTTTGAAAGCAAGAGGGTGAGAATGGCAGCCTGCAGCCTGGAAGGATTGGTGTGTTAGGTCTGATTTTTATTTGATTTCTGAATATAACGGAAATGGTCTTGATACGTCAATAACCAATAACTTCTCTGAGCTTCTTAAATAAAAAGGGTGAGTGGGTGTTCTGCAGAGTGACATCTTGTGCATGCACAGCTTTTCTTTGGAAGGCTTTGCCCTTTGTCATTCACATCACACTGTCACTGGAGCACTGTCATTGTTTTTGAAGATGAAGAATTTTTCCTTTCCAAATTATTCCTGCTAATGCTACTTAATTTTTTCAAACAGATCAGTATATTGACTTACTAGCTCTAGTCACAAGAAAGCAGGAGCAGTCCTGTGAACACCAGAGGATAAATCTGTCAGGAGAGGAGCAGGGATTTGTGTTACAGAGAAGTCAATACGAGACTGTTGTCCTGAAGTCCATAATCCATTTAAGCTCTTGTCTCAACACACATTAGTATGTACATTTTCCTGTGGAGTAATCAGCATTTACCCAGAGACATGTCCCTGCCTTGCAAGGTAGGGACAGCAGGGCAGTGCCTATTTCCAATATGACAAACATATTTAGGAAATATTTATTAATTATTCCACAGCACTTATACATTGACCCTTTTGTTTTCATAATCTCAAGGTATTGAAGAAATTCTGTCTGCATTCCAAACCCATATGAACAAAGAGACTATTCCTTTATGGAAATATGGCATGCAGTGGGCAAGTAATCTTGAAATTATTTTATTTTTTAAATCCTATAAGGGAACTTCAAACCTACCAGACTCTTAGTACATCATCTAGGGGAAGGGATTGTTTATTTCTCTTGGTTTTGTTTGTTTATTTTCCTGTATCACAGCTTTGCACCAGTAACTTTTGTTATGTTGTTCTCATGAACTAGTGTTATATTCCCATTTCTCCCTCTCTGTTCACCGAAAATGGAGATTCTAGTTAAAAATCCACTCCTCACAAAATGTTTCCAGCTGGGAGACAAATCAGGCCTGTATCATTTTTATTTGGTAGCTGTCAATGTCATTTTCCTCTGAGGTACTTTTTGTAAACCATGGCCATGATTGTTTTGCAGCTATTGCTTTCAGACATGCCATGCACTTCATCTGTCAGAGCCAGGAAATATGTCTTGGCCTAATTATGGTGTTTGTGAGGAACAAACTGATCAACTGAGTTCTAGTTTATTTCCAAAGATAGGTCTGAAATGATGCATGTACATAATGTGGTGGCTTTTTGTGTGGTCAGGGGAGATGACAGTGAAACCTGGGAGGAAGGAAGTGGCATGTGGATGTTGCAGCTCTTGCTGCTGGTTTGTATCTGGCACTGACCAAAGGAAATGGCTGAGGGATATTGGCTGTTTTGCCCCACTTTACTTAACCAGGCCTGTTTCGGCCTGTGGTTTTTGTCAGATTATTAAACTGCAGCACTTGTAGGCAGCTCTCTGCACAGGCACAGCTCTTATAGTTGGTGGAGTATGGGCACAAATGATGACCAAGGTTTGTTTTCAGTCTTGCAAGCATGATTCCTTCTGGAGGCTGATTTTCTGGTTTCTCTTTAGAAACTGCTCCTCATATGTCAGGTTGCTCTGTGCTCTATGTCCTGAACAGTGATTTATTTTACATGTGAAATAGGTAGCACTACTCAAAAACTCATTATTTGTTTTGTGTGACAGTGGAAGGGTAAGAGCAGGAAAGCTCCCTCTCTGGGATTTGTCATTGCATTCCCTGGGATAACAGAGCCTCCTTTCCTCCTCTGTATGTCTTGAGGACGAAGTTGAGGGTCTTGCTTGGGTGACCTTTTCACCTGTAGGAAGGGATAAATAAAATCTATGAGAGTTTTATCAGAGTCCATCTGCTAAGGAGAACTTTACAACACTGAGAAGTCAGCTGGATTAAAGGATCAAGATAGCTTTCTGAAATTTCAGGGCTGAGAGTTCTTTTCTGGCTGTAAATAACCTATTGCAGGCTTATCACAAAGGTATATACCACTTAATGGATGGTAGTGAAAATTCAGCCATCAAATTATGAAATAAATAATCTCCAGAAAAAAACCCATCCTGATACATGTTTCCAATGGGTTCTAGCTAATAGGAAATTCTTCATCCTTTAAATTGGTCTTTTAGTGTGTTCTTTAATGAAATTACCTTTCTATGGAACTGATGGGATGTATGTCTTCACACACAGTGGTAATTCATTGAGGTAGAGTCAGGGACTTTTCTGGAAATGTTGACAAGAGAGTGACTCAACTTCCCAGAAAAACACCAATGACCTGCATGGCTTTGGGTTCTGTATTTACAGTGGGCATCTCAAAGGCAAGACTGGCATATTTACATACAAGTGAAGCCTTATACTCAGTGTCTGTTCTTACATTGTTGGTATTTTTGGTCTGTTCCATGCCCGAGGATGGGTGAGAACTCTGCAAAATTCTGCTGCCCATATTTGTCTTGTGAAGTGTAATGAGTGCATTTTCACAAGGCTGTGCTAATGGAGTGAGCTCAGGTTTCTCGTGTGTCAGGGTGAAGTCCTGAGGGTGGCTGTGAGATGGCAGAAATGTTCTTTGGAAGAGGAGAACAAACACAATAATTGTATCCTTTCCCTTACCCAAGTAAAAATGAAGCTAGCCTATTCAGGAGTAAGAGCTTCTCTTTTACTGGAACCTCTGTTTCAGAACAAATTTTCAATCTGAAATAAAAAGCAGAAACATCAATGCTTCCTGCAGTTTGAAAATGAAAAAAAGTGTCAGGTCAGTTCTACCGCTTCTTATTAGGACAATATCAGAATGATTACTCAAATTAAAGAGTTTTAATTGAAATACTGATTTAAACTCACTTTGAATTTGTGATTTAGGTTATGGTATTTAACTTTTATGCTTACCTATTAATTTCTGAATCTATAGTGACATATACTGAAATGAATCACATTTTCAGCACTGGAGATGCTCTGATAGCCTTGCACAACAAAACAACAGCAAAAAAAATGAATAGTTTTGATTTTGTATTCAACTCTTAACCTATATCTCAGACAAAGCTAACTTCACCAGCTCCTTCTTTATAAATAGAATATGAGGACCATAGAAAGCTTCATTCTAAACCAGTGTCCTTGAATCCAGATGAGATGGATTGCTTGACCCTGAGGTTATTTAGGTGTCAAGTGTGTAGAAGTGGTTCTTTCTTTGCAGCTTTTGGGAAGTGTCTCTTCCCTGACTTGGGTCTGACCCTTTTGCATCCAGCGTGGGCAGTGCCTGTGCCTGTAAGTGGAAAAAAGCAGCACCTGAGCTCTCTGACACCTCAGCTCTGGGGGTGCCACTGACCATGCCAGAAGCCACTGCAGTATTTAATGTGCCACTCAAGCTGTGCACAGCTTTTAAGAAATCAGTGATTTTACATTGCTAAATTCCAGTGGTGTCGAGTGGAAAAGTGGATGCTCAAGTGAAAATGGCTCTTGTTTTCCCCCACCTTGATATTTTTATTTCCCTTTCTTTCTGATTATTTCACCAAATACCTTCCACTGGCTCATCTTGACCTTTCAAGGACTTGGTATTGCAGCTTCCTTTCCTCCTTAAAAAATCTTCCTGTGGTTTTGAACAATGGGATAGAAGGGGTAGCCAAGACAGCTTGGACCATTAGAGTGATCACCTGTTGTGTTTTATCACTGGTAATTTTTCTCCAGCCAAGCTGCCTATTGTTATTTGTCCCTTTCTTTTTTCCACAGCTACAAATATAATCAGTGAATTGGAAAGTTTTCAGGGGTGGTGGCTGTAATGAGTAGGAACATCCTGCTTGCTTCACGTCCAAATTTAGGCCATGGAGCATCTTCCTGGTTTTGGCAGACTTAGACTCATTTTGTGAATGCAAGGGGATTAAGAGTAAATGGAGTCATTATATTTAAAGCTTTTCTGCTGTTTCTCTTCACAAAATATACCTGCAAGCCACACCTTCACTGTGTCATGTCCAGGATCCTGACTAAACCAAATTTAATTTTCTTTTTTGACTTCAGTCGTGTTAGGACACAGAGAGGAGGTACCTATGTATAGAATGTTACTCTACTGATGCACTGCCTTAGGGATTGCATGTAATGGCATTAGTAAAATCTCTGCTCCTCCCAAATCATCATCCTAAGACAAACCTGTGTGAATTCAGACTTTTCGTAAAACACCATACCTGTCCCTTGTAACTTGTTACATCTGTGGATGGTAGTTGGTGTTTAGAGCCCCAGTGCTGCTGTGTATTTTCTTTAGGAATCTCCATATTCCACCTGCCAAACTGCAATTCAAGTTGAAGTGTAAGACTTTAAGCACCCAATTTCTACCACAGCTTACCCTAATGACCTTGAGGGACTGTTCATACACTGCAAAGTCATAGAAAACAGCATGAGGCAAAAGAGATAGAGAAAGATATGCAGGGTGGCTGACTGTAATCCAATCATGTCCTCATTTTATTTTTATTTCTTAGAGATAATAATACCCTAAGCACAAACATACAGTGAATCTTTGCCTACTGAACTTGCTCCTCCAAGTCTATGAGCATAAATCAGCAATTATCAGTGGCAATTTCTTGAGAAGTGCAGGGCTTGGGGCATGTGTACAGAATTACAAGCATGATGCAAACAAACCTCAGGGTGGTTCCCAGAGAGCCAGGGAGGCTTCTCTTACCCTGAGATTACTGCCAGGCAATAGTCTGGCCACATCACTGTGTTCAGTCTTATTCTCATTGTTCACTCCGTGGTGCTTAAAAAGGTCCATGCCCAAAAACGTAACTGACATTTTTTTTGTCTGTAAGAATGTTTTTGAAAAATGCAGTAATTCCAAGGATGTGGTGCTTGGTGTGGTTATGACCTCAAGGAGGAAGAACACAAGAGTTTGGACTTGTGCCTCCACACATGTGCATTTTGGGAGAACTAAATATGTGTTCTAGGCAGAAGGAGAAGCAGTGACTTCCCAGCCAGCTAAATGCTTTTTTGGCCCATTCCCCATCTTCATTATAGCTGCACTTGCAGCCTGACTCTAATCCATGGTAGCTGCCTGCCAGTCCTTTGCATGAAATCTTTGCAAACAACCAGTTTCATTAAAAAGTTGGTGTTTGGTACAGTTGAACCAGAAACTTTCCCTTTGTGGTTTTCCTCCATCTCCTTGTTCTCCTTCTCTTTAGTCTGAGGAGCTTTGAGTCATGTTCTTATTTGGCTGTTCTGTTTCCAGCTCAATGGAATAGGTTCACTGCTTGGCAGTGGATATGTACTGAAAAAGTTTCAAGTAGTTCCAGCCTAGGAATCAGGGGAATGTCTGCAGAGAGTGATGGTGTAATTGAAAGATATACAGTGGGCTTGCACAGCAGCGGTGCAAAACTCTGCAATATTAAGAGTGAGCTGAGAGTGGGCTCTGGGATTAAGGGTTTCTGAGTGGGTTCCTGAGTTAAGCACCTAAATTAGTGACCTGCCTTTCAAAACAAATCAGCTTCTGACAGATTTCATTGCCTATAATTCTCCTTTCAGTTTGCCTGTCACACGAACAGGATGATTTAGCTCACTGCTGGGATAGGGCAGGGCTTGATTTGTTTGTGGTTTTTAACAGTGGAATGATAGTCTAAGGTAAAAGAACTGACATGAAACTGAGGAGACTTGGATTTCACTTCTGACTCTATCACAGAGTACACCTGACCCTGGGCAGCTCATTTAACCTGTCTGTGCCATGGTTTTCAGCTGTAAAATAGGGCAAATCCTGTCTTTCACTCAGCTCTTTCCCTTCTAGCTCTGGTTTGGGTCATTAGAGCTCTCCAAGCCAGAGAAGCATTTCTCACTCTGGGTACATTCAGTACAAGAATGGGACCTAAATAAAATTCTGCTGCTAGCAGGATAAAGAGCAAAGCATTCCACAGAATCTCAAGGACTTGGGGCTCACTTTGCTGCTGTTTCAGTTTGCAGAAGTTTTTTTCCATATTTGCTGAAGTATTCACTGCAGTTCGCTCAGGCTTTTTCAGTGCCTTATTAGAATGTGTTTGAGAAGCAGAAAAGATGAGCACGCTCCAGTGCTGCGTTATTAAAATCCTCTGCACCTCCATTTCCCCCATTAGACAGAGAAATTTCCATGGCTACTCTGCAGCAAGCTCTCAACACTGCTCTAAAATGCCTGTACTTTTTTTGCTCTTATTTCCTTCTTCAGGATTTCCTTAAGTTTGGAGCACTTCATTTAATCAAATAAAACTTGTGTGCTCACAGATGACCTTGTTAAGTATTTTTAATTAAAAAGAGTAGCTTTTCTTTTTTTCCCCCCTAGGGAATGACTTTGTGACTTATTTCCAGCTGAGTGTTCTTATTTTCCTAGACAATATTTTATTTACAGACACCATGTAAGTGATTTGCCTTGCTTTGACATTTTCCAGCTAGCTAAAAGAAAGCCACCTTTTGCTATTTTTTCAGCGGGGGCCTTGATATCAGAGGACTCCTTTCTCTGCCTGTTTGTGGTTTATAGTGATTCTTTGTTCAGTCAGAATATTTTTTCCAAGTCAGGAAAAAGAATCACTTATTGACCTGACTTTTATTGCTGCTCTGAGCCAAACATCACCCATAAATTGAGCATCCTCTTTTATCTGAATGAAATGCTGTAAATTCTATTAAACATTTTACCATTTCTCTCTCTTGCAAGAATGTTGGAGTGTCATCCAACCCAGAGGAATAGTTTCATTTTTGTTATTAAATAATCTGGTCCTGTTCTTTATCAATCTCTATTTTAAATGAGTTTGGCTAAATTAAATGGCTCTTTATTGTGGCTGGCAAGACAGAATGGTTTAGTGCTCTGGCCTTTTATCTCTGGAGGCCTGAAGGCCATGCTTTTGGTCCAGATAAGGCTGCTTTGCACCTCTGAAGCACTATAAAGTGACATTCAGCAGCCTCAGAGGACTGTTAGCAGAATCCTTTATAGCTGGAGAGCCCTTCACAGAGAATTGTAAGAAAGTTCCTTCCCAATCATCGCATTGTGCTACCACAGTGCAAAAAGATGGTTGGAAAACTCTTATGCTCAAGAGCAAAATCCTGTGCTGATTTCCTGCTGCAGGTCCCAGCCAATCAATTTGGATTTATCTGAGTCTGGTGGGTCTGGCCATGTCACAGGGCCAGGCTGCACTTCGCTCTGAGAGCAAACTCAGACACAAACTTAAACTTCTGCCTTCCAGCCCCAGGAAGGCCAGACCTGCAGCCTTGGGCAAGGGCTGCAAGTCCATCCTGGCAGAACTGTCCTTGGTTTTTATCACTTTGCCCTACTCTAACTCATTTTACCTGGAGGGTAATAAATTTATTTATACATCTTGGGCCCAGCTCAGCATTCTCTGCTGGTGCTGAGGGTTCTGCACATCAGCACATGCCAAACCAGAGGTGGGTTTTGTAGTGTCTATGGGAAGAGCCCATGGTTCTGCTGGAGCATTACAGCAGGAGTGCTGCACACAGCTTTGCCCAAATGCTTGTAAAACTAGAGTGGTTGTGAGAAGAGCTGCATTGCTCAGCCCCACAGGGTCTGTGTGCTGCTGTCTATCTTGCCAAAAACTTTGGACTTTTGCAATTACTTTAACAGTCTCCTGTGGTTTGATGAAAAGGCAGTGACTTTCAGGATTTTTATTTCCGCAAGTTCCAATGAGGAAGTTATTTGGGTAATGAAGAAGTAGAAAAGCTTTAAGAAGTGGTTGCAGAATGAAAGGGAATTGGCTGGCAACAAAAACAAACCTTCAGGAATCTGAAATCTGTATGTAGTTGGCAGAGATGCATGAAGTGGCATTGGCTGCTGTTCTGCTCAGGTAAGAGAATCTGCATTTGGCTGCAGGCAGACAGGTATTGATCTGATTCTGAGAACCCTTTCAAACCCATAACTTTGGCTGCTTCCTTGGGGATCTGGCTTTACTGTAATGTTCATGGGAGCCTGGAAGTTCAGGAGCCTGGGAATTGGATTTTACCAGCCTTAGTGTTACTCATGAAAAAATTCTACAATATACCTGTCCCTCCAATAACCCCTGCAAGAGTCACACAGGAGGAGCAGAGCTACCTTAGGTGACATTGCAGCAGCTGAACATGGCTGCAAAAGGGCTGTGTGAGGAAGCAATTGGATTTACACCATGCTGATCCAGCAGCATGTGACAGGGACTGGAGGAACCCCCAGCTTTGCAAACCTGGGCTTTCAGAGAAGCTCAGATCTTCTGACTTATTTCCTTTAACTTGCTGTTGGTGCACTTCTCTCTGCTGGACTCTGCTGAACTCAGCTGAGCTAATCTGAGGTAGCAGTGTGTGCTCCTCTTCTCACCTAGAGAACCAAAGCTTCAGTGGCCAATCTCTGATTTGATTAAAAAAACCCAGAAAAGAATTAGGAAAAGAAAAAAAAAAAAAAGAGAAGAGGAAAAGAAAACACAAGAACTTGCTGTCACAGAATAGTCTCAATGAACTTTCTAGCTGTCATCATAATAACTTTTATTGCATTACGTTTGAAATTTTGTTATGTTCTACCCTGGCACTGATTCACCTAGACAGTGAGAGAGTATTAAGACCAGCTTATCAAATAGTTGCAGTAATGAAATATTTCCTGCCTTTCTGTGAAGAGCTTTATAGAATTAGGGAAAAGGAAGAAGTACAGCTGACGAGGGCTTCATGATGCTTCATAGCCCAAGTGCTTCTTGCATGTTTTTCTATTTCACAGTTTGTATTGGATTTCACAGATAAAAGACTAATCTTGTTGCTTTCTTGGCATAATTTGTTTTGTCTGCTTCATGCAACTAGGTGATTTAAATGGTCCACAAGTAAGAGATACCTTGGGGAAAGAACTTAGTTTTCTACTTCATATTATTCAGACTCTAAAGCTCAAAGTAATTGAATCTCTGTTCAGAAATGAAGATTGAGTATTTTTGTTTTAAATTTAAGTGTCTATATAAACATGATGCCTCAGGGCTTTGCTGATTTATAATGTATGTGATTTGAAGGGTGCCTTAGTGGCTTCAGCAGAACCCTTTTCATTTTATTAGTCTTTGGGAACAAAATATGCAGCACATAATTCTTTTCTTTCCTGCACTATAATACAGCTAATGCTCTTTTCTGTCGTGATCCTGTATAATGCTATTAGCTAAGCAGCTGTTCTGTACCTCAGACACACGAAAAAACACCTCCCAATATTGGTTCCTCCATGCACTAATGATAATCTCCATGCAGTTTTTTCCCCCTCTTTTTGTGTTTTTCTCCTTTCCCTGCTGCCTTTCAGCCGTGTGCCTTCAGCCTAGTGGCCACAACAGCAGCTGAGCTGATGGCTGCAGAGCCTGCTGCTGTCACACCTCTGCTCCCCGGTGTCACTGTGCACAGCAGGGTGGCTGTCCTCATCCTGGAGCCTGTCCCCTTGGAAAGGCACAGCCCGGGGGCTCCGTGGTGTCCCACTGGCACATATCCCCTTCCCAGTGTGGGCTTCAGCTGCCTCTTGGCAGAGTGCAGGCTCAGGGGCGTGGAGCTGAGTGATTTCCCTCATCCTTTTGTGTGGTAGAGCCCCAGGTAGCAGAGCTCAGGTGATGTTTCCCATGGGACAAGTTGTCACCCTTAGGTCAGACGTGACACACACACACGTGATCAGGGTCCGAGAAGAAAAAAGTTTTTTATTCTGCATGTTCTCTAGCTTACGTACTCTTAACAAAGCATGATCTTAAGTAATTAACTACATCACAATAACTTATTATATTCATTGGTGCAAAGCAATTAACATCAACATAATTGGCAAAAGTTTTACAGAAATTTAATAAGGCATGTATACACATCTACTTATCCACGTAGCCTAGCTTACAGAAATGTTCATGTATCTTTTCTGATCTGTTTCCATGCTGACAGCCTTGTCTTCTTCCTTGCTATGGATACACTTGAAAATCACCAATTGTTATTTCTTCTACTAACTCAGCTTTGCTTGCAGGTCAGCTGTCAAGCCCCTCCATAGAAGTGGCTGGGGCAGCAGCAGGGTTTGACATTTCCAGCCAGCTGTGTCATGGCTTAATCTGTGTCAGATGCTTCCAGGCACAATCAGCTCAAAATATATTCCTTTAAGTTAAAAACCAGGACAAGTAGGAGAGAGTCACAGCTGGAGTGACCACTGAAAAATCCTGGTGGCACCAAGTGAATACTTGTAAGAATTCGTGTTTAGTGCAGTACCACAAATACTGCCTCCTGAATGAACTGTCCAGGTCAGTTTTCATTTGAGACTCAAAACAGAGCTTGAAAGTTGCAGAATTGGCAATTTTAGGATGAGAGCCACCTCAGTGTGGCTCTGATCACTTTTCATGAGCCCCTATTTTTCTGTGAGAACTCTTCAGTCAGTGATCAGTCCTTTGCAAGGGCAGTCCAGGGCTGAAATTTGGAATGGCCACAATCTCATAAATGCAGCAATTTATGTACTGTAATCTGAAGGTGAGACCATAGTCATGCTTGAAGAACTTTGTTTTCCTCGGGGAGCAACAGTAAATGTGTTTGGTTTGGTTTTTTGGTGGCAGTGTATTCTCTTGATGTGCAGTGAACTGAGGAGTTAGACTGGCATAAGTGCTCTTAATATTGGTTTCTATTTGGGAGTTTATTCTTGTCAGTCAGGCAAGGACAGTGAAGAGAATTATCTATAGCTTGGTATAAATCCTCCTGCAGAAATGCAACCTGTATGAATTGAGTTGGTTCTTTTAAATTTTATTTAATTTTTAAGTTTTTGACTTGCTTAATGGCCATTGATATATGAGCTGGCCTCCTTTTGTGTGCAGGAGGCAACAGTCCTTTGGCACAGTAAAAGCTTCATATGTTTTAAAAACCTGTGGGCTCTGTAGAAGAATGTTCATTCTGTAGAGAACTGACAGGAAAATTGGCTTTAAAATTGTTCAAATTATTTGAGAGTGGTGTTTTCCTTGCTTGTACTTAGATCCCAGTGTAATAGGTGCCTTAGAAAAACCTAAGACAGTGAGACTTGGCTTTAGACAAGGTGATACTAACACTTCCACTGGCATTTTTTAGCCTGGACTGAAATGATTTATGCTTAAAGGAATTATAAATTTGTGTGTCTGCTGGTAAACTGTTACCCAGACCTCTCCTCAAGCTCTGTGTAAGAGTGCACAGAGGAGCACACAGAAAGGAGCAGGTGTTTTTGTCTTTTTCTGCTGGAACCAGGTCTGTTGTGTATGTGTGAAGTGAGTCTGTTTTGCTCCAAAGGAACGTGCTGGCACCTACAAATTCTGATGGAATTGACAATTTCTAATCCTCTGTTGCTGCTGTTCATGCACAGATGCTGATACGTGCAGGCACAGGCCCTTTGTGTGGGGCAGGGCATACACACAGCTTTTCCTGGCCAAAGGGAATGTGAGCATTGGAAAGATGAAGCCTGTAAATCACTTTTTAAAACTGAACTCTTTGTCCATGTCCCACACATCCCTCAGGCCACTGGCTATGAATTATCCCACGCTGTTCAGTCTATTCTTATCCCTGGGCTTTCCTCATCTTCACATTTATGTAATTGCATGTTACCTAAATACACTGTACACGTCAGGAAGAATGTTTATTTTTTATTTTGACTACTGTTTAATTTCCTAGCGTGCTGCTGGTTTCCTCAAGAGCCATAGAGTTGGCTCACAATATGTACTTCCTTGCTATGGATACACTTGAAAATCACCAATTGTTATTTCTTCTGATGAAATAACATCATCAGAATGTTGATGTTATTTCATCAACATTCTGGGGCACAATATGTACTTCCAACAGATCAATAGGGGTATATGTGCCTTTAGTTCCTAAGAAAATAAACATTTTGTTTATCTTTTCCCAGAGCAGCCTCTTTTCCTCTGAGAACAAACATAATTTGTCAAAGTACTAATATTCTTCTCATGCCCAACTAAACAAAACAAATTAATTTATAGTATTTCTTGCTCTGAATACTTCTGGGAGGCATTTGGACAGTCACTCAGTAGTATTCCCACTTCTGCCAACTTCATAAGTGAAAGGAAAAAGAAATAAAAGAAATTCTGTCAATTAAAGAAAAATTATTGTGACTAAAATATGTGAGGTCAATGAATAATTTTAAAAATTCACTTCTACATTAGTTATTTGAGTTTTTTACTTTGCTTTGAGTTCCAGTCCCAGTTTTCAGTTTCAGGAAGATAAATCCCCCATCCAACCCTGGCCCTGCTTTGCAGCAGCACAGCTTTTATAGAAATGGGAAATTGGTTATCAGAATTAGGACAGAAATGCTAAACTTTCCCATTTTGGTGTAGTGATCTGTGGAGCAGACTCATGGAAAGACAGATGGTATTTCCTACTGAATCTTGGATATGGGTAACCTCTCTGCTCTTCCTTCCCAAGAATTTTGGTTTCTTTCTGGTGAAAGACAGATTGTGTGGCAAAAAGAAGAGTGACATCCCTGGAATGCCAAAGCTGGTGAATTGATGTGATTTGCTCATAGTCATTGAAGGCATTTGTGGCAGAGCAGGGAATTGCTTTGGATCTTGTGAGTTCCAGTATTTGGTGACCTTTTCTGAAGATATTGCTTTTTAAACTTCTTCTTCTCCCCCTTCTTTTCTTGTTCTTTCTTGACCAATTTTCTTTGGCAGTTTGGCAGCATCCTAGATATATTCTGATAGACATCAGAGAACTAACTAAAAATTAAATTAATACAATGACAAAACCAGTCAACCATTTCAGTGACAATCAGAAAAGGTGTGGGGGAAAAAAACAACCAACCCTCAGACTGCTTCTAGAATAAAAACATCATTATTCATGAGCCATTACTGAACTTTTCATTCTCATATCTGATTTATTTATTTTTTAATAGCTTTGAAGAAGGAAGAAAATAGGATCAGAGCCGCAATGCAAAATGACAAGTGCTTGGTTTGTTATTGGTTCCAGCTAATAAATGTGAATATTGCTGTGAGTCTCTTTAAAACTGTGGGCATAAAAAACTGAAATTTCATTCAAGCTAAATGAGGGTGCAGTTAGAAACATCTTTATTTAGTGAGGGATGAAAGAATAGAGGCTGCCTGCAGAAGCATAGAATGGTAAACCACAGAGAAGTAGTTAGTCTGGTTGGATTTGTGCACTTCCTCAGATTAGTGGAGCATGCTGAGAGATTGGAGTGCTGGATATGAGGAGCATATTTTTAAGAGAAGAAAGCAGGAGCAGAAAAACTGAGGAGATGATCAGAATAAGCATTGCTACCACTGGGAACATCTCTTTGAGGAATAAGATGATAGATGTTCTTCTTGCAAGAAAATAGGGTGTTATTGCTTCCTTATTAAAAAAAAAAAAAAAAAAGAAGAATAAAAAGCAAAGTAAGATTGCATGGAAAAGAAAATAGGTCTTATCTCCATCTTATCTCCATCACTTGTTTCTTTTTTGCATGTGGATGACAGCTTAGGTTTGGCTCAGTGCTCAGGTGGAAAAGGAGGTAATGAGGGCCATATTTTGGGCTTTTTCCTCACAGCTAACACAAGTGAGCACAACTGTCTGCTCTTGACCCTTGGTAAGGACAAGATGTGCAGAAGCAAGTGGGAAAGGTGATTGAGTTCTC
This sequence comes from Pyrgilauda ruficollis, assembly GCF_017590135.1. Lineage (NCBI taxonomy): Eukaryota > Metazoa > Chordata > Aves > Passeriformes > Passeridae > Pyrgilauda > Pyrgilauda ruficollis. The sequence continues at coordinate 5,068,914 of NW_024514764.1, read as the reverse complement.
TGCTCAGTTTAGGGCAAATTAGATGTCATTTGACACAGGATGGCTTCCAATTCTGACATATTTTACTGTCAAAAAGTGATGCAAGGATGAAAATAGAACTGCTGGAAAGGACGAATGTTCATCCCTCTTCTGACCAAGCTGCAGAAAACAGGATAATTATAGGTGTGTGGGGGATGAGGAACCTTCTGAACTTTGCCAATTTCCCTGTAAACACTGAGCCCACTGAGACTCATCCAAGTTCTGTCAAGTAAACAGTGGGACTCCATTTCTGCGGCCTAATGAGAGGGGATGGTGTTCATGGGGTTTTTTGGTAGTTTTTTTTTTCCTTAAACTCTTTTTCCTTCTGAATTCTATGTCAATATGTATTAAAATTGCACCTGTGTATGAAAAATCTCTTCCTGTAACATCAGGCTCACAGCTAACCACATCTCATCTCTAGGAAGGCTTTGGGTTTCCTCATCTTTTCTTTTTTCAGACTAAAGAGAGCAAACACTTTGCTTTTGCAAAGCTTTATGTATAATAAATATGACATGCTGATTATAAATGTATAGTGCCACCACAGTAAATTTCACTCAGACATGGCAAATAAAACAATAGGAAATTACCTAGGCAGTGATTTGCTGACAGATTTTTGTTTGGTGGTTGTTGTTTCAGTGACTATAAATTCCAGACCCACAGTAACTTTCTACCATTATCATCCCACATTCTGCAGTTATTTTGCATGGTTTATGGTGGCAGTGTTGTTTCCTACTCAACTGCACACCAGCTAATTTAACTTAGATAAATGAGCTGAAATCGGAGCATAGTGTGACTGTGGCCCAAATGGATTTATTTTTATTAAAACAAGGGTAAAACAGAAAGTTCTAAACCCAGGAAGCACATTTGCAGGGTAGGCAGCTAGCTCCAGGCTGCAGAGACACCCTTGAAGAAGGTGCTGTGCAAGTTACCCATGGCTTTCGTCACTTCTCACTCAGTGTGTGCCATATGGGAGCACTCAGCAGAGATTTGTGCAGAGGTAAACATCATCTTTCTGCAGCAGCTCACCCATGGAGCAAGGTCTGACAGGCAGCACTGCTTGGATTTGCCTGTAGAGCCGTACTTCAGTCTGAAACCCCTCCTGCCTACTCAGCCTCCTGCCCTTCCTGATTTGCTTTGCTGAGTGTTTTAGTTTTGTGGAGTGGGGGGATAAAGTGATCTCTGTGCTGAGCTGCCTTTACCCGCTGGAGTCTGTTCTAATGCCACATCTGCCACGTTAAATTTTGACTTTGTCTGCTCACAGCACGAGCTCTGATTTGGCTGAGGCACGCCCGTGTCACCAGTTCCTGCAAACATCCCAGATTTCTTGAACGCTCCAACGCACCTCAGAGGAATGATAAAGTCTGGAAGATGTGTCTGGTGAATTGTTCTGTGTTTGAAGGCCCCCCTTGTATTTATGTCTGTGAACCTCAGGCAGCAGCTTCCACCCCACAAGGGAAAAAATTTCCTTGCATGGCATCAGGCTGATGTTGGGGTGACAAGGAGCTGCTGGGGCACATACAGGGAGCAAAAGTTGGCTAAACCAGCAATTGCTGCCAATTGCACAAAGTATTTTGCTCTGATTTATGATAAGGTAGCAAATGCTCAGGGCATTTATAAATTAGAAACACACCCTGATTTAGATTAATCTGCTTTTTGAGCAGTTCCTACATAGCTCTGAGGAATCTACAGTGCACAAACACTTGTAAGAGATGCCCAGCTCCTGTTTCATGTGTTATCCATGCTCTGTGTCTGAAGTGCTCCCCTCAAATCCCATTAAATCAGTCTATGGGCCAACATTCTTCTCAATTTTCTGACCTTTTCAAGCAAGTTAAAAAGGCACTCGTAGGCATCTCTTTAGCCACATTTTTCTGTTGATAAGAATTTTGAGTGCTCATCTAACATTTTTCAGCTTCAAAGCTCTTCAGAAGTGAGGGGCCTGATCCAAAGTTCATTGAAATAAATGAACAGTCTTTCTGCTAGCTTCACAGGGACTTGAGCAGTAAATTGTGCTCCCAGTCCTGTCATTTCCCACCATGTGTTCTCTGAATCCCTGCTATCTTTTGCACCTACTTCAGTTTTAGGCTCTGAGTAGCCTCTCTCCTGTTGTGCTCCTGTTTGCCAGTGGCATAATGAGATAATTTCTGAGAGGAGCTTTCTGAGAGATGCTCAGATCTGGGGGATGTATAAGCCCTTTGTAACTGTAAAAATATATCTTTATATGTGAGCTTCCAGCCTGCCATTCACAGCAATTTATTCAGATGAGATGGCCATGAGGTCTCTATTTTGGTAACAAAACCAGCTCTTTGATTTTCCTGGTGGTTCCACGATTCTTTCTAAGCCCTTCTCACTGTTAGAGAACCCCATTTCTCCTGGATGGGTAATTCCACTTCTTTAAGGACTATAGCAGGCTTTGTCCCTGTGAAACTATTTCAAGGGTCCTAAAACCCTTTGCTGCCCACAGCTTGGTCAGTGAGGATCCTACATCCTCTGTGCAAGGATGTGGGTGGAGATTGTTCATTTAACAGCTCTGCTTTGGCTTTAAAACTCCTCCACATTAGTATCCTTTATAACTCCTGCAGAATGCTTCTGCATTAGTTCTTCCCCCATTCATGTTTTCCCTTCCATGTTCTGTTGCATGCATTTCCCACACCCCCACCCTGTGTTTTATCAGCTTTCCCTTCTGTTTATTTATTCATTCCCATTGTTTTTCCTCTTCTCCCTACAGGGTACTCTCCTTCTGCAGAGGTGAGGGAACATTGTCAGCTGACAGTGTGTAGGCAGGGGGTCAGTAGGGGTTGCTGATATCAAAAATAGTCCTCCTTCAGTCTATTAGCAATTGCTGTTGCTGCTTTTATTGTTGCTTTTTCTGCAGGCTGGAGCCACTGGACACCTTTGTGTGATAGTCAGTGAGTTTAACTCACAGATCCAGGAGCTCCTTGGGCACCAGGATTCTGATTTACCTCATTGCTTTGGGTGTTTTTGAGTGCTCTCAAAGCCACATTTAAGTACACAGGGAGTGCTTTTACGTGCCTGTGTAACCTTCTGTTCTTATCATTGCTAGGCTTTTCATTACCTCCAATTATCTGTCTTTGCATTAGGTTGGGGCTTGCATTAAATTAGCACTCAGTTCTTATTCCTGCTCTTGAATTCCTGGGTCCTACTCAATTCACATTTTTCTTCCTCCTTGAACAGCATGACCACTTAGTTCTGCTACAACAGAAGTTGAAAAACTGTCCTCACCTTGCTGTTGCAATTAGATAATTCAGCAGCTGGATTACCTCAAATTCTCTGCTTTTCTATAAGGAAAGGAGATTCTGCCAGAGCAGCCAGATTGTCTTTGGCTTGTTTCCTTTCCTCACAAGCATCTTGGCACTGTCCCCCATGTCCCTTTCTTTGAGCTGGAGTTGAGTCTGGATTTATTACAAACAAGATGCAGGTTTTATTTAGCAGCCAGTGATTAACCATTAGAGCATGCTGTTGATGGGAATCCTCACTCTGAAAAGTGAATGTGAATCTGGGGGTTTAACAGTGCCTTCTCTGGGTGAAATCCAGTGTTGGTTGTTCCATGAGACATCAGTGTAAGGTCCCTCCTGACTCTGAAGCACTGTGGGATCTGTTATTCTGTGTCCAGTGGAAGTGATAGTGTGAGATCTGGGGCTCCTAACTCTGTCAGAGCCATGTGCTGACAGGCTCCATGAGCTCTGTGGGCTTCATTAACACACACTTTAATGATCACCACCTTCCATGTGGTGTGTAACAAAATCTTATAGGAAAAAAAATACTTTAAGGAAATGATAAACTGTGAAAATCATATGTTTGACTTCATAGACCCCAGTCAAAACCAGCACAGACTATCAAGTGCTCAACTCCAGGGTTGAAAAAGATAAGTATTTCACTCCACATTCTTGTTTTCAGCAATTCTTGCTCATTTGTTAAATGAGGACTGTTCTATGGGCTGCTAATGTGTTTGAAAATAATTTAATGTTGTATTTTGGTTGTAATTCATGTTTCTTGCAGCTGCCAGCAGTTTCAGATCTGTGTATAGAGAACTAGATATTATACATCAGTTCTTTTGGGGCCAAGTTTGGCAGGGAAAGAATCTACATAAAAATAGTGAAGATGGCAGTTACTGGTGCAATTATTGGGTAAGAAGCAGTGATAGATTATCGAGATATTTTATAGCCTTCAGTTTTTCTCTCATTCATCCTAATGATCAATCTCAAAAGCTATACATCTCTTTCTTTCACCACACCTCTCCTTGATACTCTAGTAAAGAAATAGGATTTTTCTAAAGGCAATTTTCTCCCAAGAAACAGCACAGACCATTTCCTTTTGGACTTCATTGCTCACAGAAAATTTTCACCTAGGTAATTTCTACAGCAAATTGAAGAGTTTATGGCAGAAAAAATGAAAGCAATTAGTTTTCTGATTAAATTCACCTTGGTATTGAGAAGCAGGTGAGTATTTTCTGTTTCCATGTGCATCCAGATGGAACAGACCTGGTAGAACAATGGGAAAGGCCTCAGTACAGAAAATAATAAAAAAGTAATTGGCTCTTCTGTGTTTTCAATAACTGTCCTGGGTTACTGTGTCCTTTGGGGAAACAAACACATCTGTCCAATGCACATGTCATTGTTATCACAGGGCTCTCTCTGTGAGTATTATATATGTGATGAATTTGTTTTTGCTTACTCTGGTTTGATGACCAGCACTGCATTTACAAGCACCCCACAGCTGGCACTGTTGCTAACACTGGTGCTGTGAGGCTCTGGAGTGTGGCACGTGCTTCCCTGCAGACCTGAGCAAGAATCATCTGTGTCATTCTGAATGTAAATAGTGCTGGAGTGAATGTGCGAGTTAAATCATACCTTGAGCAAGGGGAAACATCATCTGCTCCTTGAGGAGCAGCTCCTTGGGCTCTAAGGTGTTCCTTTTACTGGCAATTATTTGCTCTCCTTTCTCTCCAGGAGAAGGAGCAGGATGATGAATGTCCTGTCACGGCCCCAAATGTGGATGTGCTCCTTCACATCCAGAGAAAGGATATATATATATATATTATATATATATAAAATCCAGGGTCTGCATTTCCCCTGCCCCTGTCAACCTCTCCTCCTCAGCTGCTGACCTGTGGAAAGGATGTGAAGGAGGAAATTCAGCCTCTCAGTGCCTGTGCAGGTCTATTTTTCATGTTAAAAACCTGGTCTTAAAATGTGGTACCTTAAAGATGGGAAGCAGTAGGAAGTTCCAAGTGGTTTGACCCTGTAACAGGTAATAGCTGGTAGGATGGAGCTTCATCTTGGCAACATCATCGTGGCAGAGTGAAGGATGACAGAGTATTGCAGTGACTGAGTGAGGAGCACTGATTTAATCTTCAGTCCTTGTTCTTTCAGCATTTTCTTAGGTTGAATTTGCTTTTCTCAGGTGTTTGCTTTATGCCTGCAAAAATATGTTTCCCTTTGATGAAAACACAGTTTTGTCCAACTAAAATAGTTTGTTGTTTCCAGTGGCACAGAGATAATTAGTTGCTAGTTAACAGAACCAGAAGTGGGTATTGCCCTTGTGTACTGAAATGGAGAGTGATGATAATTTTCAGAACAATAATTTAATTTGCATGGCTTTGGTAGTTAAAGCAGCTCAGGTGTTCATTGTTAGCCTATTGCCTGAAGGAAAACCCACAATTTCTTGTTCATTGCTTTAGATTTAAGGGTTTTTTGTGGTTCTGGACTCTACTGACTCAGTCTGAAGTGTACTTTGGAAGACCTGATGCTCTAGGGCCTAAAAGGGAGCAAAAGTTGGACAGAAGTCTGAATCATTGGCAAAGGCTGGTAGCCTGAAACTTGTGTTTTCTGCAAACTGTATTTGTCTAACGAAAATGGACCACATTCCTACAAACTCTGCCCTATTCCTATTGCAGAGTTCATCTTCAGTGTAAGGAGAGCAGCCATAGGCTGTCCTAGATCTGCAACCACCACCTGCAGTGATTTAGTAATATTTAGACAAAATGCTCTTTGGCTTGAGGTTGTCCAGTCAAACTGAGGAAGAAGGACAGGCATTTTCTGTTTTGATGACTCTTCTCCTGTTGTTTTGTATCATTTTTTTACCATATATCAAAACAGTTGCACGCTTGAGTGAGGTGTGAGAAAGGTATCTCGTCCTGTCACGTATTTGTTACTTTTGGAAGATGCCCCTCAGTTTGATCCTGGCCTCACTTGGAGCATCTCATCCATCATCTGACACGTGATTTGGTGGGGTCAGATGTGGACTGACCCCACAAAATGCATCATCTGACCTGTTTTGATGTGGTGTGACATAAGTCATAGAATTTGCTACTTTTTCTGCTGCAGGTACGGTCATTTTAAGGGTATTTTACCTGCATTAGCCACCAAGCAGCAGTTTAGCCTGCTTGCTGACAGTACACATTACTTTTGGGATTTTAAGCATATCTCTAGTTTCCACTCTGCTTTAGGAAGTCTGGAGGATTCTTAGGGATGTATTTGCAGTATGATTTCTAGGGATCTGTTGCTCACCTATTTCTGCCAAGGAAGTTATTTTGTTGTCAGCGTGTTCACCTTGTGAAAGACGAGCCAGTATTCACCAGACAATGTTTTATGTTGAAGTTTGGCTTCAGGCTCCTTAAAAATCATAAAGCAGAGAAACAAAAAGGGGGGATAAAGCCTCCCAACCTTCACCACTTTATTTGCAAAATTAATTCTGCATATGTACATTTTTTAAAAACCCCTTTTGCATTGGGAAAATCATAAGAATGTCTAACAAAGCTTTTTTTAAGCAGAAAAGAACAAAGAACATCAAGCTACCAGCTTACTCTGGATGTTTTCCATTGCAAATTAAAAACCCTAAACACCCTCATATACAGGACTCTGATCTGGGTTGAACAGGATTGCAGTAGCATTTTATGACCTAATGGAGTTTTTGAAATGCCTGCTTGTTCAACATCACTCATTCTAAAACATACCCTGTTCTTATCAAGTTTAAATTCAAGATTATATGAGACAGACACTCACGCTGATGCCTTTGCAGTGCCTAAAAAATTAAAATCTTGATCTGTGATCTTTTATGTGACACTGCAGTAAAGATTTAAAAAAAAATTAATTTTTTAATTAATATTAAAATTATTATTAATAATTTTATTATTATTAAATAATAATAAAATTATTAATTTATTTTTATAATTTTATTATTTATATATTTTATAATAGTCATGGCAAGCAATTCACCCTGACATCACCAGCAATATCCACCTTTCAGGCTTTACAGCTCTATAGTTGTGACAATGATGTGCCCCTCCACATATCAAGCAATTTCACTCCTATCTTTCAACAGTTCAGCCCATACTAATTTAAGTTTCACCAAAATTTAGACACAAACTCATCTGCCAGCTGAGAGTGCTGTGGAAGTGGGTCCAAACATGTCCAAATGCTTTTGGGCTCTCAATGAGTCTTGTCTGAGTTATGACAGCAAAACTGCAAACCCAGATGAGCTTTGAGGAGGCTTTGGTTCACTGTATTTTATTCAAGCCTGAAATCTGATGAGATGAAGCTTAGTGGGGAGGGTTTTTTCCTTCTAAAACTCCTGATGAAAGTAATTTATTTGATGTCTTGGCAAAACCCCAAGGTTCCAGCTGTAATGTTCCTTTGTTATTGCTCATCTCTCACCTGGAACACAACCACAGAGGCTGCAGATTGCCTGGAGACTCCTGGAGTCAGGGCTGGTGCCCCAGGCATTGTTACATGACTGGTGTGTTAAACTCAGATGGTGGAGGGGGAAAAGCAAAAAAGAAAAGCAGGTGTGGCTTTCTCTGTGGGCAGCAATTTTAGCAAGATACTTCAGCGGAATTTGTGAGTGAGAAAGAAGAGAGTGAGTCTGTGTTTTAGCAGCGTGGTTATGTCTGTGTTAATAGAGAATTTGCAGGGGAGTAGGAATGATTGTTCCAGTTTAAGGACAGAGTGGATTGTAGTGCAGAGCAATGCTTGGCCATAAAACCTGCCCAGAGAATTTCACATGGTGATCAGAAAGGGCTCCCAGGAGCAAGGTGCTCTTGTCCTGCTCTGGTGCCTGGGTCAGGGCCATGGGCAGGGTCTCTGGACTGTGGGGAGGATGGGTTTGTGCATGTGTGGGGAGGGTATCTCCACTTCAGCATCACTGCTTTGATGGATGCTGCAATGTGTACCCTCAGACATGTGCTCACAGCCTTCAGAGCACTGAGCTCTGTGCAGGTGGGGTTTACTCTGGTTCCACCTCCATTTCTGCAGCCACTCAGCTGCTGGGTACTCAGGATCCATCCCATAACTCAAGGTACCTGTTTCACTGCATCTGCACAGGCAACTCCTGGAAAAGATTAAAATCCCTTTATCTTTTAATTGCAAACCCTGTACAATGGTGGTTCTTGTTCTGTGGCACATTGCTGGGTACATTTCTTTTAGTAACCACTTCTGTACCAGAAATAGCCCACATATCACATAAAGGGATGCTGCTTTTGAACTTGGCTCTGACTGAATAGCAGTGTCTTACAAAATTCAATGTGAATTTCTGGAACTGGTATCAGAAGTGACCCTAGGCAGTAGTCTTTGAAATACTCCTGCTTTGAAATACACAATAATGTAGCCCCCTTTTTGGGTCAGTCTGTCCCTCTTTAGCTTTGTTGCTATCAAGAAGGTGAACAAAAGGTGCTGTATGCAGTGAATAATGCAGATTTAACAGGGGAAAAGCAGATGACACTTCTACTGTGAGAGGTTTTTCAACAAAGTCCTTGGAAACCATATGCAAATAAAGGGACTATTTTATTGGACAGATTTTGAGTCAGCCGCCAAAGTGGACAAAGCTGATGTTTGTATCTTTGAAACAGTCATCCTGTTCCTAGGGGAAGATGCAGTAATCATGGATAGTAGCTTGGGAGGTCAGACTATTTTGCAATATGAAAATCAGAGGGGCTGTATTGGTGTAAGCACTATTTCACAGGAAAGTTTCCAGCCTCAGCAGCTGATTGCTCTGGCGCTCTCACATCGTGCTCTGTAATTGTCACCATTAATACTTTGATCTTTGGCTTCGTGCATGAAAAGTAATTTAAATTACCACCAACCTGAAGTGTTATCAAACAAAACAACCTTTTGTATTTTATGTCTTTGCCTATGCAGAAGCATTTGGTTTCCTATAAAGATTCTTTTTATGTAAATTTCCCAGCAGATTTTTTCTTGCTAGAGAAACCATACAAATTTAACCATAGTTTGTACCTGATAAATTATTAATCTGGCAGAATTTGCTTGCTGAACAATTCTCTATCATACTAAAAGTGCTGTTCTGCAGTATAGTGGAGAGTTATTTCAAGCTTTTGTCTGGAGGCAAAGGAGTTCACACCAAATTCCAAGTTAATGCATGTGGCAATACTTACAGCAGTTTAAATGCCACCTCTGCCCAGTGACTCTTTTCAGTTCATGTTTTTTTGGTGGCTGTAGAAAACAAAGAATGATTACATGAACATACCATGATTTTTGCATCCTTGGCTTCTGTCTGTGATCTTTGACTCTTGAAGCCTTACTTGAAGAGTTTATACTTCTCAGTTAACTGCTCAAACAACTGGCTGACATTCATTTGTCTTTGGAAGGTTTAGGAGAAGACCTTTAATCTAAAGTGGGTTTTGGAGACCTCTGAAGCTGTGAGGCTACAGCCAAGCTGATAATACCTCTGGACTGAAGTTAGCCCTACAGATAACCAGCAGGACTTCAGTGCACAGCAATATTCTTGTGTTTTGCCTAAGGTCACTTTAATTACTTCAGCAACATTAATCCTAAATTAGCAAGGCTTATGTATGGCAAATGGCTTATCTCTATTAAAGAGGGCATACATTTTCACCCAGCAAAATTATGATGTTTGAAAGTGATATGCTGTCAATAGAAAGGACAGAGAAATAAAAGATCTTATTATACATTTCCTGCAAGTGGACATTTGAAAGTCATCCTTCCTGCTACAAATATATAACATGTTACAGTATTTTCTTCTAAGCTCTAGTTTGTTTCTTGGCTCTTTGGGCTCTTTAGATGCCATTAGTACCACCAAATTTTGTACCCTAGACCAAATTAAACATAGTTATAGATAAATACAGACAATTCCAATCTGGAAGGAGGGGAGCATGTCCTGAAAGGGGATTTTATTCTCTCTACTCCCTTCCTGGGGTGAGTGCTGAGTGCTGACAGGCAAGGACAGCACTGAGCAATGGATTTCAGGAGCAAGGAGACAGCTCCTTTATTTTATTTTGGGGAGAAGAGAGTGGAGACTTGTGGTTGGTCACCCTCCCACTCTGTCCACAGCACCCTGAAAGGTTTTTAACCTTCTTCAGCAGGAGCTTAAGTCCAGAATGAGGTTATAATGATTTCATGGGAGATGGATTAGAGCTCCAAGCAGAGGTCCTCATGGAGGCTGAACATGTAACTCAGAGGAGAGCTTGGCCTCTTTCACTTAGTAAAATACAGGCCTGGAAGAGCTGTGATTTGCTTCTAAATGAAGCACATGAACACTGGAGGAGAAGACCTTGCTGGCCTAAGAGTGAAGGGTGAGAGTTGTCCAAGAGTGCATTTGGGTTTGTAATGAGAAGAGTTTTCTCAGACCAGTGGAGCAGTAGACTTCTTCAACAGCCCGCCAGGAGAAATTGTCAGGGTGAAAATCTCAGCCTTTAAGTTCTATTAAAGCTGACAAGAGGTAGGAGCAGTTTCCTGTTGTAAAGGAGAACTTACACATGTGCTTCAATCAGTAATTGAAATACTTAGCCAGAACATTAGAAATGCAGGGTAACGCTTGTAAATTGTTGTCATGGTTATTAGTTATTGCTATTGCAGCTGAGTAAAGTCAGCACATTTTGGTGAGATACGCTGAAAAGTGAAGAGCACTCCTGTTTCACATGTCTTTAACTGGGAAAGACAGACCAAAGGTAGCAGGGAAAATAGCAGCAAGGAGAAACAGAGAAATGAAGTGACTTGCCCAAGGTCACTTGGCGTTTCTCATTTCTGTCTCCCAGTGCACAGGTTTTCTCTTCCTGGAATAAAATGGGTGAATCCTGCAAGGCACATCGCATTTGTTATGAGTAGTCAGGTGAGAATTCTTATCTTGAAGTTTCAGGAGGTGCTGGAATTGCTGCCACTTCAGTGAAAGGAACATTTTCCTTAACACACAACAAGAGCTGTAAAATAAAAGGTGAAGTGACAAATGGTTAAGATACTGTAACTTTCACAATTAGAACCCAGCACTGAACAACAGGAAGTGGACAACTTGCTGAAAATGAGGAAATTCCCCTTTTCTGCTTTTGAAACTGAAGTTGATCCTACTATTGTCAAATAATTAACACAGACCAAAAAGTAAAGAAAGAGTAGCAAATTAATGTCTCTAATTTTAGCTGAGAAAAATTCCAGTCCATGTTTTACCATGAAGAAATTGGCTTCTCTTTTCTCTTCTTGCCATTGTTAGTGTCCCAAACTGATAAGACAGCCTTCTTTCTTCTCAGATCTGGACCCTCCCACATGTGAAGAAAACCCTACAGTCCTTCAAAAATCTTATTTTTAATTAACTGAAATTATATAAGTTTCCTAATTATACAATCTTTTTCAAAGTTTATTCCCCTACATGAAGAATTTCTGGCACGTTTGCTGAAATGAGATGTAACACCTGCTGGGTACTGCAAGTGTTCAACATCTCTTTTTTCTGTGCCCACAAACAAGGTTCTCTTCCATGCCTGTTCTCTTCCTGCCATATCCTTGAGATCTGCCAAGCTCCTGAACTTGCCCAGGGTAAAATTAAATGTCAGTGTTATGTTCCCAAATAATGTTACAGCAAGTGATCTTCCACTTTGCATTCAGTGTCAATCTGTGTTCCTGGAGTCAGGGAATGGGGCAGGCAGGATGATAAAACTTGACAGGATTTCCTGATTGTCAGCCCTGCTCTCATGATAGCTGAGCTTCCTTCCCTTTGCTGCACAAGCAATGAATTGATCATAGGTGCTGACATATAATTTATCATCGTTGGACACCTTGCTGAGTTAAACAGGACAGTTTGTCTCAGGGTGATGCTCCAGATGTGTTCTTGACACCTCTGAATTGTTGCACTCTGCTTTTGTTTATCATCTTTGAAATTCCAAAAGATAGAAATCCCCTTATAAAAAAAATAATAAAAAATTACACTTTGAAGAGCTTGGAGACCAGCTAAAAGATTTGGCCAGTTGGGCTCATTCATTTAAATAACAAAGACAGACTTTGTAGAATCGAGGTCAGAAGTTCCTTTTTTATCTCTATATTGTTTTATGCATCTGGGCTCCTCTTATGTTCTCTTAGTTGGGTTTGCAGTTCAGAATTTATTTGAAAATCAGTGCTCTGATGTGCAACTTAATGAAATCAAATGCTTCATGTTTGGCAATGGGTATTCAAGTATTCCTTGGCTTGGAAAATGCATTAATATTGGCCACTCTTTTGGTTAGATTGATACTTACTGTAATGAATAAAGGAATTAATCAGCAAATAGAGAAAAGTTCCTGGCTTCCTTCTTTTATTGCATCATGAGCATTTGCTCCACATTTCACTTGGAGGAAAAGTAATGCACATGATCCAAATTGTGGTTAAATTTTTGGTGGCTGGGTTTTGGAGAGTACTGGGATTCCTTGGTCTTTGCTTGCTCTTACATTGTACCTTAAGCTAGAAAACCCATGAGCAAAGCCCCACTAAATTAAAAAAGAGGCTGTTCTTTTATGAATAAGCCACTCTGTGCAGGTTAACTCTTATGTGTGTGTAAGGGAGAGTCTCTCAGCAATCTGCTTTTTGTGCACAAGTTCCTCTTGATTTAACAAGATGAATCAATTAGAAAGGCAGCCAGAAGTACCACTGCATGTCATATTAATTTAAGCATTGTTTTCTGCAATTGAAAACTTTATATTCAGTAACTTGTTAGATTTATCCCCCTCCCCCATTCTCTCAGTCTCTGATGCACAAAATTATTAAACTTAATTGGGTTTCTCTGGACACTACTCATTTCTCAAAATTTATTGCAATTATACAATGCCCATAGCTCATTTATTTTTTGTTTCCTAGTGATTAAAACTTAAGACACTGAAAAATGTTATGTGTATTTTCCTTTTCATCACTAATCCTTTTCTGTCCTCTGCATTCAAGACACATTCTGTAGTCATGAATCATTAAAGTAGCAAGATTCACAGGCAGACTTAGTTTATAGCCAAGTATAGCAAACCCAGAATGTAGGTCAGAAATCTTGAAATGTTTTTTATAAGATATTTTGGTTTTGTTTTGGAGGATGTTTTTCTTAACAGTGGAAACATTCCTTTATTTCTTATCTCTTATTGAAGTAAAAATTAGTTTTTCTAAGTTGGTGGTTATTGGGAACATTTTTTTTTTTAATTGTAGTTGTTAAACAAAAATTTTGCGTGAGCAACACTGAGTGATGCACTTACACCCAAGCAAGGTAGAGGGAGAAGAAAGGAGAGGAGGTAAATGTGCCTGGGAGTCTTTGGGTTCCATGAGCTGGTGCTGGTCCTCATAATTTCCCCAATTTCTGTGGAGCACTGAGTGCCTTCACCCAGGAGGGGAGGCTCTGCTTCTCCCAGGGCTCATCCAGCCCTGCTGTGCTGCCTGCAGCAGCGCTGGCAGCATCCCAGGGGTTGTGCTGTTTCCTGGGACAAGGAGCACTCAGGGCCACCCCAGAAATGGCAGCATGTTGGGCTGGGGTCCCCACCCTGCAGCACGTGAACGTCCCACCTCGGTCACCTCCATCTCCAGCCTTGGCTCCAAGAGATGCCTGAACTCAGCTGCCGACTGCGGCCACGTTTCTCTGCACAGAGAAAATCAAAGCACAACCTCCCAAGGATATTTTCTGAGAATCGCAGCAGAAAAACCTCAGAAAAAGAAAAAACAATTCTTGTCTCAATTGCTGCTCCTGTTGTGCTCATGTGGAATGTGTTCTGGAGATGATTTACCTGAAGTGACCGATTGCATCCACGTGTGTGTGTCAGGACTGTCAGGAGACAGTCACGAGAGCGAGTGCAGTTGAGTGCTTCTGCAGATTCAGTTTAGATGTAGTACAGTATGTATCTCTTTAATATAATATAGTACAATAAGGTAATTGATTAGCCTTCTGATATCATAGAGTCAAATGCATCGTTCTTCCCAGACACTGGGTGAAAATATCATCTGATAGCCTGCTCTGCTGGGAGGGTTCTCCTGGCACATGTTCCTGAGGGTTCTCTGCCTCTTTTCCATCACTGACTGGGCAGGGAATGAGCTGGGTGGGGTTTTGGTGTGATCCATGTTAGCTGCTCTGATGTTTTTATGCCAGGAGGTGTTTGGAGGACCTGCATGGATCCCATTTTGCAGAGGCAAAAGATGTTCTTATGCTGCTTTGTCATGATGGAAGTGAAAAAGGAATAATTAGTGCCATTATAACAACTAGGGGTGTTTTTAGCATTAGCTAAAGTAGGATGCACAAATATTTCTCCAGGCAAAAGAAACACTCTCTGGATAATGCAGCAGTGTGTGCCAGGGCAGTGGTATCTGTTCAGGACAATGCAGAGTATGTCAGTTTGATATAAACACAAATCATGTAGTCTCTCCAGCTGAAACAGCAGCAAAGTTATTCAAAGCAAATATATGCAGTGGCTGAACTTCCTCGAGCACTTTGTGAATGGAGTTCAAGTGATGAGAGCTTGGCCTGTTTCCAGAAAGCCAGGCTTCTCTTTCCAGCGCTGGCAGAATAATGTTTGGGAAATAAGCTTGCATCTGAAATGTAAACATGTCCTTTAGTTCACCAGACTTTTGAAATCAGCTAAAGGGAGTTGAAACAATTAAAGACTGTGGGGTAGAAATATGGTGGTTGGAGATACTGTAGAGAGAAGGGATTTGAAGTGTTCATCTCTCTGGAGCTGGGGCAGAGATGGACCTGCAGAGTGTTGTCTTTTTGAGGAGCCCACAAAATTCACTCCATAAAATTACCAATGGTTCTTGCTCCCAGTGTTAACAGAGGACAGTAAATTAGTATGCAAACATTAATATCTGAACAGATCCGTCGTCTTCTTCCTCTTCTTTTCTTCATGGTGAAAGATGGATGAAAGCCAAGGCAAATAGCAGCCATCTATTTGTAAGCTTTTTTATGGATCTTGTTTATGAGGAATTCTCATGGGCATTTTTGTCCAAATCTTGCTCACATGGCAGCAAGAGTAAAACTCTTTTGACCTGAATGGGAAACGAGTCAGGCTTCTGATATTTTTATAAGTTATATAAAATATTGCCTTTCCTCTGAGATATTTCTTTGAGCAAGTGAGAAAAATAAAAAAGTGTTTCATTTCTGTCATGCTTTCCAGCTGAAGTCCTTTAAGTGCTTTAGGAATAGTGTGGATTTGGCCTCACAACATCCCTTTATTCTGGTAGCACTCATTTCAGCATTATGGATGGAGAGGTGAGAGAAGCTACTTGACATTCTCAGGCCAGAGCTGAGCACCCATCTCCTCTTCTGGCACTGTTCCCACAATGCTCTTTTTTCTCCTTGGCCATAATGTGTCCCTACCAGCAATCTGGACTTTTTCCTCCACTATGAGCTCTTGAAGCAGCTGAATAAAGCATCTCAAAATCATAACTAGGCCTGAGCTGCACCGACTTCAGCACTACATGACCTTTAAGTGCTGTCAAGGAGTCTTGCAGAGAAAGCTGATCTGTTCACTTGTGAGGCCACTTTGCAGCAGGAGATAAAGCAGGTGCATTTTGGTGATTATTGGACATGCCACACTCTCCCCAGATTCTAAGGAGCACCCTACTGTACATGCTTATTCAATCTATCATCTGCCTGGAAATTCCCTGCTCAGATGAAAATTCCCTTCAGCTTAAAACATGAAACAATGTTCTTTACTAGTTTAAAATTAAAATCAAGCCTCCCATAACTGATGTCTCCTTGATTTCAAACCATTTTTTTAATGAATCAGCAATCATTCAAGTGTCCCATGTTTTCATTGTCCTTTTGCACTCAGGTGGGGATTTTTCTTTATATAAACATGTAAGAAATAACTTTTTCTCTGAGGTTGGGTTATTTGGTGTTGTTAGATGATAGTCTGATGACAAAGACTACAATGGTCAAACTGGATCATGGTCTCTCTTCAGTCACAACAAACACAAATAATGATTGTGGTGGATTAGGTACTATAGGAATATCTGGCTGAAAACTTGGGTTTCTGGGGTCTGAACCAGTCATGGGTGGGACTACCTACAGTAATGGCTAAAGCTGACTACTCACTATTTCCTAAGTGTCTTGTCTTACCCAAATTTATCCCATGAACCAATGAGGTTAATGGGTTGAACTCCTCACCTTTCATTTGCTGACAGGCTTCTGCTACCTCAGATTTTATCATCATTGCTTCCTGATACCAAAAGAGGAGTCCAGCTACATTTTTTGTTAGAGTTAGCTGAAAAACTTCATGTGAAGCTGTCCACATCTTGGACTCCATCCCCTCTGAGATGGAGTTTCCAACACTGAGTTTTCACCCAATGCCAAAATACCAAAAGTGTTCCTCTGTGAAGTGACATCTCCGTGTGTATTGCTGGGCAAACTTTCCCTGAAGCAGCACGTGGGATCTGCAGGGTGAGAGCAGCTGAGATCACAGGGCAGAAAACTATAACCTCACAAAAGAACCAGGTTTGTTAGAAGGTGAATGACATATGAAATGCATGATTATGGGCATTATAGCATTTAATTTCCTGAAAGGAACTAGAATTTGATAACACATAATTGATTGCAGCTTGTAAAAGACTGCTGGAATTTACACTGGCTTTTTCTTTTCTTTGTAAAGCTGGTGGCTAACTTGTTAATCAGTCATTTCATTGCGATTTAGCCTGTATTTTCCACAGTCATGGGATTCTTATAGAAAACCATTTGAGATGCCTTTCATCAAGACTTCCCACTTGTGTTTAGATCATGGAGAAATCAATGCAGTTTATGCACCTTCTTAAACATACAGAAGAAGTGGTGCTTCAGAGGGGAGGAGAAACACCATGGTGAAGTTCTGGGAAAAATGCTGCCATCCTGGAAAAGATGTTTTCTGTAAACAGGATAAAGCCCTCGCAACCTGGACATTTTGTTGTTGTTTTTAAACTGAAAATAGTGACGAAGTAATTGCTTCTGGTTAACTTAATGTTTTCTTTCCATTTCAAGATCTTATTGTTAAGTCGAGTTGTTGTTGTTTTTGTTATTGTTTTTGGTCTTTGTTTGTTTTTTGGGGTTGTTTTTTGGCTATAATTAACAATTTTCTAAACACATTTCATATCAAAAGAAAGAAAGGAACACAAACTTTCAAATATGTCAGAGTTACAACATTACTACTGTCATGTACTGAGCCTCTGGCAGCATGAGCCACCTTGAGGTGAAGTTTCTGCAGCTGGAAATGGGCACATCTGTAAAGAGGCAAACACTGAAACTTGCATGAAAAGGGTTAAGTAGGAGGGAAAGAGAAGGAACTTTTGACTTGGCTCATGCTTATGTAGTTGTAAAATGCTTAAGTCCTGCAGCACAAACCTTTAAAGTCATACAATCAAATTGATTTCCATGCAGGGAGAGCTGCCTTTTGCATGGAGGGGATGAGCACATGCTTCATAGCACAGAAGAAAGTGGGAAGATAACTGGCAAATTTAATTCTCCTCTGCACCTGATCCTGCTGTGACACAGTGGGGGTGCCCTGTCCCTTGCTCTCCTGCAGAACAATGGGAACTCAACACAGATTGTGGGAGCAAAATGTCTAGAGCAGTGAATGGAGTGATTACATGTGCAAACCTGTCATGGTTTAACCCAAAACCAGCTAAAACTCAGAGCTTCTCACCCACTCCCCCTGCCCCAGTGGGATGGGGGAGAGAACTGGGGGAAAAAAACCCTTAAAATTCATGGCTTAGGATGCAGATTAATGTGAGCAACAGCTGAAATATTGGTGTTCTGTTCACGTTTTCCTCATCCTAAATACAAGCCACAGCACTATGCCTGAAGAAAAGGCGGAAAGGAAGGCATAGAGGAAGAAAAGTCACTCTATCCTAGCTGAAACTAGGACAAAATGTCAGGCAAAATTTTAAAAGAGAAAAGGAGGAGATATTGATTCAGTGCTGTGCACCCACAGTTTGCAGAGAAATTTTTCCATAGAAGATATAACACAGTCATGGCCTGTGGCTGCTCTGTTTGCTGCCACTGGTGAGGCAATGGGGCAAGGCAGAGAGATGGGTTTATATTTGTTTTCCTTCAGTTAAAATGAGATTTATCCTTAAGAATAGACTCCAATACTAGATTAAAAGAGCATCTTGAAAATGATGGAAGCAACTTGTGAGATAATATTCAGCTCGCTCTCACTGGTGTTGCCACTGCACTTAAATTCAATCCCTGGGGAAGTTGTGTCCTTGTAGCAGTGTGTTTTAACAACAGATTGCCCTGGGTTAGTAATGAAAATGTTCTCAGTACTACTGTGTTTGGGGAAAGCTGTTTCAGCAGCACTACAGGAAATCCCCAGCAATTCTCCATGGTCTCCCGTGGCTGAGGTGCACAGGTGTTATACATGCAGTGTTAGTCTAACTTTGGTCTTTGGTGTGTCCTTAAGGAAATGAGAAATGAGCTTACAGCCACACTCAGTGAGTGTGAGAGCCTAACACCTTGCCCCACCGGTTTTGAATCTAGGGCTTGATTTAAGTCATGTTTGATGGAAAGTGAACATGTCCAAAGTGTTTAAGTTCATCCATCATTCTTCAGGAGAGTAGATGCTGATGGGAGGGCAAGACCTTAGAAATATCCTTTGCATGTTCCCCAACCATAGGAAATGGTTTACCTGCAGGTTATTAAACGTGCTTAAAATCCCCACAGAAAAAGGTGACCTACATCACCTCCAGCCACATATATCTTTGCATGTGATCTGCTAAAAAAAAAAAAAGTGTAACAGTGATTTAAATATCTTATTCCATAGAGCTGGATGAAAAATAGTAAGAATGTTATCCAAAACCAAAACAATTTATCTGTCTTTTTTCTTTGAAATTCAAAATGGTAATAGGATATTGCAAACCAGCCAGTTGTCATTATTTAAGTGATTAATTGAACTTTCTTGGCCAAGTGAAATCAATCCTTTTTCCTTTATGAATCCATTTTTTGATTCTCCAGATTCATTTCTTGAAGATGATCTCATGCCATTACATGAATAAGACAACCATATAATTTATCTAAGGCTGATCCCTGCCTCACCCTTTTCTCTGACTATTGGTTTCTCCAGGTATTTTATTTCTGTATCAGGTAATAAGATAGCGATCTGATTAGGAGGTGATGAGAAAATAAAATACTTTGATATACAATATGTTCAAAAAAAACCTGACTGAGAAATAAATGGAAAGTATAGAAGTAAGCTCTTCTCACCATTGGCATATAAAGAGAAAAATGCAGAAAATCTTTTAAATCCATCCAAATCTTGTTAGCTAACAGAGGTCAGATTAGTCACTTTAGATGTAAGGCTGTACCCATTTGACTTTTTTCCCCATTGCACTTTGAAGTTGTCAAAGGGTTTGTTGGTAAGTGAAAGCAGTTGATTCACTGCTCTTTTTAAGTGTATTGGGTATTTCTGAAGGAACTTTTGTTAAAAATTAGAATACCTTTTAAGTCTAGCTCTAAATATCTTTTAGAAAGCTACAGAATATGCAATTCATTTTTGTGCCTTCATAAAAATGATGCTGAAGTGACAAGCAGGGTCACTCTTCCATGTGTGCAGGCTGCCCTAAACCTACTGGCGTCAGAAAGGTGCTGGTAAATAGCTCTGTCTTTACAGCTTTAAATAATTTAATTCCTTGGGCTAGCAAATAACCTCCTTAAAACTTGGCAGTGCTTGAACCTTTTAGCAAGCCTGATATGAAAAGGACACGATCTAAATAGCTGAATCTGAACCTAACTCCTCATGGCTTGATGGGCAGTTCTGGTTAAAAAAAATATGTCAAGCCAAAATATTTTCTCTGTTGTCAAGTGTTTGAGTTTTTTTTGATGTGCAAAGCCTTTGCCAAGAAATAAAGCACAAAAATAATGCTGAATCTTTGGGAAATGCTTAGAAAAACAAATCCCTGCTCACACTAACAAATGTATTGCTGCCAAATCCTTGAGAGGGCAAACAGACCCCACTGAACAAGTCAAGGCACTGGGAAACCAGTGCTTGTCCATGTGATATGAAGAGGTGTTTGAAGGAATATGAGAAAATGTTTGAAAGAACCCAGCAGTGCCATGAAACTGAGGGCAACGCCCCAAGCCACTGAGAACCTGCTTAGATTTCTTTAGCAAACAAGAAGGCAGTGAATCTTCTAAGTGGTGAGATGCTCCTACTTAGCTTTGCAGGAACAGTACATTTTCCTGTGATTAATTATTTAAAGGAAGCTGTATAATGGGCCTTTGGAATTGTGTGGCCCACTAATCAATCCATCCACTTTTGCATAATGCATGTGGCATCAATGTTATTCCATTTCAAGATGACTCAGGAGGAGCTTTGCCAATCTCTCATTGCTCCTTTGCAGTGCAAACACCAACACAGAGCTTGCAATGCCATTTGCCTGCTGTGCTTGTTTAGAGCCAGCTGCAAATGTTCCCAACAATTAGCACTTAAGAAGAAGCAAGAAGTCTGTAAATTCCCACGTTTGAGTGATATCACTCAAGGTGCCTGACCTGGGGGAGGTCCCTTCCAAGTGCCAAGGAACATCCTTGCTGTGAGATCCTAAATGTGAGGGAGTGCTTGTGAGCCTTGCTCTGCAGGGTGGCCCAGCTGGGGTTTGTCTCCCAAAACCTCTTCTTCATTATATGTCTGGAAAACAAGCCTTTGGACACCTGAGCTGGACCTGCTGGACTAACTCTTGCCTCTCAAATCCCATGAAGGATCCCATCTTAAGGAAGGTGCTGCCCATATTTACTGCCTGTAACAGCCTAGCAGAGCTCAAACCCTCTTCTTTCACCCTTAGGAAGCACCTCAGTGTACCTCCAGAAGGAGGAGGAAGCTTAGCTTTGGGAGGTGTGCACAGGATCTTGGACATGATGTTGCTTTCCATAAAGTCCAGGAAATTGCGTAGGGACTGAGAGGAGGATATGGAAAACATTAGTTACAGTAATATCTTGATTAGTTGTCTTCTAGTTCTTTAGTCTATTTCTGTTTCTCTTGTCTTGTTTTTATTGTATGTAAAGGAGGGAGGAGGTTGTCTCAGTCCATGAAAGTCCTGCCAAAGGGCAGTAAATGTCAACTTGTAGGAGTATATGATTATTAAACATCATGTGGCCTAAAAAAGAGGCAGTAAAAAAGCTGCTTGTCCTGTGGCTTCTCTGGAACTGCCTTCATGAGCCCAGTATTCTCCCCTGAAAATTAAAGAAAACTATTCTCTCCAGTTAGAGCAATTTATAATTGGCTGATAAAATGTACTGTATTTTAGCCAGACCTACTTTCCATAAAAGTGTGTTTAGGTTTATTGAATTAATCCATGTAATAGGATCCTTTATCTACAATTGCTGATTCCTAAGTCTGGACTAGATAAATAGGTTGAGACAGCATGCCCTGTGCTGTGGAGAGGAATACAAGGATGGCAAGAAGGTTTGTCATGCCAAGATGCCTTTGCTGTGTCATGGGCAGTCACACATCCCTTGGTCCTTTTCACAGCTGTAGTCACAATGATTATTAATGGGCTACATCTCTTCAGAGTTTGAAGTATTTGAAAGTCTACTTTAATTTAAGATTATCTGTGCTGGGTAGGTTTTTAGGTTAAAATCTTGGTCCTCACTGAAGAAGAAGTGGAGTTTTGTCACTGACTTTGTAAGAACGATGACTTTACCCATTATTCCTACTGGTAAATGATAGGTAAGTGAACATGAGCTCTTTCACAAAAAATGCCCTGCAGTGCTTCTGAAATGCACAACACACAGAGAAATATATTGTAGATTTAATGATTTATTCAATGAATGTAAAATCTGGTTGCATAAAGGAGATTTAAGTGATTATTACCATCTGTCACTAGGTTTCACTGTGCTGCAATAAAAGTGTGTTTCAGATTATCAGCAGTTCGGTCATATAAAAACCCAAAACGACCAGTTTCTTGTGATGGCATTCCCCAGCTCTGCCCTTAGAATTGCCTTTCCAGATGGTGGGAATGTGAGGACAGAAATGCACAAAACATGGATGAAACTCAGCTAAAATCTTCCAGAGTGCAAACTGCAGAACTGTTCAGGGCTAAAGGGTTGACCTGGTTTTCAGACAGTGGGTACATTCCATATTTCACTTCTACACTTCCCTAAACCTCACCCATCCTGTAAAAAACAGAGGGGCACCTTTCCCTGTGTCCACCTATTTTCTTTTGGTTTTTTTGCATCACTTACCATTTTAGCTTGTTTTTTTTTCTCCTTCCCTGGCTTGCTGAATCTTTTCTCCTAGATGTAAATACAGTTCTGGGTAGGAGCTGCTCCATCATCCCCTTAAGACCTTCCTTCCTCCTTGCTGCCATCAAAATGTAAAACACAGACAAAGTAGAGGGAAAGGGAACAACACTGGCAGGAGCAACACTGTGGTGGACTCCTTCTAATCCTTCTGCACTCCTTCTTCTAATCTAGCTGGGTTTTCTAGTTTTCTTCCCCCCTTCCAAAAGTTCAGCTGTCTTGATCTATAGGTAGAACATGAGCTAGGTGGTTTTGTTTGTTTGTTTGTTTTTTTTAAATGAACTGGCACTTTCTTTCATATCTACTTTCTTCCTCTGATTTAAAGTCTAAAATAGGAAACTTGAAATTAATATAACAATATAGAAGAGGAAAGGAAATAGTTAATAATTTTGGGGTTTTTGTCTCAGCTCAAAATTAACAATACAGGAGGTTAGTATTTTGCTATAAGCAAGGGATGAGGACATCAATCATGTTCTCTGTTTGTGCCCTGGGAAAATGAAAGGAGGAGAATCTGGTTCTGAATTTTACCAAAGATTATTAATGAGTAACAAGCCAGAGAAACATGAAAAAAGGAAAACAAAACAATGTTATTACTGTTATATAGTTTTTATTTGACTTCTACTGAATCCTTTTCATGGTACTTTGTACCAGTTTCCTGGAACTGGGCATTTGGTATTTTCTCATTTTACTAATATTTTCTCATTTTACAATTACTATAAACAAAGCCTAATTATTGCTTTGTTTCAATGCCTGTTGCATTCCATGGATCTCTGTCTCTAGTGATTGTGAGGGACTTAAGGATTTTGCAGGATGAAAGGATCAATATTATACACATAAATATTATTTACTATTTTTATTGTTCAGACACAGGTTTTTCAGCCACAACATGGGCTGATTCTTTGGTGAGGTGTTCTGCTCTACGTGTGCCTATCCCAGCCATCGTTGTTTCCCTGTAGGGTGTTTTATTGAGCCACTTTGCTTGTGCTTTGCTCCTCTCACTGTCCCCACTCATCCCCCACTGTCCTTCCTGAAGAGAAAGATGTAGGAGAGATACACACATCATCTCTCCATCTGTCTACATAAATGGAAGTGCTGAATAACTCTTTGACAGTCTAAAAAAGATTCAGTTTTGATTCTGTTGTGAAAGCCTGGAACCCTGAGCAAAGCTATCAGTCAGTCTCTGAACAAAGACCTGATTATCTCTGGTTTTGGATCAGCTCTTTGTGGTTTGCACAGAGAATGTTTTTATTGAAAATCCTTCCCTCAGCTGTGGCTGTAAGTGCTGGGCTTGGGCTGTTGTCACTCACTTCCTTTGATCAGGGCTGCAAGTACCAAACAGCTCCCACCCTCACGGTTTGATGCTCTGATTGGAAGGTCTTGATCCCACAAGGCTCTGGGAACTTCTTTTTGCTAAAGAAAATTTTTACACCTGTAGGATTGAAATGCTTCATGCTTTCTGAGGCTGCAAAAGATGATGTTTGCCTGAATTTAATGTCCAGGCTCTCTCTCAAAAAACTGCAGCAAATTATTGACAGCAGAATCAAATGCACACCTTCATGATTCTGAAATATATTTTCACTTTAGAGAAGTGTCAGCACAATGATGGTACTATTTATTGAATCAAAGGAACGAGGTCAGAAAGTTTTGAAAAGGGGATGGGTTATTTCTCACTAGCAGTGGTGCAGGGTAGTTCATGAGGATGTACTGGAAATGTGTTCATGAATGGATTTATCCAAACATACACTGCTTGGTGCTTGTGTAGTACTGTACAAATTTTCTGTACTTTCTAGTTAGTTTGAAATAGTCAAAATCAAATTTAGAGTTTAAAAAATAGAACAAAAAAAATTTTTTTTTTAAATAGAACAAATGCGGAACTTCCCCAAACTAAATTTCCTTGACTTGGAAATATTTTTTGAAAGGATCTTATTACCTTGTAATCTTGTGTTTCTGTGGATAGCTGAGTCCCTGCTGTACCCCAGAGGGTGCTTAGGAACACTCTGAACCCCAGGCAGCTCCTGGGACCAGGTATCTCAGCCCATCCTCACCAGTTCTTGCAGCCTCTGGTAGGAGTGCGTTGGCAGCAGCCCCTGAGACTTCTGCTCCTGTGGGTGCCTCGTCACATAGTGAGCATTTAAACCATCTCACAAATTCATAGGTAGACAGGACTTTGCTGTTTTGGATGAGCCTTTGTGGGGATGGCCTGCCTCTGTTTGGAAGGACTGTATTTTGTAATTGAAACCTTTTTGGTCGAAGTTACAGTGCCTGCATAGTATTGATAAAAATGTTATTCTCCCATGGTCTATTTCGACCTCAGGTGTCTGAGATATATACTAATTAAACATTATACATTTTAGATGTAAAAGCTTGTTACAATCAAAATTTGCTCCTATCCTAATAATAGCTCCATTTATCAGACTGCATTTTATTAATGCAGTTTTAAAATAAATCCTATTTTTTAATTACTTGATCAAATATGTGCTCAAGAATGGAAGGAAAAGGTAAAGAGGTGTGGAAACCAGAATCATCACCAGTGGGTGAGTGCACATGTGTAGGAACTTCATATGGGACTTGGAATATGGTGTGGTAGAAAATCCATTGGTGAAGTGATGGGCTTGATCAAAGAGTGTTCTAGCAGAGACACAGCTGGACCTGGTGTGCTTAGAAGGGACCATAAAGATATTCTACTTCAAATTTTACAGTCTTGTCTGGAAGGGCCAAATCAACCTGCAGTGAGGCAAAAAAGGGGAAGAATTACTGTTTCCCTATTGAAATTCCATTAATGTATAGCATTTTGTATACATTTGTTCATGAAGAAGTTCCGCAACAGTCTAAAAATACACAGCAGGGGAAATGGTGAGCTGCATTTTTTACTATTTGTCACAATATTTATGTGCTGTAGTTTAAGAACTTTTCTATTGTGCTGCAAAATTCCCTCATTGGTGAGAGAGCACAAACTGCAAAAGCAGCTTGTTAGGAATATGCTTTGCTTATCCCCTACATGAACAGCATTATTCTTCCAGATACAAGCTTGAAATGGTCTCTCATTTTGGGATATATATTTAGGATTGGGCCACAGATAGTTTTCTGTCAGCTCTATGAAATGAATACTTTATGACAGTGCTTTACTGCTTGCTCTATGTAATAGTTTCTTTCATTGTCACTTATGTCCTTTGCAGGGAGAGAAATTTGCCTCTATGACAGCACACTTTGAGTGCCATTGGCTTTCATGTTGTCTATTAAAAGAGGTAATTGTGAGGAGCAGATCAGACCTCAATGAGGCCTTCTGAACTGAGCCCATTTTGAGGGGGGAAGCCAGAACTGTCAAGACTTTGACTTCCTAATTCCTGAAGAGAAGTTAATTTGCTCGGCTGCCTGATCTACAGGGAGTAGAAATGAAACTCCACTTGCACGACCTTTGGTGTCAATCATTATGGGAGGCATCTGCATTTATATTGTCAATGCACAAACTTTCTTTACTTCCTGAAGCATGAAATCACCTTTCAGATGAAGAAAGAAATATAACCCTGCATTCTCGGGAGATGCAGCAGTTCCATCTAAGGCTTCTGTTGCACAGAGAAATGTTTAAACACAATATTCTGACTTCAACATCAACCAGTCTCTTGGAAGTTGTAGTTTTTCAAGTGAAAGTTACACTATATTTTTAAAGGAGATCTATTATTGCTTCGTATTATTTTAGGACTTCTAATGTTCCATCTCTAAGCACACAGGAGGTTTATCACTAACTTTGATACTGTCAGTAAAACTTGGCCCAGAGTGTCCCACATTAAGTTCTCAGTTAAGCCTGTGTTCCTCTGGCACAAGAAAAAAGGAGGAAGAATATATTTTAATGAAATTTTACAAACTGGAATAACAGGGCTAGTTGGTAACCTGCAGCAGCAGGATATACAGCCTGTGCCTGTGATATATAGTTCTTTAATGCATTGAATTCACTGGGGAATTTTATGGTGTTTGATACCAGGTCTTTGTGATCTCTGCTGACATTAATTTAATTGAAGGATTCACACAGAGAATTTTGGGGTATCCCATTGATTTCTTTCACTACAAAGTCAGGAAAATGAGCCATACTTGTACATTTAATTACAGTGTTTGGGCAGAGATCATCAATTGGTTGCTGGGGCTTGTTTCTTGCTGGTTTTGCCAATGCTCATGACAAAGTCCTTGTCCATCACCTGAATGAGTCAGACTTCCTATTTTCCCTGAGTTTACTTGCAGCTCAGAAGTTCTGACCCTAAAAAAAACACCATACTTTCAATAAAATTCTGAAAAAGCTAACTTTTAGTTCCAGAGTTAAGGAGATCACAAAACAGACATGCCAAATTTCTTATTCTTTGAGGTACAGAATACTTTTTTTCACTCCAAATGTGCCAATTGGAACTTACTTTGTGTCAGTACAACTCAACTACCTCTGCATGGCTGTGGCTGCACAGCCTTCTAGGTGCAGTCTCAAAGGTGTGCCCCAAACTGTGTCGGCCTCCTAAAAGCTGTCCTCATTTTGTAGTGAATGGGAAAGAAATTTGCTTAATTTTCTATTTTTTTTTCTTTGTAAGTTGTGATGTATTTCAGTGTTCTTTTGTTACCTGAATCATGTGGTAGAAAGAATTAGCATCAAAAGAGGTAAAATAACCCTCAGGGGTCACTGGAGATGAGCCAGCAATTTTGGGCCAGTGCATGCAGTAGAATTGTAGCCTCAGTGAAAGGAAGGAGAGTGGAAAACTCAGCAAGACCTTCAGTGCACAAACACCTCAGAACTTCCCTCTCAGAAGGGCAGGTGTGCTGAAGAACAAGACTGGGCTGACTTGTTTCCAGCCACAGACCTCTCCTGAGCCTGTTTAATAGAGTTGTCATCTAAATCAGTGACAGAGCTTTCAGGGCAGGCTTGGAATGTGAGGAAATGTAAGCCTTAAAAATGAACCTGTGATTTCAAAATCTGAATTTTCTGTCAGATCTCACAGGTGAGCTTGCTGTGCTTGTTAAAACGTGGCTACGGAAAGACAAATTACTTAAAAATGGTACCTCCTTTACTCAACAGAAATGACACTTTGAGACTCAGCCAGGATTGTTTTAATGCTCAGACCATACTCCTCCTGATCTTGGCCCTTTGCTGCCATTGGAGTCTATTACACCCTTGTTCCTTCTTTCCTGACCCCCTATTGCCAAATTTCCTATGGGAGACTCCAAGGTTTTTCATGAAAGGTGGCAGTGGATAAAGCAGAGAAGGTCATGTTTCCTTTCAGCAGCAGCAGCATAGCAGGGAGCATGTAGCAAAGAGCTGTACCCAACTCATGCTTCCTTCTCATCTTGAGCATCCACAGTACCTGTGTCCAAAGAAGAGGATCCTGTGAGCATTCCTGCCTCCAGGAAAGAGCCCAGTGGGGATGGCAGCCTGGTCTGAAGGGATTTAGGAGGGTATTGGAAGGGAATGCCTTCGGGTTCCCTGCCTGGATCATCCAAATAGATTCCATGGATTGTGTCTCTGCATCTTGATGAATCCTTCAGATGGCAAGGATGGCAATAGGGAAATAAAAATAGGGCAACAGGGAAAAAAAAAGAGAAGAAAAAACAGTGCAGAGAAAACAGTGCATAAAAAACTTTACTTGGAAGTAAGGAGAGTCAGCTTTCCTTACTCTCTTCTAGGTCAGGATGCACAGGGATCATGAGTCAGCCAGGAACTGGGCGGATGATGGGATTTGAAAGCAGGTTGTTTTGTCTCTGTCAGCAGGCTGCAAGTTTGTTTTTGAAAGGCACAATTTAAACTGAACATTAAATCTCCTGATTTTTTTGATCTCCATTTGTTGATAAGGACTGGCACGAGCCCAGTGGCACCATGACATGAAGCTCTTCACAAGCCCAACTTCTCTAATAAGCCTGATTTTCTCTCTCCATCCCTAGAAACTATCTACTAGAACCTAGAAAGAATAGGTAGATATTTTTAGAAGTTGAAACCTTAAAAAAAAAATGTGTTCCTTATTCTTCAAACCAGAAACAATTTGCCATGACCTACTTTCCTATTTCTGCTATCAAAAGGATATGAGCATAGGTAGGCATAATCCTTATTTTGCAAAGACAGCATGGCAAAGTACAACAGAAAAAGGAATCTACATTGCAGGATTAGCTTCTTTTTTTCCCCCTATTGTTATGATTTGTTTCTGTGCCAGTTTTGTAGAGGATTTGTCATATTGCACTGCAGTTCAAGGACCAGCTTCATACCTCGTGTAAGATGTCCTGCCTCTCACATGACACATATTTTGACAGCTCTTGCCACGTATTACAAGCACAAATTCTGTTTTCTCCTTGGCATAATGAAGATGCACTCTACCCAGCAGTCCTTAGGTAATTCTGTATCTTAGCCTAATATCTGTCAAATTTAGTGTGACTCCATGTTCAACATCTTTTTACAAAAGACCTATTGTTCCTAGTCAAATAATCTGGGTTCTATGCTTATTAGCACATTAAATAACCTGCTTAAAATGTCACCTGAAGCACTGCAGAAAATCATCAATACCAACAGTGAATTTAGCCCAGATGCTTTGAACTTGTATCTGATATGCCTCATGTCTAATATGTTCCACAGAAAAATTCAGGAAAACATCAAAGTAGTGCTTTCCCATGAGCCCTCACATCCTGCAGAGCCAAGGCAATGGAAAGCAGCCAAGTAAGTTCACACTGCAAGGCTGTAACTCACTTTTCATTGAGTGATGAGTCCGTCACCTCTCACAACTCACAGCTTTAAGAAGCAGGAATCCTTCAGCCAGACCCCAGGAGTGCAAGCTAGTGACCCTGTTAATCTCTTCTCTACTTCAGTGGCACCTGTCCTTTTTTTTTCCTCTCTCCTTTTTTTTTTTTTAGATTTTTTTTTCTTTTTTTTTATTTAAACCCATCTGTACATCCTGGCCAGCAGGAAATCAAAAGAGCAAAAGTAACCTGTCTCTCAGTAAGTAGGGCACCTTCCATCATGTGAAACAAAGCAGTTTTTTTTTAGAACTAGTGCCTGAACTGGAAACTTGAAGATACTGTGATGAACATTTATCTGTGGAAAGCTTTGTACACAGCCCTTCTGATCACCCCAAATGTTCACCAAACTGTGAGAAAAGCTGCCCTCTGTGCTGGGGCTTGTTCTGGTGGAGGAGCTGGGACAGAGGAGGAATGGAGGTGCACCACCTGAGTTAGGAAAACCTAGAAACACATGTGCATAAATTAATATATGCCTGTAGCTTGCAATTATATGTGCCCTCTTCTGTCTGCACATGAGAATATGGCTCTAGCCTTTCAAAATTCCTCTTCTGTCTGAGTTCTTTTGCTGGGAGATGAAGAAAACTGTAAGCCACCTTTGAGATGGTTTTGAGTGCTCCCAGATCTGTCTCTGCTGCACCTAGGAGAGGGAACAAAGATATTTTTGGGTCCCCACCATGCTCAGCTCACTGTGATTTGTTATTTTTAAAGCTGGCCCTTGGCTTGGGGGAGAAACACTGCTCTGTAACATGTTCCAGTGTATTTACTACCCTGAGGAGTAACTGAGCACACACCATGTGAGATGTGCATGCGTGCCTCTAGGAGGATCTGGATGTACAGAGAGTCTGAAGAGTGAGAAAATCTCAAGTGCTTTCAGTAACACTGTGAATTTTCTAATGTGTAAAGAATATATCGTCCCTTTTGTACCATGATTTTGCTTCTTTGTCTTCTATTGAGTTTAGGAAGTCTTTTGACATTTGGAAGAGAAATCAAACCAAAGCCAGCTTTTAAAATTAGTGACTTCTTTACCCTGTAATTTCTGTAATAATCTCCCATATCAGTATAGAATACAGATTTGTGGTCTTCTGGTACAGTCAGTTTCAGATTGATGTATTGTGCCTGTGTTATCTTTCCACGCTGGAGAACCTGCTGATTAAAGACAGACTAAATATGATTTTCTTGTTCAGGTCATGGCTGAGCCAGTGACTGATTTGGGACATGGAAAAATGGTTGCTCTAGCCCAGGCTGTTTTAAAAATGCTTCAGCTGAAAAAGTACAGAACTTTTGAGGCTCTTGGAGGTACATGTATTGTAGAGGAGACTAGGAAACAGAATGGAAAGTAAATATTAAAGGATTTTTTTGCTAAGAAAGGAAATATTTGTCTAGACAAGTTATGATAAGAAGCTTGTCTGGAAAAGCATGAAAGGTACTCATAAGCTTAGCATCAGCCAGAAGAGCAAAGATACTGGCCTGATTCTTTGTGTACATTTTTATGAAGATGATTGCTCATACTGAAAGCTCTAAATGTAACACACAAAGCATGTTTATGCAGGATTATGTAGTTCTTGAAAGTCTATTCCTGATCAGGAGTTAAACATAAAACTTCAGCATTATCAGTATAAACAGAAGAAAAACTTTCCATTCAGGTAAAGAAAGAAAAAGTGTGCCATTTTTCTTCCTTTCTAAATGAAAAATGAAAATAATTTGACAGATTTTATTTATTTTTTGTTGTTTTACTCTTCAGTACCTTTCTCTCTGGGTATCCTTTATGCAGAGAACAACAAGCTCCTTTTGTCCCTGTATTATGTAGAAATCACAGGGATTGAGAATCTCAGAATGACATCAGAATTTCCAGCTGATTTTCTGTGGCTTTTGATTTTCACAATGCCATGTAGAAGGTTCCTGAAGCTGGCAATAAAACAAGAACAAAGCAAGGACTGAATTCACACTTATCGGTTTGGAGCTGTTCTTGGTATTGGATGTGAGTAAGGGAAATCCAAGTCCCTGTGGTCAGTCTCCTGTGGCCCCAGGGGTTTAGAGATGTGATTATGGAGATCACAATGATGAATGTTAAAGCATGTATGGGAAATAATCCCTGGAGAGAGGGAGAATTCTTAGCTGTAGCTTTTTTAATTAGCAGCCTATATTGTCTGTTTATAACAAAGTCTTACTGACAAAGCTAGAAACATTTCTTGAGCTCCAGATGGCTGCTTTTCTTTATGACTTGCTGTAGGGTACAGACTTTGATTTTATATATTTTGATAATCTATCCTGATTATTCAACTAATACTCATTGTTCTCCCTGTGCTGCAACAATACCCTTTGAGAAACTGCAGCATATGGCTTGGTGAGGGAAATCTCAAGGTTAAGAAAATCTTTATCTATGTTTCTCATTGTTTTGTTCCCTTTCTCTCAGAGCTAAGACCTGTAACTTTGATAATATCTCTTTAAATGTTTCCTAGAGACAGGATTCTCATTCTGAGAGGTTTCTTTCAATGGACAGGGAGAGGTCTCAGTATGTTTGCTTGTCTTCAGAAGTCTTTTCTAAGGGCATCCAATATGTGAGATAAAGTCCCAAACCAAACCAAGCCAACAAAAAACAATAACAACAACAGATTCTGGTATTCATAAGCCAATATTTGTTTGAGCTTTGTGTGTCCCAAACATGAATGCAGCTTTCCTAACTGCTTCAAAATACAGCAGCTCCCCAGTAAAACTCTTTCTTTCTGCAGTGGGTTACAATGCTCAAACTGTCTCCTGATTAAAAGCACTGATCTAACCCTTATCAAATTGGAAAACCCAAAATCTGTGGACAGAGATTCAAGAGAGAGCACTCAGTATAAATTTTTCATTTGTTTGGTTTTTTTGAAAAATAAAATTGAGCCAAAAAACATGCAAAATATTTCTTATCCTTAAACTCTACAGTTGTTGTCAAGTTTGCTGTCAAAGCAATCAAAAAATAATGATTATCATTAGCTAAAGAAATGGGTCTGTAATTTATGTGCCATATAAATATTTTGGCATTCGTTCTTTACTCATACCATGGAGTAAACTTGTTGAACCTCTGCACTAGAACAAAAGTGAAAGGGAACATAAGGAAAGTTTTACATGGATATTGTTTTTCTTAAGGAAAAGTGCTTCATTTATATATTTATTTTCGTATTTTCTACAAAGTGCCTGGGTAATACAAATGCCACTCCCAAATTAAAATACAGCAAAAAGGACAACCGCTTAAGATAAATATTTTACTTCACTACACTCAAAGTGTTTTCTTGGCCATGAGAAATCAATTATTTACTATGGAGAGACACATTCTTTGTTGTATGGGGCCTTATGAAATTATTCTGCACTGCTCAGCTACCCTTTAATTGTGTAAACTTTTACCAGCTGTCTGCAAACAGGAGAATTCGATTATAGAAGACGTGAATGTCACTGATCTGAGCACAAATTGACCCAAAGAAACACACAAGGTTAAATATTTGGGAAGCAATCTTGTCCAAGAGAAGATGGATAGATGACAGGGCAAGCAGAGTTCAGTGGGGTAGGCACCATGCATTTATTAAGAATATCTGTGTTGCTCACAAGTGGGCCAACACGAGCCACAGGACCTTGAATATTTGGCACTGAGGTGTTAAATCCCAGAGCAGGAGCTGTGTTCTCAATGCAGCTTTGTCCTCAAGGGGCTTGGCACTGCAGTGGTACCTTTGGAAGAGACAAAAACCTCTCTGCCAACCATAATATTCATTGAGGCAAGACAAAAGGGAATTTGATCAATCTTTAGTAGTTCTGCTTAGCTCCTGAGTATTTTCTGCTGCACCCTGAGGTTGTGGCAGTTATGAGAAAGCTGAACCCAAATATGCAGACTATGACTAAAATTGTCTTTTCATGTTGACCTTGCTGGTGTTGCTTTATATTTACATTCCTGTGGGTGAAAGGACAAACTGTGTGTGATTCACAAATAGGGAACACTGAATGTGGACTTATCCCAAATAGCTTTTTCAGAGATGTCCATAGAGTTGAGACTTCAGGAAAGAACTTATAAACCAAGTGTAAATGAGCATGCAGTTTACTTGAGTGATCTATTTGTAAAGCTTAATGCTGAGGTTTTTTCAGTTAGTATTCACTTCACAAATGAGAGATGTAAGACGTTTAAATTAAATGAAGCAGAAAAAAAATTGATTCTCTCCTTTCCATCCATCCTTCTTACTAAAAGTTTTTGGCTCTTTC
Source organism: Pyrgilauda ruficollis (assembly GCF_017590135.1). Lineage (NCBI taxonomy): Eukaryota > Metazoa > Chordata > Aves > Passeriformes > Passeridae > Pyrgilauda > Pyrgilauda ruficollis. The sequence continues at coordinate 5,035,470 of NW_024514764.1, read as the reverse complement.
ACGTTAGTGGCTGTGCTAGATATTGGCATTTACTCTAATGAAGAGCCCATGATGTTTCCTAAATGTTCCACTACAAGGACCTTGTTAATAGCTTCCATTTATCCAGCAGAATAAAAGCTCCTTGCAATCTCCAACCCCTTGTGCAACAAGCCAAGGACATAGGAGGGACATGAAACTGGAGTCTGTCCTTAACTGAGCCATCCTTTATTCCAGTGTGGCCAGGTGCTTTGTTCAGGGAGACAGAACCTGGGGCTGCAGGTTGAAAGAAGCTTGCCCAGGGTATTTGTTGCTCTCCAGTGCTAGAGAGACAGAAGCCGAAATCTCAGTGTGGCTCTGTGGTTGGTCTCACATTGATTACTGGGAATCTCATTGATCCATGTGGTGCTGATAATTTATCTAATACAAGGCTGGGGCACTGATATTGGCAATTGCTTCCCTGCTTTGCCAATCAGCTCCATTCCAGAGCCTGTGAACCACAGATTCTTTGGCCAACCTTGGAGGTTTTGATCCAGGTGATCTTGGGCAAATCCAGTCAGGTGACAGCAGCATTGCCAAGGATATAATTCATGTCTGGTTCATCTCCCAGCCTAATAGCTGTTAAACTGAGGAGCAAAGATTCTTTTCATACTCCAAATGCGATATTTAGTCACAAAGAATAAGAGTAATTATTTTATCTATCTTTTAACAATTTGTCTTGACACATCATAATGGGTTCTGTAGTCTTCATCTAATCAGCAACTTTAAAAGGATTATTTAAAGACTGTGAGTGATAAAGATTAAAAATTACAAATACTAGTAACTTCCTATGATTAAAAAAATCAATTGGATAGAAATCTAGTTTCATCTCAGTGCAATTGCATTGTATATGAGAAGTCATAAAGATACAAATGTAGAGTAATCAGTGCCAAAATTTAAAACATCTTAATGGGACATTAATATTATTTGCATATATTTTGAATAATTTGCCTTTATTATGCTGCAGAATGCAGTCTTTTAAGATCCTCCAAATAATTTAAAGGTTTTCACTGAGGCTGCTGTTTTATAAATATTTGTGTTTTCTCTTTGAAAGTAGAAGTACTTAGGAATTTATGTTCTTCTTGGTTACTCTGTTAGCACCTATTTTCCTAACAGGCAAAAATAATTAAACACTCTCTGGGCTGAGTTTTTTTCATTTTCTCTTCTGAACAGAGCAAAGTTTAGAAAACAGATTCATTTTTGGTGAGTGTTTTTTTCTTGTTGTTTATTTCTCTCAACTTTTTAAAACAGTAGGACAAACCTCTGACCCAGGTTCTCTGCAATTTGTGCTACTTCTCTCTTTTGTATGTGCAGTGTATCAGGTGGGTTCTTTTCTGTTGCTTCAGGCTTCTTGCAGGAGGGGGGAGATTTTTATCTTCTCTTATTTAAGGAAAAGAAAAATAGACTTGAATTGGCTCTTTCCAGTCATAAAAATGCCCAAAGTTTACTTGGCAAAAACAGGAGAGAAGAACTGATCTGCCAGGGAAGGATATTTCTCTCTACATCCACCTAGATTTACCTTCCCACTCATTTTAAGAATCTGTCTTTGCCCTTCCGTTCAGATAACAAGCAACATCAGAGTTTGTATCAGTAACAGGGAAATCTGATTAAATAAATCACATTGAGCTGCTCTGTGGTTGGTCTATTCAAATTCAAAGCACACCCTGAGACTGTAGCAAAATCCAAGTGAATGCCCAAGCACAAACTTGGGCAGGTTAAAGCTGGTGTCCATGGAGCCATCAGCAACTTGAGCACCCAGTATTGCTGTCTCAAAACTTGTCATTATATTTTCTCCTTCTATATTTAATTATGGACACACATCTGTGCAAGTTATTCCAAACTTCTATCTTCATAGCACATGAGATAAGAATATATTTTTGGGGGATGAATGTCTATATTACAGTCTTGACACTGAATTTTCCCAGGCTACAAAGGAGAGACTTTTGTTCCAAGCTGCAATATGGTAATGGCAATATGTCTATTTATACCCACACACTTAATGTGTACCTGTCCCCTGGTATAAGATTAATGACCCCATATTTTTAGAAACTCTTTGACAGTGAACTTGGTTCTCCTTTGTTTTGTACCTGGTGAAACATGACTGATTTAATCCAGAAAGTGCTGATGTGTGGGTGTGTTCATGGTGGAGTCTGACTGTGGATGATGGTTGGTAAGGTTTTGCCAAGGCTCCATCACCTTTGGGGTTTTTGTTTGCATGATCCCCACTGTGAGGTGCAGGGCATTCATGGAGGGAGGGACACAGAGCAGTGCATGGGTTTCACCTCTTGGCAGACGTCTCAGTTAGGTTTCCATTTGTACCCTTCCAGTGGATTGAAGCAAGATTGATTTAAGGTGTTTTTACAACTATTCCAGCCTTATCCTCTGGGAAAAGGTTTGGTTTTCAGCCAGTGTGGCAATGAGAAGACACAAAGATGGCTTAAAAATACCTTTGCTCATCAGACTCTCCATTTCACTCTGTACCCTGGGACTGGAGGTGTAGTTTTAATTCTATGAGACAACAAACCCTGTTTTATTAATCAGATACAGGTTCTCTATTAAAGCATGATGATGGTCTGGGATGAATATTTGAAATCCTAATAACACTGCATGAGTTCAACATTATTGTTCAGTATTTGAACAAGAGATTTTTTTTTTCCCCCCCCATGGAAACATTAGAAACTCTGTAAGGAATCCAGAGAACCTTTGCTACTCTAAGGTCCTCTTGGACAATATTTCCCCCTGCAATATTCCCACTACGTATTTTGACTTTTTTTTTCCGTAAAGAAAGATTATTTTTATTTTGAGCAAAAGATTTTCTAAATTGAGTTAGTCCATTGCAAGAGCAGCGGGAAAGTTATTTTTGTTTTTAAAGACTCTTAGAGGAATTGATCTACCCCTTAAATCTCTCAAGTTGATAATAAGATGCTTTTCCCAATCCAGAGTGATGTTTGCTTAAGCATTTCTAGAGAATTACACAAATAGGGTGTAAACCAGGTGGATTTTCTTATCAATCTAAACTTTATTTAAACATGCATCTTCTTTAGGATTTGGGGGTTTTTTTAAGCAGCAGTGATGCAGATAGGAATTCAAAACCTGATGCACCTCAAGGACTGATATATGTGCCCAGACCCTCTGAAAATTACACCTTTAATGGCAGGACAAGGCATGTCAGATGCAACTTTTGAGACAAGGTTGGCTGTTTATTTAATGAAAAAACCTCTTTTTATTATTTCCATTCATTTCTGCCACCAGGGAAAGCTACTGATCCTAAGATATTGTGCAGATGATTTGACTTTCTGAGAACTGAACTTGGTTTGTGTGTCAAGATTGTGACATATTTCTCTGAAATTTTTAGTGGGAATGACTTGCTGGCTGACAACAAGTAGGTCTGTTGCAGGGAGAAGATTAGAACAGAATTGTTCTGCCTCATGGCCCGGGCTTTCAACTACCTCAGAAAGCAGCAATCTTCCTCATTCTGTAAAGCTGTTATAAAAAATCGTGGTGTTTTCTATTTTTGTTCCACAGCTGTCAGAATGGTACTTAGTATGTTTATTCAACAGACTGTGAACTGGAGGTGTACACACTGAGCTGATCCTGTTCCAATCATTGACCTTAAGTGGAAAGAAAGGAAAGATCAAGCAAATATTTTTTTTCTGATCTTTGAAAAGCTGCCAAAACTAACGAAGTTGAATTCATTTGGGACAAACGAGATGCTTTTGTTTTTCTACCTCTTTCAGCTCAGTTGTGTTCTGGATGGCACTCAGTTGTTGCAGCTGGAATACAAAACAACTGCATCAAACCCCTCTGAAAGCCAGGTCTGTCTCATGTCATTGCAGTGCCACCCTGGAAACACTTGTTTGTGTATCTTCAATGTGTACTATTCTTATCTTCTTGGTAAATAGCTCAAATTCACACAGTGGGCTTGTTTTTGTTTTTGTTTTGTTTTGTTTTACATAGGGGAAAGAATTAAAGAAATAATTTGTCTTTCCTGCATTTCTTTATCTTTCCCTCAAGAGATCAGCCTAAATCAAGGGCTGACTCAAATACCTCTACTTTCAAAAATGACAGAGGTTAATTTTAAAGTATGAAAAAAAGAAAAAATATATATATATATTTTTTTTTTTTATTAGACAGGCTGCTGATAGGAAATCCCCTGGAACTGTTGGTTGTGTCCTTATGCTCAATGCTCTGAGGTACACACAGGTGTTCCCAGTTCAGCAACCTCTTACCCATCCACATGGCACAGCCTGTCCAACGTTTATTTTGTTCTCCAGGTTCCACATGCTGGAAATAAAACTTAAAGCAAAGCCATGTTTCTTAAAAGGTCGTTAAAGCTTTCCAGAGGCAAAATTGTTCAGAGAGGTTCATGTAGAGAGTGAAGTTGGCCATGAATGCAAGTTAAATAATGTGGGCTGATCTTATATGGCCCAAGAGAATCCCATCCCATATTTTCTGCTCTTGGACTGCTGCAGCTTTGGTTCTGGCTGCGGGTCCTGGCTCTCCTTGAGCTCAGATGATGCATTATGGAGGTCAGTGCTAAGGCTGGGGTTCTGGGATTCTTCATCAGTAGAGAGGTCATTAACATATTGTTTGTGCAGGAATCAATGAGGCCCAGAATGTTTTATTCACTGAACTGCAACTGAAAAAAAACCTACAAGAACAAAACCGAGCTCAGCTGCACCAGCCTTGTTTTCTTGGGTGCATTACTCTGTATTCTGGCCCTGTGATAGAACCATTTGCTTTCCCAGGAGTGTAAACATTTGTAGGTTTAACTAAATAAAACTGATATTAACACTAATACATGAAAAGCATTTAACTCCTTGAAAGTTTAATGGATGTTAAACCAAGTCATCCTACAGAGAACTTGGACTTTGGAAAGTTAATTTTATTATGGAAAGCTTATAGCAGGCCTTTTCTTCCACTGAACCTCAGCACTGTGCTGAAGAATAAGATTAATACAGTTCTGAAATCAGTCACTTTCACCTTGAAATGTAAGGGTGTTTGCCAGCAGGAAACAATTTTCACTCACCAAGGACAGAAATCATACACAGAAAAGAAAAATTCGAAAAGACAATACTTCAGAAATCTGATAAAATGTGTATTTTCAACTGGAATTTAGGAAGATTTTAAGTGCTTGTAAAATTTTTCTGTGATGTAAGTTTGCAAACAGACAGGGTTTTTTTTTTCCCCCTCTCTTCTGACCCCCTTCATTTTCATTTTTATTTCTCTGTATTGCACTTGAAGCCTAGACAGGTTATTGCCTGTTGTAGGTTTTTTGAGAATTCAAAGACCTTTCAATTGTATTGAAACCAACATGCCTGGTTTATGGATATGTCTGCTCCTTTCAGTCATATTTTATCATTTATTTATCAAAAAAGCAGCTTGGGGGGGAAAAATGTTTCAAAATGGTTCTGGCTGAGTTGCATGGGGGGAAATATTTTTTAAATCTTTAAGGTTTTTCATTAAAAGCAGCACTTCAGTTTTGTGAAGGTATTAATTTTTTATTGAACCATGGCTAAAAGTTCAGGTATTTGTTGAAACAAAGGTCTAATTTTGACACACAGTTCTGAAGTCAAAGTAGTTTCCTTCTATTGCTGCTATTGGTTATTCTGAATCTTCCTTCTGGATACTCCTCTTATTTTCAGCCTAAATATTGCAATGGTTTGGTCTTATAATTTCCCTCCCTCTACCTAACATTGAGTTATTATTTCAGTTAGAGCCAAAAAAATAGCTTGGAATGCAGCAGGCTTGAGTAGAAAGCTCTTTGTAAATACCTTGGCTCGTGTGAACTTGGTCAGGAAATTGCATTTCCCTTCAAATAGTGACCCAGCTCTGTCTTGTCTCGTGTGCTCCCAAGCACAGGAGATGCTGTGACCCTGTGCAGCAGCAATCCAGTCCTGTCTGTCAAAAAGAGACAAAGATCTTAAGGTCTGGCACGAGACAAGAAGACTTCAGTTGCAATGGGTGTCAGTGCTCACTGTAAGGTCGTATTCCTTTGAAAACCCCAGCCATGGTCATCGCTGTAATTTGTGATGAACACCAAAATGGAACAGTGGGATGGGATCAAGGGCTTCACAGCAACTGAGAAAATTTTTTAGGAAAAGATTCTAAGAAACTTTAGTTTCCAATGTGGCCCTGGCTCCTTAATTTCCATTTCTTTGATAACAGGTCCAAGCTCCTTTGAATATGAGTTTCAGCTCAGTCTTGTCCCTCTATGGACCTATGGCAGATGTGCAACCTTAAACCATATTAAGGCTGCTAAGTCTTGTGATTTTAATATGAACTTCATCAGAATGAGTGAAAAATTATAGTCATTCATTAACGAGGATTTATGGTATGTAAGTCCGCTGTGCAGGATTTTGGGTTAGAGATTCATTGCATTTTTATTCAATTTGATATTTAACATGACTTGTATATGTTTTCCTATATCATAAAGTATTTCAGTGTACAGCCATATAACAAAACCTGTGCTATAGAAAGGCAGAGCAGTGTGAGCTGTTTCTCAGACCAAGAATCCTTTTGCTTCACATGGAATCTCAACTTTCAGGGCTCTGTAGCAGTGAAATTGTTCCATACAGCAGCTAAACCCAACCCCAGATAAGTAAGTGCTTTTGTGTTTCAAATTGACAAAAAAGGGGTGATTTTTTTCCATATCAGGGTAGAAAATGGATGGTGGGAAAGGGATGCAATGTTCTTAAAGTGTCGTGGAAGCCCCACTTTGGGTTTGGTCTTAATAAGAGCTGTGATACCTCATTGCTATTGCTCTATTACTGCTGAGAGGTCATTCAATACTACAGCAAAATGAAGATTGATTTCTGAGGAATGCAGGGAAAATTTTCAGTGTTTCTAAATGCTAAATTTTGGAAAAAAGAGTATTGAAAAGAGTATGTGCTGTGCTATCTCCCTTTATTTTCCCTTTAAAATGTTAGAATTCCATTGCAGATTTTTTTTTCCTCTGCACTTTTCTGAGACTAATTAATATGCAGGACATCTTCACAGTACTTCGTTGGTCAAAGTCTCTGTGCTGAAGGTTTATTTCATGTTGCAGATTCCTCTGTACCAGTGGGGGTGTTTTTGACATTCTTCCTTTTTAATTATGGAGATTTTAGGACAAATAACCATGTCACAAGAAACTTATTCTCTATGAGTGCTGCTTTTTTTGGTATAAATTTCACTACCTTATAAGAATCAAAGAATGGAGCCTTTGGATGTGTGTGCTCCAAAGGAATTGGGTTTAAAAGAGGACTAATTTAAGGTTTGATAGAAATTCGCTTAGGGCAGTAGGAAAACTTCTATTGGTTTCAGTAAATTGACACAATCCAACAGGTAATGAACTCAGGAACGAGGCCCAAGTTTTATGGTACTTACTAAATGATGACATTTGTAGTTTACTTGCTGTGGATTCAGAGACTGTGTTTGTTACCCTTCACTGGTTTCCCTTTCTCAGGTCTATCTGCTTCTCTGCTTCTCAAAGTTGAAGGGCGAACACGAAGATCAGGAATTTCATCATGAAAGCTGCACAATGTAGAGAACTGACACCTAGAAAAACAAGCAGAGTTAAACAGGATTTGACAGGTTGCAGAAAAGAGAGAGTGAACAGGATGGGAACAATGAGCAGCAACTAATTATTATTTCACTGGTCACCACAACACATTAAAAACTTCCGAAGGCTATGAAATTAATTGCATGCAGAACAGCACTCAAGGTGCTTAATATTTTGTCTCTCAGGGACAATTTGCTAGAGACATCGTTTGAACTACAAATACAAAGCAGGGAAGATGGGCCTCTCTCTGGCTGTGTCATTCTTCATTTTAATGAGGAAAAAATGTCACACAGAGCAGTGTGAATTTGAAATATGCTTCAGTTTTATGTCGGACTAAGTATGTTTCTTAAAAGAGCCCTAATGATTCTAAATTCTAGACCTTGTTGACAAGACATCTGCTTACTTGGCCTGTGGTTTGTGTCTCATCTAGAAGCTCATTAACATATATATTAAAAGAAACCTATTAAAATATTTGCATTTTAAAATGAATCATAACCCCCACTTTTCCCCCCACCCCCATCTTTCAGAAATTTGTTTTGGTCTTGCAAAACATCCCACTAGGGAGACAGAAATATTTCAGTCGTTTTCAAACCATTTAACATTTGGGTAATTCTTATAATTACTTTTCTCTTTAATTGTTAAAGCTGGAAGGCTTATATAATATTACTTTCAAAATTCATAGTTCAATGTAAATAATCTTTTCTGTACCCACAGACCTCTCAGCTGGATGCTGACTTGAACCCTAAGGGTGCTCATTCTTTCTTTTGGTCTTATTTATTATTTTCTTCTCTCCTCATCAGTTTTCTATTATTCTCTTTCCTGCCTCTTCATCTGTCTAGAGGCACATGTACTGGGTGAAATGACACTTGAAGCCATGCTGGTTGTTTATTTAAACAAATCATATTGAGATGAAAAGAGCAGATGATTGCAAAGCTATAACAAATCTGATTGAGGAGCTCATCATTCTCTTGAGAGGTCTTGTCATTTTAAGGGAATCTCCCACCTGGACTCGTGGCTCAGAGATCTTTCATGCCAGCCCTCCTGGTCCAGCATGGAGTGCAGGAAATTCCTTTTGTGTTCCCTGTCTGGGTCTGGTGTTCTGAGCCTCCTGCTGTGGAAGGGTTGGAAAATGTGAGAAAAGCAGCAAAATACAGCCACCAGCAAAGTGCTGCCAGCTGTCCAGGCTGTGTCCTGTGTCCTGTTTGTCAGGAAAACCAAACAAAGGATGTGCAACAGGGAAATCACAGCTGAGAAGATTCAGCTGTTTTCTAGAACCTTCACAGCACTAAGTGTCTTCAGAACAAGATGTTTTTCCCAGCAAGCTGAGCTAGTGAAAATGAAATAAACAGAAATATTTGCTTCATCTGCAAAACCAGCCAGGTGATCCCCTCTGGAGGTGAGCAGGAGGTTCTGCCCCTCTGCTGGGAGGGGAGCATGGCTTGGGTGGCATTGGTCTGTCAATGTGCTCACTGGGAGTAACACCCACTGTCACTAAGCTGACATTTTTATTTCAGGAAACAGATTCTCTAGAAGGAAAATCTGCAGCTACATAAGATATATCTACTTTGGAGTACCACAGGTTACACTGGGAAGAGTATTTCTTAGTGGGAAGACTAGCAAAGGACAATTTTGGGCGGCTGAGGTTCTCATACCTAACAAGGAGATATTTTTATTGTCAGACACTCCTCTTCCAGTTTCCTCTTTAAAAACTTTTACAGTATCAGATTCTTAGTGTCTTCTCAGGCTTTTAAACCATTTTCTTGCATATTGAAAGCAGCTGTATGGGGAAAGGAAAGCTCCTGCTGCTTCTCAAAAGCAGTATGTGTAACATCACAGTGGGAAATAACATGTTTCATGAACTTGATTTATCCCCTCTGCTGTGTGGTATAAATCCTCCTTCCTCACTGCATGGCCTGCACAGGCATTTTTGAGGGGCTTATCCTGCCTGATCCTGAACAAAGTGCAGAGGAAGGATTTAATTAAAAGCAAATATTTATTTTTGGGAACCTTTAACTCCTACACATACTCTCCTGCCTAGCAGGGGGAAGCACTAAGTAAAATCACAGGAAACAGCAAAAATATTTCCTACCCATTGGAATTATTAAGAATTTGAAGTACCTTATATGTTATTTCAAAATCACAATTATAACCCATGAAAAGCAGTGCAAGATAATGCCTCACTTAGGACAGCATGGTCTGTTCGTTCTGTCTCCTAAATACTAGTGGAGGACAACCTTCCATTTTATGTTGTTTTTTTCCTCTTAGACAATGCATTTTGATGCCAATTTTAATGGCTGCCAACCTCTTTTTTATATTTTTTAAAAATTTTTTTTTGAATGGGCAGCTGCTCGATCCTTGTTATTAGAATACCTGAGTCCCACACAGTCCTTAGCTGGCTTTTTGTCTCTGGTTTTTGTGTTGGTAATTTTCACAGATAACTGAGGCAGAGAAAAAAACATAATGTATGTGAGAAAGTTAAATTAATAAAATCTGTGGGTGTTAAATGTTTTCAGTGGAGTGAGTCACTTACTGTCATGCAGGACTGGAAGTAAATAATCCCCAGATGTTGCAATGTTCCTATCTCCTGGCCCAGGCTGCAATTTCAGTCCTTCTGCTACTGCTGGTTGTCTCTGGATGTGATGTACCCCATTGAATGTTAAAAGCCAGAGAATTTGTTTGCTGTTTTTCACCTTAAAAAATCTGGTTGTTGATTTAGATCTGTAAACATCTAGTCCTGCAATGGACATTAAATACTGAGTTTTTATGAAGGCAGAGCTCAGACCATGATCAGAAGCCCATCATGGTTTTACTCTACAAACCCAAGGAAAGATGCCCCTGTCCTGGAATTTGAAATCTCTTAGATATTAAAGGGGGAAGATCTCTGTTTGAACCTTGGGGAGCTGCAAGATGCTTGTTAAATGTTTCACCCCTCACATGGGCAGTCTGTGGTGGGGCTGGGAAATGCTTCTGCCTGCAGTCTTGGGCTTGTGTCTGAGCAGCAAAGCTCCTGCCAGGCCTGTGTGCAAACCTTACAGATTTACAGCCCAGTGACAGTCCCTGATTAAAAAAAAAAAACAACCTGTTATGCTTTATGAAGTGTTGGAGTATTTTATCTCTTTTTGTCTGTTGTGGTGTCCTTCCCTCTCAGCATGAGAGAGAAAGGGAGCAAGATCATCCAGATAACGCTGTCCTTACTAATGAGAAGTTCAGCCAAGCATGTGCTGGTTTTTCTGTCACTGTGCTGTGGTTATCTGCAGAACAGGAGTAGATGACTAACATCTAATCTTTAAAAACGGCTTTGGAAGATTACTTCAACCTCTAGCCTGCCCCAGCTGAGCTCCCCTTAAATCCTAAAGGGATCTAAATATCTTGTGGTTCCCAGATGGACGTTAGTGCACCATGCTGGAACCATCCAAAGCAGCAAGTGGGAGCTAGCTGGGGAGAGAGATTTTCACATAAAAGCAGAACAAGAGAGGATTGCCTTTTCAACTTTCTCTTTTTTTTTTGTTTGTTTATTTTTCCTAACAAAGAAAAGTGGAACTGTGCATGTTGGAGCAAACCAGTGGGAGTGAGTGAAGGTCAGATGAGGAGGATTATTCCTCGAATATTAACCAGAAATGCTAACTCCTAATTGAATGTGGGCTGAATTCTTACCCTATGTCACTGTGACTTCATGGACTCCCAAACAATTATTTGGATCTTGATTTTCAGTGAAACTTTTAAGAAATTAAGAGTAAATAAACCTTTAGCATCTGTGGGGATTCTGTCTAGATCAGTGTCAGCCTTAATTAGTCCTGCTGCTGGAACACGTTCAATTCTGGTCTCCTAAGACAGCCTTGTTCCTTCAAGAGTGTCCTGACAATATGACCTGATTTAGGACTGATGAGGATGAGATTGTATAACCTTGTGCACTGGCTTGCACATATTTTCTGCATTTAAAACATGGAAGTTGCTGTATTGGATGGAGAAGGTGTAAAAGGCCACATTCCAGAAGAGAGTGAGTTCTTTCCTCTACCATTGTGGGAAGAGAGCAGGCTAAGCTTAAGCAGCTGAAGGTTTATTCTTTAACCTCAATGTCTGTTAGGAAAGAAAGGGTCGATTTTTGACCATATTTATTAGGTTTAAATTCAATACTAATTCCCCTATATTTTCCTTTAGTCTGGGCTGTGCTTGTCACACAGAGCAGCTACACCTTCAAGGGCACACTCTGCCCTCACACAGCTGCAAGAACAGTCCTGGAGTGGCCAATTGCAATGTTTCAGGATATTTCAGTGGGATTTATCTCAAGTGAGCACCAAGTGCCTCTGGCAGCTCCACTTGACGAGGTCCCTACCCTCAGTCTGTGCTGCTCTGAACGGCTCAGGCTTGATCTAACTGTAACAGAGACTTGCTTTGCTTCCATGTCTGTACTTTTGGATTCAAAGCCCTGTCTTTCCTCTCCCAAAACAAAGGCAGAGCAATGGAAATAACTGTGAGTTACCAGGTGTACAGTGGAGCTTGGGAACAGTTTCATCAGCTCTCCCACCACAGCCCTGCCCTTGGGACACAGGGCTGGGGAGCGCCTGCCATCACCCAGAGCCTGAACACCCCACAGCACCAGAGGAGTCAAAGGCACTTCATTCTTTACAGGAGGTGTTTATGGCATCAGTCTCCAGGGCAGTGTGTGAATTAGAAAAAGGATCGTGTGTGTACCTGTCCTTGCTGTTAATTACCTTGCCATTGAATGAAACAGAGCAACAAAAAATGGCCTTAGGAAATATTTAGATTGGCTGGAACATAAGGTTAAAGGTTTCTAATCTGCTTTATGATGGATGGCCCCAGTAGTGCTGAGGGGTGGGAAGCAGTTCTTTCTCTTTTTGGTTATAATATGGCTTAAAAACTTTCAGAGAGCAAACTTCCAGCACCTCCCCATCTGCAGTGCAGCTCCAGTCCCCCTCCCTGATGTTTGCACAATATTGCAGCAGGCTCTTGCTGCTGGAAGAGCAGAAATAAGAATTCCTAGGGAAGCAGGACCACATATTGTCCCTCTGCATGTTCTCCTGAGAAGTATAAATGGCAGCTGCTTTTTTTCTTTATCCATTCATGAAGTTTAGCTATTCACAACCAATCTCAATCTATAGAGTTCTTATGTATGTTTCAAAAATAGAACACTTTTAAATAAAAGTGAAATCTCTTTTTTAATTTATACAAAGGTTAGTGCTTCTGCTCCTAAGAGTTGTCTTTGAATTGCTGTGAGAACGTTACCTTGTTCCTTCTAACACAAGTCTGTATCTGACAGCTGGTCTCCCTCAAAGAAACTTTCCAGCTTAGTAATTTCAGTATATAAACGATATGCTATGAAAATATTGTCTTTTTAAAAGACCTTTTTTATAAAAAAACTTTTTTTAAAAAAGATATTTTTAAAAAAAAATCTGGGTCCTTTCTTTATGTGAAGAAATTTCTGTATGCATAGACAAGAACTTCAGTAGTGGGATAATATTTCCCATCACATTTAACTTCTCCAGAGTCCTTGTAGGTCATAAAAGTATAATTCCAAATTCTAAAATAGATTAGACATAGCTATGCAAAGAACCAGGGCTCTGATTTTGAAAAAAACCCCAAGGTCAGAGGGGAAGGGTCTTCTGAGTAATACAAGGCAGCATTCTGCTGCTCAGAACTGCTTGAGCATTCACAGTGCAGAATGTCAGTCAATCCCTTATCCCCTTCCACTCTTCCCTCTTTCTCTTTTTCCATCAGCAGCTTTTAACTAATAATCTTCAGAGCTCAGTGATTAAAAAGTCTTTCTTGTGAGCAGCATGAAGACACAACCATCCTTCACATTATGCTGTGAGCATTGGCAGTGATCATCTCTACAAAAATGTGCACATTTTGTTAAATGCTGTCATTTATTTCAATGCATTTATTGCCATAAAACTTCAATGACAGTTTAATTAAGAGCTTAAATATTTTATACTACAAAGTAGAAATATTTATGAAGGAGCTTGTCAGAGGCAAAATATTAAAAGAAAACAGGTGCTTTTGCAGAAACACAAATAAAATGTCTAACAGTAAACATTAAAAAAATCAATTATTAATCATGGTTCTTTTCATTGCTATTGAATTGCCTTATGAAGATTTTGTGTCTGACAAAGTCTGTGGATGTGCAATATTGTCTTATCCAACCACTTGGTCTTCCTGTTGGCATCCTGTGGTGTGGCTGGACAGATTATTTGGGACCAAACTAAGGTGAAGGTCATAAATTAATGTTGTGCAGGGAGGGACTGAGAAGCAGAAAGAGCCAACCAGACATTTGCAGGCAGGTGTGCAAAGCTCTGAGAAGGCACCTGAGCTACCAGGGGGGTGTTTGTGTGCTGTAGGTGAATCTGTGGATTTGGTACAACTAAAAAAACCTTTCTGAGTAGGGAAACCCTGCAAAGAGAAAAGGGATGAGGGCTGGTAGTTAGTCTGGCATTTTTAGGGACTGAGGCTGAACACTGGAGAAAGGGAAGGCTGCTCACAGCTTGGTGCGTGCTTGTGGAATGGTGCTTCCCTTGAGGATGATTCCTGCCTTTATCTGGAACTGTTTTTTTGCCTTCTGCCCTTTGTATAAAGCTAAAAACACAGAGAAGAAATGCTTATCTAAAGGCTTTACTCCACAGTTAAAATCGGATTTTTCCTGCCAAATGTTTTCCGAAGCAGCAAGGCTGTGAAGGTAAACTAACCTTTACTGTACCTTCACACTGATGGCAGAGTTATTTTTCCAAAACATCCTCTGCCAGGTGAATGTTCTCTGTTTCACTGATGTATCATCCTGTTCCACTATAACCAACTGCCAAGTGACTTTGTTTTCTCACTCCAAACTCCTAATGGAGCCATTAACATTTTTTCCAACAACTATTGTTGGACTCAGTGGGTGCACTGGGCTGGCAGAAATCCCACTGGCTGCAGTGGAGGCCAGATTCCACATATTGCTGTTTCTCTGTTAATTAGTGGATTTATGTTTTTTCCCTTTCCAGTCTTCACAAACAATTGAAGGAGCTGCAGTGGGTGCTTCTCATGGTGTCTGCTGCTTAAGAGAGTGAGGGAAGGAATTAAACTGTTTAAAACGCATTTATTCTTTGTGATGTAAATTCAATGACTTAATTTCTAGGTACAAAACAGCCAGGGAGTTGGTCTGCCAGCCTTGCCAATGTCTCAGTTCATGAAATAATGAGTGCCTGAAATACAGAGGATTCCAGTAACTGGAACAGGGGAAACAAATTAAGCGTGGCTCATGACTAGAGGCTCAAAACTCTGTATCCAGTGCTGGCTGTAATATCAATCCTGTCTTAATTACAAATTAACAAAGAAATTTGGCTATTGGTTAAGAATCTTGTTGTCTTGAGAATCAGAGCATATTCCCCTCTTAATTCTTCCCTCCAGGGAAGTTTTACACCAGTGTTGTGAATTTTTATTTTTATTTTTGCTTAGCAGTCCTTAACTTTCAAAATACAAAAAATACTAATCTTTCTCCTGCTTTAGTGTCCAAAATCTTTACTGCTGGAAGCCACAGAGAATAAGTGGCCTGACTCAAAACAAAGGGCAAAGCTGTGACTTCACTGGTGGGGAAAGGAGGAGAAAAATCACTCTTGTCAGAGCAGCCACTGGCTGGTTAGATATAGAACGCTGCACAGTCTCACCTGAAGAGTTCCTTCTTACAACTATTTATTTTAGTCATCTGCTCTAAGACAGCCAGTAAAATAAGGTGGGGGAGTCATGTGCCAGCTCAGAATCACTTATCCAATGGATAATGTGCTCAAAACTCCCTCAGGATGGCATTAACCTTTGTTTGATTCAATCAAAGAGCCTCACATGATTCCCAAGCTGCCGTGTGCTCTAGGTGTGAAGGGAGTGCAGTGGAACATTATTCATCTGCTAGCAGTGTAATTAATTAGGCAATGTTATAGTTAAGAGTAGTATAGTGAAGATGCCCACTCATGAGTTATAGCTTTATAATTAGAGAACATCAGATTTTTCTTTCATCTTGCCTCTACCTTTCAAGCTTAGAGGCCATTAAATGTAAAATTCTTGCTTCCCTCCCCAGTCACCTGCTGTTTCAAACAAAGCTCTACTTTTAATTACCCATCAGTGCTTGCTTGACCAGCCTGAAAACTATTCTTTCTTGTGTTGGTGTGTTTTGGGTCATACCTTACTAAATAACCAAAGAAATGAAAATCTGTTTTGCAAGGAAAAGCGTTGAATTTCCCTGAACCCCAGCAGCAGAATGGTAACTAGAGCAGTGCTAGAGGGTGAAATGTTCCTTGGTCTGCACGGGAAGGGTGGCCTGACAGCAGTAACTCACCAACAGTACCAATACTGCCTTTACAGTGCTGCCACTGCTGTTTCACACCTGAGTTTCCAATGCCAAGAGCTTCTCTGGCTGCTTTAGGGTGTGGAGAGGAGCAGTTTCCATTCAGAGCCTGCATTACAGGGGTTCCATTCAAGCCCTGGTTTGCAGGGGTGGGACATGGCCCAGTGATGCAGGTGAGCAGCTACAAGTTCCTGGAAATCTGTCTCTCTTTCCCCTTCCTTCTGTCAGTTGTGGGCTTTTTTTAATTATTTTTTTTTTTTAATTTTTTCGGTTTCAGTCCTCCTTGGTCTGCCTGTGTTCTCCTAAAACCAAAGCGTGTTTGTAGCACCGGGAATATTTAGCTGTTGTCAGTAGAGTGTTCATCGTGGTGGGTTTTTAATAAGGACTTTTTAGGAAAAAACCAAAAAAAACCCCCAAACCACCCTTACTATTGTGTATGATTTACGATGTCAGAGGAGCTAATTAAAAATAATAGGGAGGAAACTGCCCAGAAGAATATAATTGGAATTGAATCCAAATGGAAATCTGTTTTGGCCTGTCAAGTACTTTCTCCCAGATTCTGGAGCTCTTATTTGAGCATTATGGAATGAAATTGATTTTAGAATATACCTAAAGTAGAACAAAGAATCCAAAGTCATCTGAGTGTAGAGTGAGTATGGAACTTTTGTGCCTTTTGTATCTGCATCATTGCAACCTTTTCAATGTGTTTTTTAAACTCTTTAAATACTTTTAAAAATTGCATACTTAAAGAATACAGTTTTACAGTAGTTTATGTATTTTATAAGAACAGTTTAGGTGTTACCTTAGGAAAACTTTCTATTCCTATCTCATTAGCACTAGCTGCTCCTGATGTTCCTTGTTGCAATTTCTGTATAATTTCATTGTTTGTTTTCATTGTAAACCTCTTGTGTTCCTCCACATAAAGAGCAAATGAGCGCCTTGTGGGCTGGAAAGATGACAAAGTTCTACCCTCTTTACTTATATTTCTGAGAATCTATTTTAGATGTTTTATGAACAGAGAAAACTGTATTTAACAATGCCAGTAAAACAAACTGAGACGCTCCCAGGCACGTAGACAGTGTGCCACAGGTTATAAATATCTGCCTAAGACTTATTTCAGAAGGGAGAACAGTGTGAACTCCTTTGCAGTTAAGGAAGAAAATTCTTGTGGCCAGTGGTAATTGATCCAGCTGGCATTTGGATTAGCTCTAGATGAGAAACTTGCATTCAAGGTTTTTATTGTCATTATACAAGCTGTCCAAGTGTTTATGCCACATCCCCATGGAAAACAAAAGATGATACATGTCTGGTGTTTTTGCTGCTACAATGAATGCACGTGCTGGCTTAAAATGAGAAAAAACCATCATTGGTTAGGGCTAAACAATATTGCTTACTAGAAATAACCTATTTTTATCAGTAACCAATTTTATCAGGCTTTATCAGTCTAGCACAAGGCGATAGAGGCTTTTACAGTCTGTGTGTAGGGTAATCCCCCAAAAGGGGAAGATGTGCAGTTGAGCCCAGCTTGGGGCACGGCTGGGCTGGGCACACAGGGGGAACTCCCTCGAGCCTGCAGGAGATGACATGGCTGAGTTAGAAACCACAGGGCAGTGTGTGCACACCAGAGTTATCACTCCAGTCAGTTAAAGGGCTTTTGGGAATTAGTATCACAGACTGGCCCACTTTGTGGGTCTTCCACTGCAGGTTCTGATTCTGAGCAGCTGGCCTTGAGGAACTTGCAGGTTTTCTGCTGAGCTGTTGGGTAGGGCACTGTGTGTGAGGCTGCTGTGCATACCCACTGAGCTGAATCAATTTTAGTGACAGCATTAGGAAATTGTTCCCTTGGACTTGGTTGTGGATGGCTCCAGGGGAACCCTCTCCTGTGCTGGAAGATGAAGAAGGTTCAATTCCTAGCTTGCCACAAGATGGTTCTTCATCAAGTGGTGCTGTACAGTCTGCAGATGTGTGCCAGAACAGTACCAATTATCTGCTCTAATCCTCTTTCACATCAGTGGGTGACTATCTTGTGGCAGTCACAACTGTTACACTTCTTTTCCCAAATATGTAAAAACATGAGGTTAAACACTGTCTTGAAATAGTTTTTTCTGTTTGTTAGAACTGTGTATGAGCTGGTATATAGAAACTGGTTTGTTTTTTTTTTAATAGTTCCAAAGTCTCCAGCAGTGTGTTCAGAATGTAAATTAATCAAGGGTCCTGTGGATAAAATATTGTGTGATCATGTAATTAGAACCATTCATATATACAGTGGGCCAAATTGAAGTTGCATGGGCAGTTCTAATTCTGGCAAGTCTTAATTTTGGAGTGCTTGGCTTAGCAATAAAATGCTGTTTTATTGTAGTTCTTGGATGTAATTGAAAATATACTGGGAGATGAACAAGTGAAGTAGGAAACAACACTGAAGATAATTACAAGCAGATCTTCATTTCAAGCAGAGAAGTTAATCTTCCTTTGGACTCTTGGGTCTGTTTTAACAGGGTAATTAGCCATGGACCCTGTGGCTTTTGACTCCCAGTCCCAGCTCAAACCTCTGTGTCCTAATAAATGAGGACACACAGTTCTGTGACTGGGAGGAGCTGTCAAGAGGCACATGTATTATGCATGTTTGAGCCATAGGGAGAGCAGAGGGAGTGAGCTGGACTCTGCTGGCTTCAGCAAGGACGTGCGTCCAGCTGGTTTCAATGAAGCAAAGAACCACTGAAGCAATTGAATTCATGTGTATGGATGAATTATTTTAGCCCTCTTTCTTGTCCTTTACATTGTCTTTTATTTGTAAAAGTATGCAGTTATGACTGAATTCAGCCTGGCAGAGCTGTAAACCAAATAAATTTGGTTTCTGCTCTTAACTTTTTCCATGCTTTGTTTTTGGGTTCTTGTGTTCAGCTTGTTTCCTTTACTTAGATAGGCACTGCCAGAGGTAAGTCACACCTGAACATCCTTTGGTATGAACATGGTGCAAATGATTTTTTCTGTCTCCCTTTTGTTCATAAGCAGCTCCTGTCTTCTAGATCAGGCCCTTGATGTTTTTTCATTTGACTATTTCCTTTGCCTTTTCAGCCTCAAAGGCCCTTCCAGGAGGGTTTCCTTCAGAAGATGTTTGGGAGGAGGTGGGCTCTGACCACCATTGCTGCTGTAGGAAGGGAGTTGATGAATTTGCAGTGGGAGGAAAGAGTCCTTGTCTCTGACTGTAGATTGCTGGTGCATCTCAGATGACCAAATCTGTCCCTTTTAAACAAATGGGCCCAGCATTGGTGGGAGATTTGGATGTAGAGCTCCTCAGCTGAATTGTATGATTAGTAGGCTTGATAGATGCAGTCTGTGCTGACAAGCCCAGCCAGATCATTCTGAAAAATCTATCCACCCCAGAGTCCTGGTTTTGGTTTTTTTCCCTTTTTCTTTTCAATAATACTTACAATAGTAATGGGTAAGGATGGGGGGAAAAAAGAAGGTAAGGATTATTTGTGACATGTATTTCTCCCAGACAACTGGAAAGGAAGGCTTTGGCTGAGCCAGAAAGATAAACAGTGAATACAAATTCTGAAAGTTGAAAGGGCAACCTAATAGGGTAGAAAAACCAAACATTACTCTCGGCTTCCTAAGAATGTTAACATTTTTCTCAGGTTTACACAGTGATCAGTATTTAACACTGGCTGATCCTCGTTTTAAAACTATTGACATGAGCAAGCAATGTGGGGCTTACCATTAACGTCAGTGGGAACAGGCTCAAACAGCCATCACTGCTCCAGCTTTGCACTGCTTCTTGGAGGGGGGAAGAAGTCAATGTTAAAAGCCTCCCAATGGGGCTATTGAAGTGAAAACCAAAAGAGCTGCTAGTTCTATGGGAAGATTATTCCCTGTGGCAAAATGTGTGTGTTGAATAATCTACAATCCAGCCTTATTCTGCTTCCAGTTTTCTAACACGCTTGCAGAGAACTCACTGGGCTTTAGCACTTTCCCTTTTCCACTTCGTTTTGAGGGATGCTGCTCTCAGTCCTACAGCTAAACCAACGTGGTATCAAAAGGTGATCAGCAGAAACACAGAAGCCAGTGCATCATCTGTCCCTCCCTCTCTCTCTCTCTGGGGAATTTCTTACTCTTCTGTTTCTTAGACGTGTCAAATATTCTGTTCTGTAGGTAGCAAACTTCAGCACATCCTTTTCCTAAGCAAGCTCTGCTGCACAGCTGTGTGCTCACTCTTTAAGGCTGCAAGAATGCCAACTAATAGACACAGTTTGCAGCTAAAGAAATGTTAAGCTGCTTGGTTTTTCTTGTCTGTGTTCTATAAATGGAGGAGGAAGGATTAAAACTTTACACAGTCTGGAGGTAGCTAAACCTACTAAATATTGTATGACTGTCTTTGCCATCAATAATTCAAGGAACTTGAGTCCAAAATGACAAAAATCCCTTGGACAGCTGTAGCTGCAGGCACAACAGAAAGGTTTTGAGCCAGCTGTGGACTTGGTGCTTTGTTGGCTATAAAGGTTGAAGAACACCTGACATCCCTGCAATCATTAAAAGGAGAGAGAAGGGTAAAGCAGAATATTGCTGCAAAAAAGACAAAGTACACTGTGGCATTTGCTACAATTGTCCTGATAGATGTGAGGGTGCTGAATATCTGCTGCAGCACAAAGAATGCTACCCTGAAATGCCAGATTAATTCAGGAATGTACTGAGCCCAATTATATCCCCTTTGTGCAGTGAGATCACCTGCTCCCTGCTCTCCTTTAATCACTGGGCTGGATGCAGAGACAGGAAGGTGGAACATGGATTTGTGTCACCTGTAGGAGGCAGGTATTGATCCATGTGCAGACAGTGCCAGCAGGATGGAAGGACCCAGAGCTGTGATGTTATTCCGGCCCTGCAGGGCTGGCTCAGGGTGTGCACAGTGACTTTGGGCTCTGCTCTTCTCCCCAGCCTTTGCTGGGGGATGGAATCTTACAACATGACAATCCCAGCTCCTGTGGACCTCAGCCTTGATGGCAGGGGTCTGTGGCATGTATTGTCAGAGAGGCACAACTTGTCTGTCTACTCCATTTTACTGACTACAACTACAGCTGAGAGCTTGAAAAACACCAAGGGGAATGGAATGAATTCTAGGAAGAGGAAGAAATTGCTAACTAGCTAGGAAACATGGTGTTTTTCTAAGAGCCTGATCAGGCTTCAGCCCATCTTGGCTCAAAGAATACTTAATTGAGAACTAATTCCATGTTCTGAAACTTGGTTATTGACAGATGCAAATTTAACTTCCATCTGGAATGGGTTAATGAGTTGGCCCTAAAAAATCCTGAGGTGATAAATTCAAGAATATTTTTCTTTTAATTCCCTCTATTTCTAGAATTTCAAATGAACCTTGTGCCCAAAAGAGCAGCATATTGAGTTCACAGCTCTAGTCTTCATCATCAGAAATTGTTCTTGCAATATTTCTGGCTAAAGTGAGCAGACCATGAAAGCCTCTTCTCATGAAATTTTCAGCCCAATTTTATGTTACTGCACAGCCTAGAGCAAAAATTTTTCTTTTCTAAAGTTCTTGTCTGAACTTCATTGATAAAAGTTTGGATTTTTTTAACTGACTACTAACTTGCAAACCTCCAATGTATATGTGAGCAATTCCATTAAATTTAAATATCAATGAAATTACTCAAGTGAATAACTTGAAAAGATCACTCCCTTTAAAGTGTGTAGATAAAATTCTGATCATTTCACAGAGCTCTGTTTGAACTCAATGACGCTCCCGAGAGCAGAGAATGAAATCTTGGTTGAACATGATTGACATTTTGATGCCATGTATTGTCTGACTTCCTCCAGCAGCTTCATAAAAAGCCCATAGAAGTAACGGGATCAGCTCTTAAGTGAGTGGAGCAAGTTCTCTCTCCACTGCAGGGTGAGAGTGGATTCAAATTGTTCTCCTTTGAGGTCCTGGACCGAGTGCTGTGAAGTCCCTTGGGCTTTAAGAAGGATTTGTTTGTGTAAATCACAGAATAACCTGGGCTGGAAGGGGAGTCATGAGGATCATAAAGTCAAACACCTGGCCCTGCACAGGCACCCAAACAACCCCACCCTGTCCCTCAGAGCTTGGTCCAAGTGCTCCTTGAGCTCTGTCAGGCTGGAGCTGTGACATTACCCTGGGAGCCTGTTCCAGTGCCAAACACCCTCTGGGGGAAGAAGGTTTTACTTTTCCTGCTCTCCAGCCTGACCTGCCCTGGGCCAGCTCCAGCCATTCCTGGGGGTCCTGTCACAGGGAGCAGAGACTGGAGCTGCAGCCCCAGGAGAGCTCTGACCTCAGTCTGCTCCAGGCTGGACACGCCAAGTGTCCTCAGCTGCTCCTTCTGGGACTTCCCCACAAGGGAAGGATTTTGCCAGGATGTTATCAAATGCACCCTGAGGCCAGGGACTGACTTTGGAACAGACCCTTGGAGGTTTCTATGTTAGATTGAAAAGTAATGTGTTTAAAACTCAAATTGTCAAAACTTCCTCTTTAATATTCTTTAGATTAAGGCCTTTACTCCTGTTGGCATATTGCTGGCTTTTAAGTAAATCTGTGTTACTTGAGTAGCTGATGCGAAGAGCCAGTTTAATATGAAGCATTTTCCTCTAAGCAACATGGCTAAGGATATAAGCAGTCTATTTCCTTTAATGTAGCTACATTATATATTTCACTTACATTTTAATATAATTATAGGTACAAATTGTTCACATTTGGTTTTATGAAGCCCTGAAAAGTTATGTCTTATGAGTCAACATGTAATTCCTTCTGCACAAATTGCAGAATTATGCATTGAAGCTAAGTACATTGAATAATGGTAATTTACAATTTAATTCCTGTGGATTTACATATTACAATCACATTAATGCTAAAGGAATCTGCAATATTGTCAAATAGGTTAATAATGGCTACTGTTAGCACTGAGAATACCACTGGAATTAATAATGTTTAACCACTTACTTTAAATGTATGCCAAATTATGCAGCTACCTTTTAATTACAAAATGGCAAAAATGTCATGGAAAGTAAAGGCTAGAAAGTGGATAAAATGTGTGTTAATGAAGGGTTACCCAAACACAACTCTGGGCTTTCCTAGGGAGTTCTGCTCATATCTGAAAGCTACTAAAAATTTAACTCACTTGAAACTGTAGAATTTTTCCTTCTTTCCAATGTATTTCTTTTCATTTAGAGTTGCAGGTCTGCTGTCTGCTCCACTCATCTTTCTCATGCCTTTCATGCAACACACAGTGCCAGACTGACAGAATTACACACTTATCCATGTGTACCATCCTAAAAATCCCTTTCCACCATTTCTTTTCTGTTAAAACCATGCAGTCCAGTAAGAGACTTCCAGTGACTTTGAACTGGTGCATAAATAACCCATCTTCCTTCATTCTAATCTTTCCCAAAACAGTTTGTCCATGGGAAGCTTTTGAGATAAGCAACGAAAAATAGATGTTGAGAAATTGGTGCTCATTGGAGATTGAGCCTTAAATCTGGACACAACACCCTTTGTGCACTGTGGTGTCAGACAGGAACTCCCTGTGCTTTGGAACTCTCCGTGCAGGCTCCTTTCAGGCACTGACAGAAATAGACTTTTCTCCTGTGGACTGGCATGATTGACAAAATCCTTTGAGCAGAGGTGGTGGAGCCCCAGTTCCACAGCGAAACACTGTTTATCCGGCTGGTGCAAGGACATTTTCAACCTTGAGCCCATCTCAGAGGGCAATGAGGATCTCTCCTTTGGGAGCTGTGTCCAGACAGAGTCTGAGCCAGGAACAGGGGCTCCCACATCAGGGAAACTAGCACTGATGTGCAAATCTGCAGGTGCGTGCAGAGCCCTTTTAGCTCTGATGCAGCGCAGGCACTCAGCCCCCTGTGCCCGAGTGTTCATGTCAGTGATGTGGAAAACTGGGCTGTATAAACTATTTTATGAGTTGGGGTGCAAAGCCTTACTTAGGTCTCCTCTAAGAAGAAAATGCAAATACATTCAGGAGAGCATGGAAGAGGGAAATAAATGGCACTCCAAATGAGTGAGGCCTGTTATTTGTACAGGCATTAATATTTAACTGTCCTTTTTCACAGGCTATTACTGCTTGAATTTGTAGGATGTCAAAGTTTTCTGCTTTGGATGAAACATAGATTTGATCCTGGCAGACTCTGAAAGGTGCTCAGGTTTTATTTTCTCAATCACAATACATCCAGTGTGTCTGAGACGTGTTTAAAGCTGCAAAGCAACCAGCCCTTGGCCTTGGCTCTGCATTTCATCCTCTTTGATTAGCTGGGGAAAACAGCCTCCTGCAAAAGATGGGGGGATTTTGGTGTGCTTTTGTTTACCCTCCTGCTCAGCAAGTCAATGGTACGTGAGGATTATCTATTAATGCTTCAGTCAAAGCAGGAAGTGATTTTTGTTAATTGTTTCAGCCCTTTTGAAGTGGATGACCACATCCATAAAACAAGGGGGTTGAACAAAACATTGAGATTTCCCCCCTGCTTTTAAAAAGACATGGGGAAAGGATGAAATAGGAAACATTTGTTTCTTCCTCTGTCATTTGGAGTGAATGATTGCTGTCATACAAAAAGGGGATATAGAGAATACCTTACTGCCAAAAGTTGATCTTTAAAAAATAAGGCAAAATTAGGATTTTGTGTAAAATAATCCATGACACTACCTGGTCTCTGTGTAAACAAATGGCTAATAAGGCACCTCCAGAAAGCAGTCAGTTTGCTTTGTTTAGCAGAAAAACAAAAACATACCTAAGCTTGGATTAAGGGCAACCTTTTGGTGAACAGGAACAGTATAAGGAAAAATATTCTTCTAGTCAATTTGCACATTTTATGTGGATCTGTCTAGAAGGTGGCTGTTACAGGAAGATAAGGATTCTAATTTTGTAATTGAGTGCACTCTGAAAAGACAATTAAGAGCTAACGTGATAAGTAATTGTAAATTATAACAGCAGAAGAAACCTGATTCACAGTTCTCTGTGGAAACTGTATTTGTGTATTCAAATGATGCATCTGTACTTTTATTTTCCCTGCATGTATATTTGATTTAATAAAGCTAGAAAAAGATTTCTGTATGGCTTGCTTTTAAAAAAACAGGAATTAAAAAAATGCAGATGCATCTCAGCCTCATGCTAATCTCAGAGCAGTGCTGGAACTGTGCTAGGTAGGATTTGGCAGCTCTGCCACTTACGAAGAATTATATGGGTATGGTGCCTGCTATCCATAATCTTATGGGTTTTACAGGATTTTGATCGATGTCTCTTTGTCTGGGATAAATGCCCGATCAGTGGAGAGCAGGAGAAGTTTTAGTGTCTTTGTTCTGGCAGGAGAACCCTGCTGGGGTGTGTCTGTGTAAATCCTTCTGGTGCAGCTCCAGAACAGCTCCAGCACCACGGGGCTGAGGCTGCAGGCTAAAGGAGGATGATTCTCTGATTATGGTGCTGCCTGATTGCCTGGCACAAACGCGCAGCTCTGGGCTTTTGCCTTCAGCCAGCTTGCCACATGGTGTTGCTTCTATTTCTGATCGTTAAAGTAGCGACAATAATTCTATTTCGGCAGGGAAGTGCTGTGGTTTTTAGGGAGATGAGTACTCCGTGCCCATGGGCAAGGTGTCCCAGCTGCTCTAAAGCTGTTCTCCTCTCTCTGGGTCTGCACTGGCACCCTGCAGATGGTTCTGCTGTAAAAAGGTGTTGGTTACACCCACCGCATTACCCTTGCTGCTCCAGGCAGACTCAAAAACTTCCAGGACCCTCTGTCAAACACAGGTGGAGCAGGCATTGTTGGAGAGAAAGGTTTGTGAGATCTTTTCTGCACTCTGGATATTTGAGTTTGGTTTTTTTTGTTTCTTTTTATATATTTTAGCTCTGCTTGATTCTATAAACGAACTGCTTGAGCATCTTCTCCCAAGGGTTTTAGCATAAAGTAGCAAAATGGTCTCAAGGAGCTGAAAGTTTATTGTTAAAAAAAGCAAGAGTTCTGCTTTCTCACCCCCTTGAGCCCTCCCATGAGTCTGTTCCAGAGGTGCTGTGCTCTAGAACGGGCTGAGGAATGACCTGGGGATGCTTGGCTGGGAGTGGGGAGGCAGTGTGACAGCCAGGTGACCTGGGAGTGGGGAGGCAGTGTGACAGCCAGTGACCCAGGTTTCTGCAGCAGCAGCATTGCTGCCAGAAGCTGTGTGCAGCTGCCCCTGCAGCTCTGCTGCTCCTGCACACAAAGGGGCTATGTGCAGCCCCCGTGGTCATAACCCTGCTGGGCACACTGTGAGCTCTTTCCTGCTAAAGTAGCTCTATGCCAGTTCTTAAAGCATTTTATTTTACCTTCTTAGGGATCTTTTTCTAGGGATAATTCCTGGATCTTTGTTTATGGCGCTGTTAAACTCATTTAAGGGAAATTCAGCTTTTAAGAGGGCTATTTCTATGCTTTATTATGCTGATTTAATCAGTTCAATGTGGGTCCATTTTGAAATCATATCATTATTCAGTACTTTCTTTCATTTTCTTGGAATTTATTCTAACTGAAGTGTTGATCTGATTTTCATGAAGCTCTTGGATTATTTTCAAGTTTAGAAATAAAAAATATTTTGAATTCTTGGTCTACAAGGATATTTCTGAAAACTTTTACCCTATTTCCCACATGTTGCTATAACTGCAGTTGATGGAGTTTTTGTATGCAATCACAAAATCTCTAAAAGTAGCTGGTTATAAGCAGTTTGTTGAAATATCTTTTATCCTTATGATAAAAACAGTTCTCTAACAATCTGGTGGCAGCAATAATTATTAAATTAATGAAAGTGCAACTTTTTCTTGTCTTTGTAAATGTCATGGCCTTTTCCAGAGCACATTAATAAAAATACTTTTCGAAGTGTCTGATTTATTAAACTCTCAAAACAATTAATAAATTTACTGAAAGGGGAAAAAACCCCATGTAAACAAAATTAAATGCTTTCACGAATGACCTGATGTTAGGCTTAGGAAAGGACCCATAAGTAATTATGCTTGACTTGTGAAAAGAAACAAAGAGCAAAATTGCTCTGGAGTTCTCACATTTGCAGCCAAGTTAAAGTCTGAAAGTCATTTTAGAAAACAAAGCCATTCTCGGATAGGGAAGAGGGAAACTATGATCAGTTTATCACTGCTGAAATCAGCCTGGTGCTTAAATCAATCAAAGCTGTCATATTACTACTCTCAGTTTCTCCAGTCTATAGACTCAGATCAGCTTCAGACACAGCAGTGCCAATTTAGCAGGTGCTAAACCTACAGTAATTTTGTGTATCAGCACTTTTTTCACTTGGTAATAAAACTCCCACACTAGTGGAAGCTGCTGGTACATGGAGACTTTAGAGCTGCCATAAAAACAGCATTGTAGGAAAACTGCCTTAAGGTGAGAATGGATGAGTAGTTTCAAAGTTGTTTTACAGTACCACTAAACAGAGCCAGGACGGGAGTTCTGAACAGAATCCCAAATGTTATCCTTCTCTCGAGTTTTGTTGATATAGTGTGAAGGACCATGGTGTGATTTAGTTGAGAATGTGCTGCTGTGTTGCAATTTGCCACATAAAGCCAAACTTTCTGGGTATTGCATATAGTTCTCAGTTCAAAGCTGACTAAACTGGTATTTCCTGGCAGTAGCTGTCCTCTTACCAAGCAGTGTCCTCCAAGCTTGCATGATTTGTTCTCATGCCTTTGAGGTCTCTTCTGGTGAATATTCACTGCAAGGAAAATAAAGTAAAGCAAGAGTGGAGAGCTGCTTTTGCTAAAATGAATTAAAACTTGCAGGCAGACTTGGCTACAAGAAATTGATACTTAGGAAGCCTTCAGAAATCCCGAAGTGATTTACCAAGCTGGGGACTGTTAACCCTGATTTTGGTTATTTCTTGACCTGACCTCAGAATATTTCAAAGCTTGTATTATTATGTGGTCTGGTAGCCTTGTTCCTGTGACTATCGATGGACTCTATCCATACAGATGAGAATCCAGTAGGAACACTTATACAGGCTTTGCAGCCTGTCCTGGGTGTCTGGAAAGGAATAAATACATAAATTCCAAATGTGCAGTTAGCAGGATAGATATATGCAAAACAGATAAAAAGCCATTGCCATCTTTCAAAGAGCAGTGATATTAAACAACATAAATGCTGTGTTGCTCTGGAAATCAGGTTTAAGTTTAGATTATTGAAATTGGAGTCTGCTTTATTTCTGTACAAATGCTGAGATTTTTCTGTTGAATGCCACTGATTCCATCAAATATAAATCCTGACATCAAACAACATCCAGTCAGGCACTAAGTGGAGATGTGTTAACATATATGAATCCATAGCAGCTTTAAGGTTCTGCATGTCTCCTTTAAAAACTAGGGACAGATTTGTGCCTGTTAAATGATTCTTATTGAGTTAGTGTAATGAAAATTACATGTGTCTTTTGGTGACTATTACTGAGTATCAAAGTACAAGTCAGTGAGGCTCTTCTGTAGCTGAAGTCAGAATAAAAGAGGTTGCAAGGGTGCTGTTCATAAATACGTGCAGTAATGTTAATCAGAAGAATTTTAAAATATATATCAGTCTCATTTGACCTAGACAGGCAAAATAAATCCCAACAAAACCCAAATCTATCAAAATGTTGTTCATGAATATTATCCAAATTCCTGCTGACGAGGAAATTGCCATGTGTACCTAAGAGCTGGGCCAGTGCTTCTCTCATTGCTTTTCACCCACACTACTTTATGAAACTCATCAAGGAGCACTTCACTCTTAAAACCTGTCTTGATTGTAGAGTGATTTAATTACATTCAATTAAATATCTCTTGCTTAAAAAGAAAAAAATTCATTCATGAGAAGAATTGCAAATCTCATCTAAAAATGATGCTGAATCTGATTCCTCTGGGACATTAAATTCATTCAGAGGAGCTCTCTGGGGTACAGGCATATTGTTTATTAAACAATAATAGCTCTATTAGTTCTTTTTCAAGCAGGTAAAAGCCTTTTGGCAGTTTTACACTGCTGAAATTCCTGTCACGTTCAGAACCTCTCACAGGAAACTAAAATGTCAGTATGAAATTAAACATTAAAATTTAAAGGGTTTGTCAAGATACTGCACACTCAGATTCTTGTGAAAATATATATATATATTATCACACATGCACTCACATAAATATATGTACTCCAAAGGAATGCCTAAATTCTCTTGTGAAGAGATATAATTATGAATGTATATTCAGATAATAAAATAATCATGATAAGGAATTCATTTCTTCCCATACTTTTTTTTTTTTAATACTCAAAATCCTAAACCTGGCTGCCTAATTACTATGAAACTTCTATTCTTTTCTACAAAAATAATTGCTGGAAACTTAGACTAAGGATTTGAAGCAGCACAAATTACCTTGAGTCTTTGATGTAGTGTTTGTTTGGAGCTGGTGCTCACTAGAGGGATGTGATGCTCTGGGTAAGGCACAGATGAATTCCCCTCTGCAGAGCAGCTACCAGCTGCCTCTCTTACAACTTTAAAAAACAATCACTCACTGCCAAGCCAAGAAAACTCATTAGTATGTTCATTACCCAAACCAGGAGCTAATAAAGAAGGGGGTTGACTTCTTGCTGTATAAAATTTCAACCCACTGCCACCCTCCCCCTGAAAAAAATATCCCATACCCAAGAAACCCAACACCATCCATACAAAAAACAACAACCAGCAACAAACAATCCTGAACCCAGACAAGCCTTCTTCCCTTAGAATCCAAAGAAAGTGTTTATGTTTCTAATAGCTTTAATTAAAAGTTTCTCTGTCTGTTTAACATGTTCTATCAGTCTCCCACCCAATAATTAGCTGTCTGCTGTGCCTCAACAGGACTTTTGCTCACTGCTCACCTGTTCTTGGTGTCACTGCAACTGAAAGCGAGGGCCCATTTCACCCAACAGGACTCAGCTCTGGTTTTTAACCATGTGGGGCTTCTCTGTTGCCTTTCACTTGTCACCAGATCAGAGCACCAGGCTCCTGCTAAGGGGGTGGCATTGGGACTGCTGAGTTGGGTGTGAGTGTGTGGTGCTTTGTCCAGGCTAAAAATATTAATTTGTGTATGTGTCATGATCCTGCTGTGAGAATAGAAATATATGTGATAAAAAATCCTTGCCAGTTTGAAAGCTGCTTATGAAAATCAGTAATAGACATTTTGGATGGATCTTTGGAAATTAATCTCTTATGCCTGTCTTTTGTTTTGTACTTTAAATTTCACTTAGAGAAAGCATCTCTGGCTTTTAATGGATGTCCTTAAAGAGAAGCTTATCAAACTAGCTACATTTCCTTTCAAATGATCTACTAATCTTTTTAAACAATCAACATTACATGTTAAGACATTGTAGTTGCTCATTTTGTAGTTGAATATGCTTTTGCTTTGATGCATAGGTAAGCTCCTGATGCTGTAGGCCTCTATTTTATACCTGAAAACAGATGAATCCCATGAATATAACCCATTATCATATTGTGTTTCCCTTAAAAAGGGAATTATGAGCCCAGTCATTGCTGCCCTTGATTTATCTAAGCACAATGCTCATCCTGAGAGTTGAAATATCTTTAAAGGAGTGAAAAATATGTTTTCCCTAAACTATGAATAACAAAGTGGTCAGATTTTTTTTCTTTTTATATCTTTTTTAATAAAGCAGAAGAACCAAAATGTCTTTAGAAACTATCATGAAAATACTCTACTGGGTGTAGGTAAGAGTTAAACAATGAGATTGGAGCTGGTAGCACTTTATGGCCTGGGTAGGGGTTGGAAGCAGGGTGTGACAGGAAAGCTCTTCAGCCTCTTACATTTTAGGCCACACAGATAAAGTTTCATGGAAAAATATTTCCAGTGCTGTGTGAATTTCAGTGCTGTGTGATTGCTGTGAGCACTCTCAGAGTTTCTGTGTAACTTGGCTCGAGCTGCTGTTTGACATGTTTTTCTGCTCACACTGAGCAAGGAGGAGAGCCACCAAGGGTCAGAATGAGACTGGGACATGGCAGCCGTGTCCCAGGGCCACCTTGTCACTCACAACACGAGTACATGAATATTTTTAGGCAAAGATTTTTTTCCGAGCAATCACTTGGGTGATGAAGGTCAGACTGCCACTGGAAGTATGTCTGGGTATTGAATGGGTGAAACTGGTTGTGTTGGAAAAGAAAGGGGAAAAAAATCACTTCCAGAGGTGCCAACAATATGACAGGATTTTCCCAAAATTTTCCAAAATAGTGACTTTATTTGCAGCCTGAATTTTCAGACCAGAGTAAAAAGCAGAGGGAAGTGAAAGAGGAGCAGTGTTCTAGGTGACAACTGGTTATTCCCTGCTAACAACAGGTTTATGTTAACATATTTTAGTTTAATAGGGTTTTTAAATGCCAGCCAATTACTCCTTGGTATTATTAGTGTTTTAGCACTCCAAACATAAATTAGGGTATATTAAAATTTGAAGCTCTTGTATGGCTATGCAGGCTATTTGTTCAGGGTTTCACAAGCATCAATTTGGTTCACACATCTAATTATAATCATCATATCAAGAGTGTATGGAACGTTCCAGCACATGAATCTCTAATATTGAGTAATTCCTTATAAAAATGAGGCAGCCCATATGGGTGAACAGATGAAATGCTGATAAACACTGTGAAATAGAGCAGATGCATGAATTATACCAAAGGTTCCTCACTCCTAATATTTACTGTCCATGAGGAGAGAGAACTAATTTATTGCATCTATCTTAAATTCTCTACACTGAATACAGCAATGGCTTTATAAACCAGAATTTCCCAAGGTATTTCTATAGATGGTGATACTGTTTGAAAGGGTTTTTTTGTGGGTGATGGTGTAATGGTTAGAACAATAATGAAAGGAGGGTTGGATTGCCATCCTGGTGAATGCCATCTAAGTAATGGAGCAGAATGTTACTTGGGCAGTGCTCTCTGTAATGACTTTGTTTCTATTGTTCAGAATAATTGATGTAAATTGAACAATTTTGTGTAATGTGTATTGCAGCTGGAGAAAACCAGTTGCTTATTACAGCCTAAGCATATGCATTTTGGTGTTTATGAATGACTTTATTCATTTGTAATGAGTAGCTAAAGGCAAATATAGTGGATGGGTGTATAGTCTCTCTTGGCTTGTGTGTAAAGAAGAAAAGGTTCATGTGTTTGAAGTGTTTGTAAAACTTAGGCTTTGCATGATTTGGTTTTGTAATAAGGCCCAGCACCTTCCAAGATTATACATAATTTTAGGGAATTTTTGGTGGCAGCAGCAGCATTATGGTGTAGGAGCAGCTGTGGCTCCCTCTTCCCTGGCCCCTGACCTCGTTGGGCTTTGGGCTCTGTCACCCTGAGTGAATATTTCTGTTCACTTGCAGTTGCTGCCTCTGCAGCCGGGGCTGAGATGCACTCTAGGGCAAGGCAGAGCTGCATCTTTTATCCTTTGCTACAGTGAGAAAAGGCTTAATTAGTGAAGCCCAGTGCCTTTGTGTTGTCACACACCTGTGTCCATAGATAATTGCATGTTGTTTTAAGGCTAGATCAAGCTTCCACATATTTCTTTTTAACAACGATACTGTAATGTCTTATGGCTTGATGCAGGCAGGTGTTAAGAGTACAGGTAACAGAGATGGAATCTGTGGCTAATTCTGCTCTTTTAGAGTCAGAGGAAATTCAGGCTGCCTTCCAGCAGCCAGACACAGACTTCTTAATACAATAATCTGATGGACTGAATTTGATATTGTTCATGAAGGCTTCTTTGCCACAAAATTGGAAAGGGTGTTTTGGGATGTAGATATTAGAAGTGTCTCACAGCACACCCAGATAGTGTTTCTATAAGCATTAGAGTCAGCAAGATTTATTTCAAAGATACAGCTTATTGGAGAAAGCCAGCCTATTAAATGTCTGTTACCAGTGATGGCATGCTGGAAATGGAATTGGTTTTGCTCAGCAAAGAAATGAAACCTAGATTGTTATATACAGGCTATGATAGGCACTGATTTCTTAGCATAAAGACTGCTTGGTTACTCAGAATTTATTACTGTTTAGTTAAAATATGTTGAGTGAAAAGCTTGATCTGTCCAAATGATTTGCAAGGGAAAGAGATGAAAGTGTGTTTTATCAAAGTTAATGAAAAGCAATGGGGAGATAACTTGTGAATAATTTATTCATGAAACTTCATTTTTGTTCATAAATTTCTTGCAAACAGGTGGCAATAGTCTGATGCATTTGAATTTCTTTTTATAACTTATTTGACTAATTCTTCATCAGGGGCTCACTGCGAAGCTGGATGAATTTTGTATAATTTGAGCAATGTTGATTGGCTCACCTGAGTCACTGCAGATCCTGCTCCCCGATGACAGACATGAAATTCTTGGTGCAGAGCTCTCCACTCAAACCCTGGCTCATTCCCTGTGGTATTTCCCCAACTTACTGAGAGGAGATGATGCTTTTATCTGGGGGCCAGGTGGGGATCAGCAAAGCAAAAGCAATTAAACTTGATGTGCAGAAGAGGGAATGTCTTTATCTGCAGTATTTACAGCTTTCTCTCAAGGTGGAAGCAGGTGAGAGGCACCAGGGCTGGGGCTCCCTGCCTGCCCTGCTGCTGGGGGGGAGCACCAGGACCCCATCCTCAGAGCAGGAGAGATGGGGAGGGGGCCGTGGAAAGGTTAATGCCCCATAAATTTGTCAAATTGCAGGGCCTCAATGCCTTGCAAACCACACCACAGTGCAAATGCTGCTCCCAGTGCACAGGTATCAGCCTCTCACAGTATAAATCATGGTAGGGGGACAGAAATGAGCAGGATTTCCTCCCACTCTGAATAGCAGAGTGGCTCCCAGAGCTGGGCAGGGGGAGGCAGCTCCCAATACCTCTGTCCTACCCCATTCTGAAGGCAGTGGCACCTGGAAAGAGCTGCCTCACACA
The DNA here is from genome assembly GCF_017590135.1 of Pyrgilauda ruficollis. Lineage (NCBI taxonomy): Eukaryota > Metazoa > Chordata > Aves > Passeriformes > Passeridae > Pyrgilauda > Pyrgilauda ruficollis. The sequence goes on along the minus strand of NW_024514764.1, from coordinate 5,001,668 downwards.
GAATGGAGGCCTGGAGACAAAACCACAGGCAACACTTTGACTTTTTTTTTTTTTTAATAACCATTTCCTGATGCTCACTGTTTTTCTGCTTAACTTACACCCTGCAAAATAAAACCATAATGTGGCACATCTTCCTGGGAGCCTTGCTGCTCCTTGTGCCAGGAGTGCAAGGGGGAAGGACAGCAAAGTGCCTTTTCTGACCTGCTCAGCTGTGACAGCTCCATTGCTGTGCCTGGCAGCCTCTGAGTCCTGGCAGTGTGCTATCCATGTGCTGGAATGTGGCCTTCAATGCTTTGGAAGATCAATGAGACCAATTTTTTCATTAAGGGGGAAAAAAAAAAGAGCAGATGATGTCAGAATACTCCTTCAATTGGTTTGGCTTTGGATTTTTTCCCCCTCTAGTAATGTGTGCACAATCTTTTACATAAGGCACACTCTGTCATACCAGGTTGTTTACAGCTACTTCCATATAATATTTAATAATAACTCTGTCAATATTGCTGGAGAGATGAATGTTTTGCTTTCCTGGAGACATTTAGGAAGTGTTCAGGAGTAAGTAATATTTCCATAATCTAAATTCATGCTCTACCCAAGAGGACTGTGTCTCAGGTACACAGAATTATGTCTCACAAAGTATGTTTATTGCTATAAAGATGTTGCTATATCTTTTTTTATAGTTCAGTTTTTAAGCTAAGTAATGATGTATAGCTGCTTACACCAACATAATAACAATTCTTTCACATTCTTCATTCTTACAATCTTTTCCTCTCCCCTTTAAATGTACTCATTGAGGGCTCTGTTAAATGAATTCTCAGTGACATATTGGTAACAGTTTCTCTTTTAAAACAAACAAAATCAAACCAAGAAAAAACCCCAACACTCTAGTTACTGTAGCTGTTGCCAAAAGAGATGAGACAGCATAAAACAAAAGCCTCTCCTGAAAGGATTTTTCTTTTAAAATTCACATCTTAAGAAAACAATACTGATGTAGGAAGAAACGGTTTGGACCCCAAAATAAAATAAGAATTAATTTCTACAAGAAACATCACCTTTGAAATGGAACTACAGTAGAAATTGCTCAGTAATATTTCACTTTTATTTCAGTGACAAATGTAAAACTTTGAGACCAGGTCTTCAGCTATCATAAAAGGGAACAGCCAGTACTTGGCTTGTGCTTGTATAGCACTTCTGGATCATCCTGAGTGTAATAACTACTAAGGTTCAGAAGTCACATGGGGAAAATCTTTCCCTTTTAAGCAAGGAGAGAAAACTGAGTGGTAAAAAGAAAAGGATGGTCTATACTAAAGAAAAAAAAAAAGCACCTTCCTTGTCTGACAGTCAGTATCTTTCTCACTTGTTGAGCTAAACCAGGTTTTAGGTTATTTTTTCCCCCTTGATGAAGTCAGTGGCAATGGCACGGACCAAGCAGCCTTGGTCAGGGTGGCCTAAGGGGTTGGTGACTTTTTGATGCAATTGGGATCTTATGAGGTGTTTGTGTGAATTTCCCTGTGTGTCTCAGCAGGAGGGTATGGCTGGTTGGGAATAGCTGAATTTATATGCATATTTCTACCTTTAATACAATTTCCTACTGAGGATTTTTTCAGCACAAACCTAATCTTAGCTCTGCTGCAGCTGTTGTATGGCTGTGTGCTGGGTGGTGAGAAGGCAGATCTGAGCTGTGGCACCCTACCACAGGCATCCCAAGGTATAATTCATATTTTTGTGGCTTATATTCACAGAAGGGTTGAATCTGGATTTTGAAGTGCTGGTGCTGCCGTGTGGTGCTCCTGTGTGCCCTGGAGCTTGGGTGCTAAATCCCAGAATAAAACCACAACTGCCTCAGCACCAGTGCAGCTGCTGGTGCCTTCTCAGCCTGCTTGTCACGAGGAAACCCTTACCAAGAAGAGTTGGGATTTCCCTTGTTTCAGTGCTGCTGCTGTGAGGGGTGACCTCCTGCTCCTCCAGGTGTCCCAAGTGGCACCCAGGAGATGAGTTCCCAGCAGCTGGCACTCTCAGAGCAGGGTGTGTGACAGCAGCACAAATCCCACTCCTGAGGCAGCTCCTGGAAATGGAAGAGCTTTAACTGACAGTGTTTTCAGTAGCACAGACCCCAGGGAGTTTCAGACAAAGGAAATATTCCACGAGACTTTAGGAAACAGAGTCCTATTCAATTAGTCGTATTTTCACTCGGTTTTCATTTCTTGAGAATTGCATAAATTTTTTGACACAGGCTTGGTTTAGTTTTGAGGATTGTTGTATGATTTCTTTTGTTTCAAGAATGTTAGAAATGCTGTTTGAAATGGTAACTCTGCTGTGAATTTCAGAGGGGCTGGGGACTGCCTGGAAGTCAGACGGAGCTGGGAACTCAAACCCTCAGGCAAACTCTTAGTTCTCATGTCCATCATTAAAATTGGCCTGTAAATAGCTTAAGGGCAAACAGAAGGCAATTTTCCCCCCCTTATTTGCAGGAATATGCACATATAATTCAGGAGAGTGATACATAGAGTGAAAAGAAAAAGCCAGGTATCACAGGATACTAAAATCCTTTAGGGAAAAATAAGTGAGGGGAGATGATGCTGCTATCAAACCACAGTGCTCTGATATAGGTGCAAAGCACCTAGAATATTGCATCACCATCTATTTGTTTTGTAACTTTCTTAGTGGTTTTGACAAAACCACCAGTTTTATCCTTTTAAAAATGACATTTTCTTGGCTTTCCAGTGCTTGATGTCTGTATTTAAACAGCATCATCTATAACATAGAGCCACCAGGCTTTTCCATTTTGTGTTTTCATTGTCAGAAGAAGAAAGTTTTGGGATTGACAGAAGAAGAAGGTTTTGGGGTTGACACTTTTTAGTGTAGGCATGAGGAACAGGAGTGGTTCTGGCACAGCTGTGCTGATATTCAGCACAAATAGGGAATGTGTTGGCCAAGGTAATGCTCCTTTACTGTAGGAACAGGTGAGTTTACTTAAAAGGGGTTTCTTGACAGACAGGATGGGGAAAGAAGAGGAATACTTGAGAGGGCAAGTGCTCCTTGGAGAACAAAGAGAGGCCTCAAGTTTCCAGACTGATCTCCTCTTGAATTCATCCCACTTGTTTGGTTAAGGAGGAGGAAACCCTGAGAGTCACGGATGTGGAAGGGGTCAATCCCTCTCCTGTGGGAGATAGTCAAGAGGATTTTCTTGCCCAACACAAGGCAGCCCTGGAGGGAGATGTCCTAGATGTGCACACACTTCCTTGGGTTGTTTGGAAAATTAAGGCTGCCTTGGCTGTCCCCAGGAGACAGCAATCTCCAAGTAAGAGACATATGTTAACACTGTCTATTTTAATATTGTCTTTCTGTTATGTCTTGTTCCTACTGGGAGAATAAACTATTTTGAGTAAGAGCAGATTCTTTGTTTATGGCACACAGCAGGAGGAGCAGCCTGTGTCCCACAGACATGGAATGCACAGGGAGCTTGTAGGGCATGGCATGGAGTGGTGGAAGGATCAAAGGAGAGACAGGGAGAGACAAGCACAGAGAAGAGCAAATAACTTTGAAAACAACAATTGTAACCCAAACTTGTTTGCATGTCCCAGTTCTGAGGCCTCACAGAGAGCTCACCAGGTGAGATGAATTTTTTATCCATGGAGGCAGCATGGAAATATGGGTCCCCTCTGCTCCGAACAGTCATGCAATTTTTGTCTTGTTGATTTTCAAACTGAGTTTCTCTATATTATGAAGGATAAGTTTTAAAATAGAATAGGGATATTGCAGAACAAATGCAAATATCATGCCTTAAAATGCTTATTTATGTGTTATGATCTAATTATTTAAGAAACTGCGTCTAACTGTTATTGCAGTGTGTTGAGGCTTCCTAGTGGAAGCCATAAACATTCTTATGATCCCCCCTACATTTTTCTAACACAGCAATGTCTATTCCTGAGGTAATTTGGAAGTTATTAGTAATTCCTGGAGTTTACTTTGCTTTCTGGTGTATGGTAGGGCTGTGCAAGAATCACCAGAGCTTGCCTTGCCTTTTTTGTTCTGGTAAAATAGAGTCCTGGTATGCCAGCCATGGAATGACAAAACATTTGGGATGGCTTAGGAAGTATTTTCACAACAATTTTTCTGTAAACTGGTTACTGTGCAAAAGGCATCCTTCCATCCACTTTGGACAAGCAAGAGCTATGTAGGTTAGGATTGGTTCAGTTCCTGTGGTCTGACATGAGTGCAAGATAAACCAGAAGGCTCTTGGGTGTTGCAAACTGTACATAAAGGCTTGCACAATGTAAAATTTTCCTGGATGATTTGGATGTTTTTCATCGGCCAGCACAGGAGGCATCTCCCACTAACCATGTTGCAAGAGAAGGGGAATGAATAGCAATGAAAGAGGAGTTCCTGTAAGTCATAGAAAAGCATTTGAGAAGCAAATCATCATGGATTTTGGCTGAAGTATTTGTGACTCACAATTTAAAGAGAATTCTTTCCTGATATGAAACTCAAAATTTTCAGAAGATGTTTTCCAGGAAGGGTGTATTTGTATTCAAATAGGATTGGACTGCTGTAGAAATAATGGAAACAGGATATATGTTTGCTCCTGTGTTATGGCACTTGAAATTGTTCTTCTTTGTGATCTTAACACCAGAGAGAGATTAGCAAATTAAACAGGAAATCTCTGTGCAAAGCACAGCACAAGTCTCTGTGTAGATTTGTTATTTCCAAGTTAGGGTGGTCTCAGGAGAGAGAAATCAGCTTACAGCAGCACAGAGTAACCTTAACGAAATTGCAAGTGTCAACCTCAACACACTGATTTCAAATGTCTGAACTGTTGTTTTAAGATTAGAGCAGGAAAAGAGAGAGGAAAGCCAAAGGAGAGATGAATGGGGAAAAAGAGAAGGATGAGGCAAAATAGAAACTGTTTCGTAGTAGTATTAAAAATTTTCTAGGTGAACATCATAAGATGTTGCTGAAAAAATAGTTAATCATTTATTGTGGAGTGTCTTCCTGAGAAGAATAGAAACTGAAGAGTGCATGGTGTCCTGAGTTAGTGCTTGAGCATAGAGGCCATAATTAAATTTGGAATCTGGCCCTCATCCAAATGAGTTTGGTACCTGTGCCCTAAGCACCAACATCTCTGGAGCTGATCAAATGCAATGCCATTGTCATAATTCTCATGCCAGGCACTGATGAGAAATTATGCATTGTTTTTCCTGAGGTACATGGTACTTGTGTGACTGGTACTTACTTTTTGCATACAGGCAGCATCATAATCAACTTTCATTAAGAGTAATGCTGACTGTTGATTTGCTACAAAGAGTATTTCGATTAAGTTTAGCATTTTGGATAGGACATGATAATTATCTGGTGTTGACATTCAATTTTGTAGGCCTGAAGTTTACAAACAAATCCCACATCTTTGTTAAGCATATTAGCAATTGAAATACCCTCCTAAATCACTGTCTGTATAAATGGTAAATCTTTGCAATCAATCCTTTTTTTCTTTGAAAATAATTTTTGGAGGCATTTGCATAATTGGCCATGCTTGATAAAAGTCTAATGTATAATGTTTTTTAAATGCACTGCTACCTGAAATCACGATGAAGTATCAACATGCAGGAGGTAAATATAAAACAAGCATTTAGTAAAGGATGCAGGTGATCTCATGAGGTGAGAAATGGCATCTAGTGGTGTTATAATTTGAAGTGTCTTGATGTAGGCATTTTGCTATGAAGGATGTGAGAGAAAAGGACAGAACTCAATCACATCAAGAAGCTTTGATTTGCGCTGAACTTTGAAGTGAAATTTATGCTGAAAAGTGCTTTTAAAATACAGTGAGGGTGCTGCAAATGAATGCCTTCACTTTTGATGCGAATGAAGAGCTCGCTGTACAGAGTCTGGACCGATGCCTGGGCTGAGGCCTGGGTTCCTCTGGAGCTTGCTGGTGTCCCAGCTGCTGCCCTGCCCTGCAGCCTGCCACGGCCGGCTCAGGCAGCAGGACTGCACCTGCATGTCTCTGCTAGGCCATGCTGGAGTCATGTCCTGGTGCTATTTCCATCCTGTGCGGCAAGGCCAGCGCTGTCCCCCTGTCCAGCCGTGTCACTGCCCGCACTGTGAGCCCACCACACCTCTGTGGCCAGGCCCATGCTCCTCACCACAACAGGCTCCAGGCCAAGGCTTTGCGAGGCACAGAGTGCTCTGTGTCAGGGGCTGCTCCTGTCCTCTGCTGTGGTGTGTGTTCCACAGCAGGCAAACCCCACCGTGACCCCACCCTGTCCTGGGGGTGCCCAGGGGCTGTGCCAAGGAACTGACCCAGAGCTGCAGCAGGAGAGATGGATGTGCCTGGTGCTTGCCTCTCCTTTCCCTGGGGGCTTGGAAATAGATGTAATGAGGGATATCTGCTTTCCAGTATCCTCTGTGCTCTGTGTGATGGATGTCCTGTGACCTCATCTCTGCAGGTGCTGTCATGTGGTTACTGTAATATGCCTTGGGCTTTCATGGTAAAAAGCCTGTTGGAAAGTTTGGGAATATGTATTTACCCTCTTTAAACAGTGACATCTGCCACACTGAATGCTGCTGTTATTCCAGCAGTTTCTTTTGAGGAATTACCAGGAGTATCTTCAAGCACCCTGGCCATTTCTGGAGGCACAGCTCCTGGGTCAGAGCTGACTAATGGAATGTGAGCAGTGATATGCAATGCCCTCAGCTGGCAATTGTTAAGTAAAGGAGCTCAAATAACACTGCAAGTGTGATTAGAGGTTTGATAATGCTGACAGTGAATTGTGTGCTGCACGTGGTATCAGTGTGAAGATCTTAAAGTATAGAAGTAGCATGAAGCACTTAATTTCCATTCCTCTGCACTTGCCAGGGAATCTCTGACTTCTTGTGAATGGTGTTCATACCATGGTCAGGCACTTTTCTACTACATTATAAAAAATTGCCTTCTGGAACCCATAACTATCATACAACATTATACAGAGGCAGGGTTGTTTGTTATACATTTGAACCATTATGGTACTATTAAAGAGAAAATTCATATTTTTTTTTTTAATTTGAAAGAAATGGCCATGCCTGTTTTATACACTAATTTTTTGTTTTCAGTATGCTGGGGTTTGAATGTGCACAGCACATCAAAGAATTGAGTTGCTGGGATTTCTGTCACTTTTCTAACACAATGCATTGCAAGACAAAAACTGTTTCTGCATTGTTTACAATATTTTGTAAAACATCATTGCCATCCTGCCATAGTAAATGCTGACATATTGTTGTCACAGCATTGCACAGGAGTGTATAAACTCTAGAGTAGGCACTGGTGTTTTGGGGAGGAATGACAGAAACTGTGGAGTGTAGGCAGAGGGGGACAAAGCCCACCAGAGCAACAGCTGCTATTTTTGGGGTGGTTTTCCACAGCCCACTCATATATGTGCTCTGATGAATCAGGAAGGCTTGTGAGTCTTTGGGGATTCTCTAGAGCCTTAGCTGAGGATTTTTTCCAGCCCCTTCATTCTGTTCCCATGAGAGCAGGAGGAGCCACAAGAAGCATACTAGTTTTTAAAATGTAATAGGTGATTTTTTGTTTGCTTCTGTTGAGACCATAGACAAAAACTTCTTGACTTGAATGCAGGCAGCTTATTTTCCTTTTATTTTTCCTCTTAAATTCAATAGTTGAGCAGACTGGTAATGTCAACAGGCTTAGCTGTGAGAGAGGTGGAGGTCAGCAGCACTGCTCTGCACAGTTTTGTGCTCTCAGATTCATTTTGCAGCTCTGTCACTTTGGCACCTGGGTGAGTAGGACAGGAGTACAGAGAAGGGATGGGAGTTGGGGCAGACCTTGTACAGACTTATTGATCAGTAATTTCATTAGTTCTGCAGATAGAAGCACTGATGGCTTCTCTAAGAATCCATTTCACTTTCTGTGGCTGCTAACATAATGGATTTGGAGGAAAGACTTATGGAAATGAGAAGTAATTGGTAGTATTGACAGAGATGCCAACTTTCACTATTTTTTTAACTCTCCTATTGACACTGACTGGCTGTCCAGGCTAACCTCCCAATTAATGCTCTCCTTTTTCTGACCATTTTCTTTTTTCTGTAGGCAGGCTACAGGAATCTGCCTTCTCCGCTGGTGAAGGCAGGGTGTGTAAAAAAAGGGCACATGAATATCTCTGAATCACTAATTGTATTCTTCATGTTTTAAATGTGTGGGTTGGGATATGTGATTTCATGCCAGAAATATATTTTCTGCCGTCATGTGTGCAGTCAAAGCTGCAGAGGGAATCCATTATCTCCTCACAAGTAAAGTGATGCTGAAAATTCCATGGGCTCTTGTCTTTCCTATCCCCTGTTCACTTGGAAGCTTGAAATTTGTACAAGCAGAGACATGTGCAAATAAGGAGGTGGTTTTTCCCTTTATACTTATTTATTTTGATAACACAGCTGTTTTATTATCTGGGTTGGGGATAAACTGGACCAATAGAATCATGGAGTCCTTTAGGTTTGGAAAGACCTTTAAGATTATCAAGTCCAGCTGTTAACTCAGCACTGCCAAGTCAGTCACCAAGCCACATAGACATTTTTAAACACCTTCAGGGGATGGTGACTGGACAGCCTGGGCTACTGCTTGACAACTCTTCCAGTGAATAAACACCAAGAATCTCTCTGGGATAAACTGGAATTTCCTTGGCTGCACTGAAACAGCTCTGATGCTTCTGAGCACAAGTCCAAAACCTTCCTTGAACACTTTTGTGGATTTTGTGGAGTCTGTGTGAGGAAATCAACTATTGGTGTGTGTTAATTTGCTGTGATAAGCCTTGGTGTCAGACAAATATTCTTTTGCAAGAGTGAAATTTTATTTCCTTTGTTTTATAAGAGAATTAAAAGAAGGCAGTACAATTTGTGATGACCTGTGCTCCCAAGGCAGAGCTGGGCCAGGTGATCCTTGTGGAAGTAATGATAACACTTTCTAAAGAGGAGCAAGAACTGGGAACTCCAGAGTTTTCTCTGACTAATTTTAGGGTCTAAAGGGTGTAAGAAAGGAACATAATCTCCACTGCTGTGCTTTGCTTAAAGAACTTGAATAGATTAATGTGTATTATTCCTGCTTTCCTAATTACAGTCAAACAGAAATACTTCAGCAGGCCTGTAAGTAAGAGACACACAAGAGGCAAACCACCTTCTTAACGACCTCTGTGCAGTGGTGAGTCCTGTAAAATCAATGTACAGCAGAGCTGAGTGTCAGAATGCCGCTGCATTGATCCTGGATTACAGCTAAACTGTAAACAGCCTAATTTGGCTGCTCACTCTTCTTTGGTATTGTGAGCAAACAGCTTTTTAAGGAGATGTTTGCTGAACCTTTGAACTTTCCACACAATGTTTTTTTTTTTTCCTTCACCCATCTATTTATGTGAGTGTGTGGAAGGAGTTCCTTTCTAGTTAGTTGCAATGTACATACACTATGAACACATTTACTTTTCAGAGAGTTTTATTTAAGTTTTTCTGCTTCCTGATATCTCTGAGATTGACTACTTTTTTGGTATTGTTATGAATGTACCCACAAGTATGTGTGCTGACTCCCACTGACTTCAAAGGAATTTAACCAGAACAGAGGAAACTTTCTGGACCAATCCCTTCTGAAGCTCAGTGATCCTTGCAACAGGTCAAAACAAAATGAAGTGAAGCACAAACTTTTGGGTAAAGACTTTGTATTTTTGGTCTCTTTAGAACCTGTACTAAATTCTGAGTTGAAGTGGATAAAACAAATGTTCAAACTGTACTTTGTGCAGAAAAATAATAACTAATGTGTACTGGGGTTTAAAAGTGGGAATGATTACTTAAATTGCCATTAATTTTTAATATTCTTCATGAGTCACAATATCCTTGACTCAGTCTCCTGGCAGATTGTTTATGCCTCAGACTGCTTGGGTCCTGCCAGGACTAGATGATCTTTTGTACACCACGTTGTGTTCAAAGAATTTAATCCCCTGACTATGAAGTGAAAACTTTAAAACCATATTAAGGTTTCACAGCCAGAGGCAGAACACTTATTCTTTTAATAATTTTCAAAATTGACTGAAGAGGGATAATAATGTTTGGGTTTTCTTTCCCCCTTGTGTTTGCATGAAAAAAGTCTTTCTGCGGTGCTTAACCTCAGCCAACAGTGGATTGATGATGTGAAGGCCAATCCCTTTCCAGTGTGGTCTGCCTAGGAATGAGGAGGGATGGACAGAAGTTTTGGCCATGGAATTATCTACTTAAGCTGCATAGAACTTTACAGTACATGTTCCACCAAACTGCTCTTCAAAAACATCTAATGGGTGTGGGAGGGATTTTTTGAATGAGGTCTGTCTATCAGATTGCTTCTTGCTCTTAGGACAAGTCCTCATTTCTGCAGTGTGGTGGCCATCACCTTGCTCAAATTGTTTTCCTATATATTAATACATTATCTCGTGCCTTCATGCTGAGCACACAATTTCTACTTAAACTCTTTTAAATGATTTAAATTGAAAAGGCTGAATTCACCCTGAATACCCCTCTGGCAGGTGGCATATTGGGAAAATAGGAAGTTCTGGCTCTGTGAGTTTGGAGATTGATTGCAGCTTGAGGTGTCAAAGTGGAATATCAGTGTCACATGTAAAGGCTGCATTAGAGCAGCTCCACAAGCCCATTCTGTTTGATTTGTCATCTGCAGGAACCCTCCCTGCTCCTGCTGCCCATTACTGTAGTGAGAACTGGGGGAAATTACAGCTGTTCCTCAGTCTGTGGTGACTCCCAAAACTATCTGTGAAAAGCACTGCAGAGACCTAATTGGACTTAGAGGTGATGTTCCATCTTAATGACCAATTTTACCGAATTCCAGCAGATGCTGTGATGTTTCAACCTTTTGGAGGGTAGCTGTGGGCTGAGAAACAGCCTTGTTTTGAGGCTAACAGCTGGATCAATACCTGCAGAGTGGCTGCTGCAGGGGGGATCAGGGTGTGCAGCTGCCAGCCTTGTCTGGGTGCTGCACTGGAGGGTGGCTGATGTGTGCACCAGTGCAGGAGCTCACAGCATGGCACAGTGAGCTCTGGGGGCTCCTGAGGGGGACTTGGAGGCTTTTGGGGTCCCGTGGGGCACTCAGCACTGATGTCCAGCTTCATCAGCGCCAGAATTAGTAAACTGTTCATTGAAGTGGTGCTACTGACTGTAAAAGGGTAATAATTCACCTGGGTGCAGTTTGGGGGAAGTAAGAGGGGCCTCCAAGACTGGGACGCTGCTTCAAATGAAGAAATTAGTTCTGTTGTAGTTAAAATGATCTTAATTGCAAGCAGTGACATTTAATGCCAACCAGCTGGTCCTTCTTCAAGGGGATTCAGAAGCAGGGAAGAAAATGTCACCAAGTATTTTTCTAGGAACAAAGGGCACACTTTCAGCTCTGCTCTCAGTGGCCACACCTAATGATTACCCTGAGGAGCCTTGTCTGTCAAAAACATGCCACTCATCACTGATCTCATTTAGGCTTTAATAAAGCATATGACCCAAAGTCTTTCTATCCAGCTTTGCAGATATGATGCCCTATGCATTTAATTAGGGAGCTTAAAAGCCACTAGTGTTTAATTCTCTGACCTAGCTTGTCCCCTCTCCCATCTTTCCTTTTAAAGGTGGAACTGTAGTTGCATTGTGGGGGAAGCAGATGGGCAAGGTAATTGAAGGGCTGAGACGGGTGGTCCAATGTATGTCTCTATTTTATAAACATATATATATTTATGTGGCTTTTTTAAAATGCAGCAGAGGAGGCTGAGCTAAGAAGGCTCCACCTAATGTGTTTGTGAGACTTGGCAGATGTCTGGAAGTGGAACAGGAGAGCTGTGGAGTACTTGAGGACTGAAATCATTGAGAAGAATTTTAGTGGAGGAGTCTGTGTTGGTTTCTTTGCAGGTCCAGGATCCTACCATTTTCACTGTCTAAGAAAAGATTATTTTAAGTTAAAGTACAGAAGCACAATTTGTTTAAACTAAAAAGTGTCAGAGTGTTGGAGAAAATCAGTAACCAACGATTAGTCAAAGTGACTGAGGTTAGAAACCACAATCTTTTCACAAGAAATGGAAAATCATCTTTTTCAGAAGATTATGGGTATTAAATTTCAGGAGCCACTGTCTTGGGTTTACCAACCAGATAGAGTTTTGAACTGTATTTTCTCTATATCTCTTGGGAAGATAAAATTATATGCATAAAAAGTGCTATAATAATCCTTTTTTCCCCCCCATTTTTGACCATTGGAAAATTTTTTCCTGCAGTTTTCCTCTAATGCTTTTTCTCCAGCCCACTTTTAAATGATGCAATTGATAGGCTTCCAAGACTGATTCAATGCCTGAATTGTAGGTACTAAATCTCCTTGAACTTCTGGCTGAGCAGCACAATTGAGTCATGATTCTCATATATTAAAAATTAAAGGCCAGATTTCCTTTGCAATTTGCACATCCAGATTTTATATTGAATTTATGCCTTCTTTTTTTCTTTTTCATTTTTTTTTCTGTATGAGACTGAGATTATTAATGGGTTTTGTATCAAGTTAATTCTATTTTTTATCAAAAACTTTGCCTAAATCTTAAAGCCCAGCATCCTAACACTGACAGAATCAGTGCAGGGCAGGAGGAATGTGAAGCAGCTGCTGGCAGCAGCAGCACCAGCAGGCTGGCAAACAAGCACCTCAGAAATTCAGAAAATTTCTGCTTGTCAGTCCTCATATCCTGCACTGCTCATGGAGTTTTTATCTTGAATAAAAATGCTGCTTTGCTGTGTTATGGTTTTCAGGGTTTTTGTTTTTGGTTTGGATTTGTTTTGCTTGTTATTTTGCTTTTCTACAGAACTTCTCCTTTCAGTGGAGTTAGAGATTTCTGAGTGAGTTGCATGCAAGTGCAGGTTCAGAATCAGTCTTTTGCCTTTGGCTGAGGTGATGGGAAAAACTTTCCTGTTTAACTCTGGTTCTCCCTGTAAATCAGATTATTTAGCTGTGCTGCATGAGAGAGAAAATGTCTGTATAATTCAGGGAATGTTGAAAAGGGCAAACACACTCAAGATAAGCAAATAAGTTAGTTCCAGCCTTGTCAGATATAAAACACCTTCTGTTTTCCTTTATTAAAACAACAGAGGCTAAATTCTGCTGAAAAATATTAGTGCTGTCCCCCAGGAGATAGAGTTGCCACAGCTAAAAGCACAATTTCCTTCCCATGATGTGATTGGCACTTCTGAGGTACAGTTCCTCTGTCACTGGATGATCAAAATATGATAAAGTTACATGGTCAAAGCCAGTAAATCTTACTGCCTTTTATCCATGTGGGGATCCTTGCTAGCAGAAATGAAAAAGGGAGAAGGCAGGAGACGTTCCACACTGTGCCTGAAGTGCTCAAAGACTTTTTGCCTCCTGAGAGAGTCTCATCTCCTGCAGCTGCTGTGTTATTGTGCTGACTTTCATAGTGGGCTTTGGAGCTGATCCAAAATTTATTCCCATTTTGGGAGGCTTTCTGTCAACTCAAGATCACTGCTTCTTGCCAGCCACTGCAACAGAATGAGTGATAGTTCACAGGTGTGGAAAACCCACTATATTCTTGGAGTTTTCATTTGATTACCTAATTGCATGGTTTTAATTTCACACACCAGAACTATCATTTGCAACCTTGAATTTTAGAAAATAACATAGGAGCTGAACATTAGGAACTTTGATTTTTTATATTTTTCATGATGAGATCTTTTTCCTGCAGTTAAAATGTTTTTGATTCAGTATCCTATGCATATGTAATGTAGGGATTGCTATTTCCTCAAGTATTACTTGAGAGGGGTCTATTTAAATATAAAATAGAAAGTCAATGGGATGAAATTTTTATTTTAAAAGTTGACATGACTTTTTTTTAAGCAATATAGTTAAAAGAGGTGTTATTTTCACTTTCAATAATAAGATGGTGGCATTTTGGACCATAAAGATATGAGAAAGATATGTTGCTTTTAAGCTACAGAGTACAGTGTGGTCATGAAATATAATAGAGTAAGTGCAAAATTACCTCCACAGCCATTCCCAGCATTGAGAGAACAGAGAACTGGCACAAATCCACCTCTTGTGAGAGCAATGCATCTTGAGAGTTGGTTGTTGGGAACCCCTTTGAGATTCTGTGTTCACAAAGGAAAAGACCATATGAAGTCTTTGCTTGGGGGAGGGTAGAGAACTCTGCCCGTGATTAAATAGATGTGAACTTCAGGGAGCTGCAAAAGCAGTAATTTAGGGGGGCTGGGGGAGGAAAAGTAGCATGAATATTTTAGTCAAAGAATTGTTCTTCATCCAGGAGGGTCAAATGCACTTGCAGAATTCAGGGCAGGTGAAGATGAGAGCTTTGGCCTGGAAGTCATTGTGTGTACCAGGACAAAGAATGGGTGGAGGCCACAGGAATGCTTAATTAGTCTGAAGATGCCAAGAAACACACAAAAAAGGCAGGGGAAACCCAAGGGTGTAATCACAGCTTTCCAGGCAGTATTAGAATCTTCATAAAGAGTCAGATAGCAGGATTTCACCCCAGGTATTAATCACTAGTTCTCTCAATTTCTGGACCTCCCAGTATTTCCAGAGATTTCCTAATTTAAATTGACTGGAGAATTGCTTTGCTTAATTATCTGTTCTGGAGCACTTAAGAAGTAATTTGCAGACCCCAGTGACCTGCAAACTGACAGGCCCCCCAGCTCCAGAACCTGGGTCCTGCTGCGAGCTCTGGGGGAGATGAACGATCAGAACTGGAGAAAATGTTGACTGAAGTGCAAGCTGGAGGTACCTGACCTCTTCAAAGTACAGCAGGACTGTGAAGTCGTCCTTTCCCCTCAAGGACAGAAAAGATGGTCCTTTGGAAAATGGATGCTCTTTTACAGCTGCTGCACCTGGTTAGCCTCTGCTGTACAAAGGCCAGAGCAATACAGTGAGCAAAAGGCCAGGGATCAAATAGCTTGTTATATTTTTCTCCTCCATCTCTCATCAATCAATGTACCAGGGGTGTAGATTTATGACTGTTCTATGTGCAAACCTTCCCAAAGTTCAGGGTTGGTTGGATGGGGCAGAGAGGACAAGGTACTGATCTCTGGCACTCGTGAAGCAATTCTGTCAAGGGAATTTATCTGCCTGCAGGACCAGACTGCTGCTGCCTCAGGTGCTCTGGAAATAATCACCCTGTGCTGGCCAGTTGCTGGTGAGTTGGGTGAGTGGATCCAAAAAACCAGCCTCAAAAATCAGCCCTGGCAAGAACAAATTAATGAAGGAGATCAGAACCAGGGCTGTGTATTTGGAAATGCACTGGTATTTTATGCTTTATGGATAATATGTACCCATTAGTCTATCAAAGTAAATAAGATGTGTGCTGCATTTTTGCTTTGAAAACAGTCTAATAGAAGAAAATATTCCAGGAGCAAACAGAAGAAGCTCATGCTGCATTATGCTGAGTTTTCCCCTGACTTTATTGCCTTTATTCTGCTGCAGCTACAGAAAACTCATTTAAACTATGAAACTTCTTTGGCATGGATTCTTTATATTGATGAAACAGAGCTGACTTTCTCTGGAGAGCCAGAATGTTATTAAAGCACTTAACCTAGCGCTGCTGTGGCTATCAATTATGCCCTTCATTTACACTATACAGGGCTGACGGCTTATTTGAAGTTCAAGAGGTTTTTTTAATGAGATGTTAATTGAGTACACCTGCAGTTGGCTAAAATTTTCATGGACAATTAAGTGTGATCTTTTGCCTTCCTAAATTCTTTGCTTTTCCTGGGTTTCAATACTGTGTTTCAGCAAGTGTGTTCAGTGTAGAAGTATGGACTTTTAGTGTACAGCAACTACAACAAGGATCAAAGTTTGTGAATGATGATTAACCCTTTAAGTTTATTGCCTAAGTCACTGTGTGTCATGGGTTGACCCTGGCTGGAAGTGAGGTGCCCACCAAAGCTGTTCTCTCACTCCTCTCCTCAGCTGGACAGGGAGTGAAAATAATTCAGTGCTTGTGAGTCAGGATAAGGACAGGGAGAGATCACTGATCACACACCCGTTGCCATCACAGGAAAACAGACTCAGCTTGGGAGAAATTAATTGAATTTATTACCAATCAAATCAGAGGAGGATAATGGGAAATAAAACCAAATCTTGCAACATCTTCTCCCACACACTTCTCTTCAATCTGTGAGAAATTTTTCCTTCTGGACTTCTTCTCTAATTCTGCAGTTCAGCATATTTGACCTGGTTTGTGCTAAATTAAAGGGTAAATTTAGGATAGGCAGTCTGCTGATAGGAGGAATTTTGGAGATAAGAAAATTGATCAGTCAGACCAAAACAAAATCCAAGCACCTCTTTTTAAAATAACAGTTTTAAACAGAAGCTTTCATGCTAAACAGTAATAAAATAAAAGCTTTTAAGTATTTTAGTGTTGCATGAAGGAGCTTTTAAGAATGCTTAAGCCTGCAAGGATATATGCACCTGCAAACTCTTCATGTCTGCTTTCATTATCAACTCAGATGGAGTAAGTTTAGAAATATTACTGGATTTACCATTATTGCCTCAGATCCAGTTTCCCAGGTCTAAGTGTTCAGTGACCATTTGCAGTGCATAGGATTATTAGCAATGTACCCATTCGTTTCCTATTAGGAACATGTAAATAATGAACTACAGGATGATGGAGATTGGAAGAGACCTGTGGAGGTGACTGGGTCCAGCTCTGGCTCAGGCAGGGCCACATGATGCAGCAGCTGGCCACTTGATATTGTACTTTTGGAACCTGAGCTCTAAATTGTTTTCAAGGTACTGTTGTGGAGATAACTGCATGGTTATAACAATTGCATTTTCTGGGAGCTCATGGGAGCAAGGGATAAAACATTTCTGGTTTGCCTGATGGGTTTTGGGTGTCTTCACAGTGTTCTACTGCTCATCAAGGCTGTGGGTGTTGCTTACAAGTAAGGTCTTGCTGTCAGTCACTTGAGCTTCAGATAAACAAAAGCTGAAGATGACACACACTCTCCCTCTTCTGTCTCTAAAAAGTCATCAATTTCTGTATTAGGATATCATATTTCAGAAATGTATATTATTATTATTAGGGAGTAACATGAAATAGCGAGTAATTTAGAAAGGTCAAGAACAGGTCAAAATATCCCCATATTTTGACATGGCAGGACTAGGACCTCAAAGTAATAAAGACTGAGTGAAATTAAAGGCAATCAAATAATGAAGAAGATGCAGAAAGGGTGTATGAAGCACTAGATCAAAAACTCATAGTGAGTGAGTCTTAATCCCTAAAAATCTTTAAATAGAGACTGGATTTTTTTTTTTTTTGGCTGGGTTGTGAGTGAGGAGAGATATAATTTAGTCAGTGCTTTTTTACCCTGAAAAATATTACGTGGACATCCCATTTGAAAAAAAAAAAAAAATTAGGCATATGCATTAAGTATGTCCTTAATTACTTCTGATTCTGGCTTCAAAACACCGTCATGATCAGCATTATTTCTCTGAATTATGTTTGTAGGTCAGACAGGTTGTCCCTGCAGTATTCCAGCATGGGGTTTTAGTAGTTGTCATAAAAGGGGTCAGGCAGGGCTGTTGGTCATAGCAATTCCTGCTAAGCTCAAATTATAGTAATTGACACAGAAAATTTCTGGCACTTTGTAGTGATTAATCTGTAGCAGGAGAATAGCATTTGTTAAAGCAAAAGTCAAGTGGTCTAGAAGGGAAAAAGGAGGCTTTTAAATTATTTTTATAAGTACTATGGTTTTCCATAACAAATGAGCTTGTTTTACATACATTTGCCACTTTATACTGAGGAGTCTGAGACTACTTTGATAAATGTGATAGTTAAAACACAAATGTAGTGGGGAGTAACAAAATTGGTAATGGCATTGAGAGAGCTGTATAAGAGAGAAAGGGAAATAAAGATGGACACTTAAGTTTTGGGCAACATCATTGGACTTTTTGACTTGAAGTTGCAAATATTAAGAGGAAAAAAATGGAAAAGCAATAAACATTTTAGATATTAAACATAGTAGTCTGGTAAGTACTTTTTTTCAGTGCAAAGAAGGCCAGACCTGTGTAATTGCCTTCTGGAGACCTTGGCCATCCCATGGAGCTGTGGGTAAAGTGAGGGGAAGGGATGGATTTAGACACAGTTCTTTTTGCAAGTGATAATACTCTTCTGTATAAAGCAATTGGGTATTGACTGGCAAAAAAGCAGAGGGCAATAAGTTTCTAATTAGGCATTTAGGCTGCTTAGCTGGGCTGCAGTTGTCCTCACCTCTGTGGTGCCAGGTGGTCTTGGCAAAATATGGATATTCATTCCTGGGTTAATGTTTTGGCTCCTGAGAACTGGATCACACAGGGAGGGCACTGCTGGTTATGCTTTGCCAGTCCTTTCTTTATATTAAATTTTCATTTGAGTGAGAAAATTTATTTGAGCCATACCAACCTGAAAATTCTTTTAATCTTTGGTCTGGATGCCAAGTGAAATGTGAGGAATTTGTGGAGTCCCGTTTCCTGTATCATTAACTGTGGTGAGTGTGAACACTTCAGTGTGGTAAAAGGGAGAAAATGTAGTGGATTATCTGGGAGGAAAATTTTTATGTTTTGATTTATACATGTAATTTTTGATCTGTGGTCTGTGGACCTTCTGAAGTTTCTCTCTTGCATTGAAGGGGTTCAGGAAAAGCAAATTTTCACATTCCACAGAATGTGAATCTCCTATGCCTTCACTGGAACATTTTTTAGGGTCCATAAATCAAAAGACTGAAAATCCTTTCTCTAAACATACTAAGTACACAGTAATTTTCCACAAGAGAAGACCAAATTGCTTTGGTACACTGCAGACTAATTTTAGCACCGCACTCTCTGGTGTATTTCCTGCAGGCTCCCCGCGCCCCTGGAACCGCGAGCTCGCGGAGCAGAAACGCTCGCGGGGCTCCGGAGCAGCGTTTGCTCATTTATATTCACAAACCTCTACAACCACAGTGCAGAACTTGCTCGGGCTCCAGTCAGCCCTGCACCTCAGTGGCGTGCAGGCCAGCAAGCTCAGAGCCTGCCAGGAGGGAGCATTTCAAGCTCTGGCAGGAATTACCCACTAATAAATTGAAGGGAGGCTTTGGAAAGTCTCCAAAGAGGCAGGTGTTCAAACTAAAACATTTGCACTGTTTTCACCTGAGTGGCTGCTCACCCTGAAGTCTTATCTGCAGAGGAACAGGGGCTGGGCTCTGTGCTAGTACAAAAATGGTCCTCCACTGCAGTGATCCCATGTCTGAGTAACACTGAGATCAAACAAAGACAATGATTTATATATTTTTTTTTCCTTAAAAGAGAGCAATTGCCCATCTGTTGATTAGAAAAGTGAACTTTAATTAATGAATATTTAACTAATTCCACAAAATTGTGTGAAAATGCAAAATTGCACAATCTATTGAGTATATTCAACAGGATATTTTTGAGAAGGGGGGCATAAATGAAAAAAACTCCAACCCCAAAATAATCACAAAATAATCACGCACAAAAAACCCCTCAAAACCCAACCCAACCAAACAAAAACCAAATCAAACCAAAACACCATGTATGTGTGAAACACATTTATTTTGCAGTTTTTGAAGGAACACTGCTACAGAGCCACTATGATTAAGTGTAAGAGAAATCATATTTTCATATCCTTTTCAGGTGTCTTTGCAGAACAGGAGAGGGTAAATGCAAGCTCACTTTGAGGCCTGAGCTGAAGTCTTCAGAAGTTAATGGAAAGATTTCCCTAAGCCCAGTGGCCTTTAGGTTGTGATTTTTAAGGTCAGTGGTTCCATAATTTGGCTGTTATAGTGAACAGCCTCTGAGTGTTCACTTGGCCAAAGCCATGGGTATTGTCTTCTGTCTCTGTTTTTCACCAGTAGCAGGATTTTATGGATTTTATCTAAGCTATTATTTTATTCCTTGTGCATAGTGGATTACTCATCAACATTTATAGCAATCTCTGACAATTAGTAGGTGAACTTTTTGTTGTCTGGTGGCTTTAAACACTTTTCAGGTTTTTTTCTTTTTAGTGCACTGACTGTTGCCTAGACCCTACAGCTTGTACTCTATTTTCACTTCTCTGTTGAGGGTCAGTATTGTTTTCTACCCTGCAGTCAGTGAAGCCTGTCACATCAAAAGGAAGCTGACTATTGGAACCAGTAAAAATTATTGTTGATTCACATCTTATGTGGAAGAATGACTCCCCTGACAAAGACTTTTTTTTCCTAGGCTTATAACAACCTCCAGGATATTCAGATTGTTACAGTTCCTATCTTTCACTTCATTTCTAGATACGAATGTGACAGAACAAGTCATCACAAGGATGCTTCACTCTTGTCCCTGCCGTTCTTGTATTTTCACTAAAATTCAATCATTGGCAGAGTGAAGAGAAAAAAATTTGAAATCAGAACTCTGCAAAAACTTCACCAAGGAGTACTACTTAATAAATCAGTGTAGGTTCCATGGAGAATGTTTGTGCCCTTTAACTGGAGAAACATAGTTATCTTAATGTAGCCATTCTTCTAAATTAACTTGAAAATTGCATTTCTATTAATGATGATCATTATGTATTAATGAGAAATCATTTGTTCCTTCAATATTTTCTAATTGCGTCATGACTTCCATAGCTGCCAAAATGTTATTGGTGGTGGTGATTACCAATCTGAAAAAACAAATAATCCTTTTTATAAGAATGGATCACTTATTGAATATGACACAGAGGATAAAAGAAGAAACAGATCTTGCTTGTTTGCTTGGTTGTAATTAGAATCATTGCACATTGAGATCTAAATGTCTCGAGCCACGTCAGTCTTTATTTCACATGAGAGTCTCTTTCATGTTGTCTTGATCCATCACTCTCACACTGAGGGGCATAGCAGGAAAACAACAGCGGAGACATGAGCCTCTGTTGTGCTGTTAACTGCTCCTAAACAAAACTTTTATGGCACTGAAGACAAAAACATGTCAAGATGACTTAGCCCTAAAGCTATCTGGCTTCAACTTGGGACAAACCTTTGCTGGTGTCATAAAAAACCTGGAGGAGGATTTGCAGTTTGTCCAGGCTTTTCCTGAGCTGGATATCTGGAGAATGGATGCTCAAACCTAGCCAGTGTGGATTTGATCAAACAAAGCTAACCTGAAAACAAAGCTCCTGCTAGCTCCGTTCAGCTTGGACTGAGACCTAGGAGGAGATTATGGAAGCTCCATTTTCAGTTTCTTCTGAAAGCAAAACCAGATCTGCTGGTCAAAAGTTGGATTGGACTGGGAGAACAGAGGTGATCCTCACTTAGTCGTTAATTCTTTGACCTTGTACACTGCTAATCTTGAGATTGTAATCTAAAATTATTCATGAAACGGTAGGAATATATCAGTGAAATTCTTGAAGATAGTTGCTTTAAGAAGTCAAAAGGGTGATGAAATATTTTTATTTCCTTGCAGGAAAAAAGCCCCTAGAAGGCTTAAGTATATATGGGATAAGTACATTGTGTGGGGTAGGACTGGCCACAGCTTTGGATGGGAGAGTAATTTAGTTCTTATAAATGAGATATAGTAACAAAATATCAGTAGGGGGTCTTCTACTTTTCTAAAGAGCTTAATTTTCCAGACACTTCAAACCTCTGCTGAAATCCTCTGGAGACTAAATTTTCCAGGCATGGCTTCAGCTTTTCTTTTTCTCCAGGGAACAATTTAATTTTGTAAAAATGGGTTGCTTCATGGGTTTTTTTCTGTTTTTCCAGATAGGGTAATATTAAATTTTATTTTTTTTTTTTTTTGCATCACTGTTGAGCTCCTAAGACAGTTACCTATGGCTGAGACTTCAAACATATTAGTTTTAAACATTTCCATTAAGTGTGCCTTGTGGTCTTGCAAATCTCAGCCATTCACTATCCTAAATAATATTGCCTATATCCAAACAACCCACTTTCCTGTTTTCTGGATGGGCATTGCCCTACAGGCATCAGGAAAGCTTCACAATCCCTACCAGCTGTGTCTTGTTTAAAATTGTTCCTTTAGGAATTTTCTGGACACTGTGCCCAAGCTATACAATCTGATTGATCACTGAAAAGGGAACAAGTGACTCCATGGTCCTGCTCCAGACCTTTTTCTGATTTTCCAGACCAGACCATTTTCTGATTTTCCCAGTATTACCCTGAGTGCTCTGGCACACGTGGAAATCCAGATGCTCCCTGGAAACCCTCAGGTGTTGGCATCAGGAGCTGTCCTGGACTGTCCCAAATGTGCTTTAGCTTCCATCCCACATAATGAAAGGTCAAGTGTTTTGATACATAAAGAAATGGGGCAAGCAAACTCAGCAAGGTCAGCAAAGTAAAAATCCAAAGTATTTTTGGAATATTTTGGAAGTATTAAGGAAGAACAACAACTCTTGTGCCTACTGGGAGAACCTGATGAAAGCAGTCCTCTTGCCAGCCATACTGAGTTTATATCATAATAGTAATAAAAGGCTTGTGCCCCTCCCCTCTGGTTAAAAGTGCTCCAACTTGACTCAAGGCTTTACCCTCTATTTTTTTCTTCTTTTGAAAATTTCTGAGCCCGTATGGCAGTTGCTTTTTCTGGTCTCAGCTATTAAAAATGTATCATTTTTATTGGTTGCATGGCAACATATAATCCCTTTGTTCTGTTTTGTTTAAACAGATGCTGAGAACTCTGCCTGTCATAATAAGCAAAAGCACTACCCTCAGGCTTCCTTGAAAACTGAAAAAGAGGGGAGCGTACGGGGCTTGAATTAATTTTCCTTGGGTTGTAGCAAAGAACAGACCTATAATTCCCTTAAATATTTATGCTTCAAATGTACTCTGCTGCCATAACCTAATTGACTTTGGTGGGTTAACTCACACAGACTGGGATGGGCCTTCCAAGTCAAAGGCCATGGCTCCTCTGACCACAACAGAGGAATTACTCTGCAGAGAAGCAGTGAAATGAGACCAAAAACCTGTTGGAAAATGGAAACATTTTTCATTGACTTTAACAGGCTGTAAACTCACTGATGTTTAGTGAGCCTCTTGGAGAGCAAAAAAATGGAGAAGGCCACAGTTCTGATTTGATTTCTCTTGGATTGATATGGTTTTATGGATGCTTGGGAAGTTTCCCCTGAATTCCTTCAGCTGCAGTTGAATAAGAAACAGGCTGTAGGAGTTTCACAACATGAATGCTTCAGTGGCTAATATTACCTGTTATAAAAGGATGAGGATGTCATTCCTTGTATCAGAGATTTTCCTGACAAATGGGAGTGGAATGCAGCCCTCAAGACAAAAGTCAGAGACTTGCAGCGTATCTGTCACAATAGAGCTGTTACAAACATTCAAGAAGTTTATTTTGCTGCCTTTAAACATTACCAGAAGCAATAAACCCCAGGACTATTTTAAAATAAAATGGACTCTGACATGGTACAGCCAGATGTCCAGGTTTTCTAAAGAAGGTAAATGAACCTGTAGAAAGTTATTTATACTTTAATGCTGCCCTTTATGATATGTAGACTTGGAAGCCTGTGAAGTGACTGTAACGTGTGTGTGTTAGTCACAGACCCAAATTAGACTAACAACACTCCCAAGGGTTATTTTTGGGAGGACTGGATTGCTGGGATGTAAGCTTGTCTTCAATAAAAATTCCCCCTAGCAACTTCTGTGGGACCACAGGACTTCATTGCTGGATTTGAGCTGGACCCTCAAAGAGGGAGACTCTTTTCTAGTTTATTTAGAGAGCAACATTGTTAAGAAGTTTTGGTGAATGAGAAAAATCTCCCCTCCTCTGGGTTTACTCTTAACTCTGAGAGATTTCTATGGCAAATGGAAGAAATAAATGGGCCATGAGAAGGTTGGTTCAGGTCAGTGACTCATTGACAGGCATGGCACAACATGGGTGATATTTTTTTTTTTAACTATCTAGTAAACAGCTCTTTAGGGAGGAACAAGGTGTTCTGAGCAGTCTCTGCTCCTGAGGAACATAAAGGGAGAAGATAAGGCTGGTTCTCGGTATATTTTTGAAGCTGCACAGAGGTCCATGAACTCAGGCTTATTGGACAGACATCTGTGCATTCTCTGGCTTAAATCTTGAGCCTTTTCAACGTGACATGAAAGTATGGATGAGATGAGGCAAGGGCTTCAAAAATGTAGTATTTGTTTTTCAAATGTAGCTTTTCCCAGTGAACTCTTCACACAATGTCCATGCAGCTCTAACACTGCTTAATGCTGGATCTAGTCTTAAACTTGTCTTTTTGCTTCTGTGCACTTCATCTATCATTGAGAAGTGATGAAACCACTTCCATTTTCTTGTGAATAATAAGAAATCCCACTGTGACTGCTTGTTAATACTGTCTGGATTGTGCCTGAGTTTTCTTTTGTAACAGCTCTCACCTGGGTGTTTTACTGGTACCCAGATTTTGTTCTGTCAGACCTTGAGATGCTCTGCAATTAGCTGCCTTTTGATTATCTATTCTGTTGTCTAGAATGGTTAAGCTGCATTTTGAAATGAGATGTGAGTAGCTAATTTCACAGTGACTGTCCCAGCTGGTGTCAGCACTGTGTGGAGAGAGGGAAAAGGCTCTGCCTTGGGGTACTGCCCTTTCTGCTGGGGGAAGGCAACACAGCCCAGGAGTGCACCTTGCATCCAGGAGTACAAATCTGGAATGATTTTGTTAACATCACATGAGTAATTTTGAGTTTGCAGGGGCTTAGGTGAGATCATTGTCTGACTAAAGCGCTTTGCAGAGAGAAATCTGCTGTTCCCCTTCTGGTGGGAACAGAGAGGAGCACAGAAATGTGGCTTCTTTTTTTGCTCTGCTTTTCACCTCAGGCATCCTCGGTTGCTGTAAGTGGAAGTTCTGCTAGAGGAAAGCTTTATCCAGTTCTAAGTGTAATTTTAAAAGAACACATTTATTGTCCATTCAGTTCAATAAAGTGCAACAGTTTGTCACAAAGAGATGGCTCATGCATTGTCTTGACTTTTTGTATGCCCCCAGTGCTATTACATTACCTAATTCACCAGGTTTTAGTTTCTTGGTGCTGTGGCACTTCTAATTAAGTTGCTTTCTAATCCCTTTGTTACATAAGCCATATCTCTAAAGCTTCCCTAAACTCAGACTGGCTCAAACATCATCTGCATCTCCATTTCTCTGCTTACCAGCAGGGATCTGGGGGTCTCACTCTCCAACTGAGTCCACCCTTGCACCTACCTGATGCTCTGGGAGAAATAATAAAGGAGCCCTCATGTCACAGTCATGAATTTGTCTGAAGACACCAGGTAAATAAAAAAAGAGCTGATTTATTCTGATATGGAGGCATTGTTAATTAAGTCATACATGGTAATGAACACTAAGCAAAGAATGCTACCTGACATCAGCAATTATTTTATTGATGCCTCCGCATCTCAATCAAAGGCAGCTCCTGACAGGTAGTATTTAGCAATGATGGAAAAATGGTAGCTTTGAGAGGAGGGGAAGTGGGGGTCTCCAGTGAATGATGGATTAATGCCATTAGAATCAGATTTTCTGGATATGGTTTTAGTTGCAAAACTGAATTAACTCCGCCTGGGTAGCTGCATGAGTTTATTGTAGAGGATAAGTTCTGAGCTGATGCAATCCCAGGTATTGATCAAATCCTCAGTAGTCTCCTGCTCTATAATCATCACAGCAGCAGCTACTCAGGCCATCAGGTTCTCCAGAACCCTTCAGCAGGAACAGTGCTTATTTCAAAAACCAGTCTTTGATGAGCAGACAGGAAAAGCTCAAATTCTCTACTCATGCATTTTTTCATCTTCAGTGTGAAAGGATTCCCAAAAATCTCACTGGTAACTCAAGAAGGAAGCTGAGAAAGGCTAATAACTTCCTGACCTGGTCCCAACTATTCTCTGCTCACTCTTACTGGAAGTTCTCACAGCACCAGTTCATAAAGCCTTTTTTTGGAGAGAGGAGTAGAAAGAGAAGGAGGATGCTGTTCAAGGTATCCCATGAAACTGAGAACAGAAGGATGTTCTCTTCTGAGTTAGTCTGGTGCTTCCTCATGTGTCTGTTTATTTTTGAAAGCAGCAAGAGGCAACCCTTGCCAATTTAGGCAGCTGGGTGTACCAGAAATATAGAAGTACTTGCTGAGTTAGAGAGGAAATAAACTCTATTTAGATGATGTGAAAACTCTTTTGGTTTCATAACATATCTCTCATGGAGAATCAACAGAAGGCCAAGAGCAAGGAGATGCTGATTTACATTTCTTTAAGAGTGTCTAGAAAGTCTTTCCTGTGTAATGTAAACATTCAAAGAAATCTTTTTCCAGCAATTACCAAAACCTCTCAGGATGTTATTGTTGCTGGTATCTGTTAACACTCACTCATTTATATCAGTGTGTTGTGCTGATTTTCTTCACATACAGGCCATATGTTTACTGGAAACATTTTCCTTTTATGTGTTACTTTTGACCATTTGATACTTGAGTCTTTGGAGGAAGAGTATCACTTCACAGTTGCATTTTATTCCTATTATATCTAAATATTTCCTTCCATTGTCTTCTCTTTTTCTTTTTAACATAGGTGGATAAAAGGAGAAATCTATCATCTTCTTATATATTTTTTTGGCATTTTCTGTATGTTGACTTGCATTAAAACCAAGAACTTTGCCTTTTATGCATATGTATGGTTTATACCTCTTCTGCTTCCTCACAAGACAGCTTGGTTTTTAGTAGTTACAGCTTTCTTTGACTCAGTCTGTGGTTCTTCTGGACATTCAAAAAATGTTCTTAAGCCGTTCCCAATTATTGTAACATTTTTCTTATAAAATTCTTTCTCCCAGCTGGTTTGGCTCTTTTGTTCCCTTTTCTCCTCTCCTAGCTTCATGAAATTGATCCTTTTAAAGCAGCAAGCCTGTGTATTAGTAGTCTTGGCAAAGTAAAAAGTTTTTTGTTTGCACTTGAAAAAATGCAATCAAGAAATGATCACTTCTTCTCTGGATAATGCCTTTTTGGTGATCAATTTACTCCTTATCACACAGATGAGCTCTAATACAGAATTATCTGTGTTGGATGCATCTTTTCAGAGTTAAGACTTTGTCATCCATAGATTCTTAGCAATAGCAAGGGCAATTTAACTCTGGCAGCATAAGTTCTCTCTGCATAAATCACAAATTGGAGCCTTATTTTTTTTTCTTTTTTCTTTATATATATTCTCATATTGATTTGTCTTGTGATTTGCTCTCCTTTTTGGAGAGAGCATCTTTTTAGTAATTACTTGTAAAGGGGTTGACCTGACATGTTTTTAAAATAAGACCATTTTTACTTTTAGCCCTGAGTTCAAACATAGGCTTTATAACATTTGCACGAGATTGTACTAAACCTAACCCCTGGCTTCTGTAGTCCTTGGACCTTTCCCAAAACACACCCCCCTCCCTCCACCACCCCCCAAACCAGGTATTGTTGACCTCCTGACTGCTGATACCTCCCAGAAATCAGATATAAGCACCCTGAAAAAGGCATCTCTTCTTTATGGGGGGATTTGGCCATCCCTGATGAATTCCTGTGCTGATCCTGAAACAATGAGCCTCTTGTTCTTCAGATACTTGGAGATTTTTAATTAAGTTGCTCTGAGAATGGAGAACTCTACCTCTGGCCAACCCTTGGTGATTTGGTGCAGACTGGATCCTTCAGGATTTCTGCCTGGATCAGGATGCCTCACTAATCCCTGTTTATTCTCAAACACATTCCCCATCCCCTCAATAATTTGTTTTCTCTGCTCTTTAAAACATATTTCTTGGCAGTTATTAACATCAGCTTACACAGTAACATGAAGTTTTGCATCTGAAAAGAGTAACTTGGGGTCAAATCCTAGACTAGAATTATTGCTGTGGTTATCATTTAGTGTGTGTGTTAAAGTCATTGCAATCACCCAGGAGACACACAATGCACTCCATGCATCTGTCTGCCTTGGAGAATACAGAACCCACATCAGAATTAAAATGCTTATTAAAAAAAGGGTAGTTTGCATTAAATTTCTAAAGGGATTTATGAGGAGCTGTAGCAAACTGTCTAAAGAATATGGATTTGGCTGTGAAAGAAGGAAGACCTAGAATTGACATGAAGGCTTTTATTCTTAGAAATGGTCTTATGTAATGGAGATCTGTGGTATTAGCATGTTTTTTTCTTTCCTCAGGAAATAATTAAGCACTCCCTTCTGATCACTTTATGGAATCAATACTCTTTCAGCAGTGTTAGCATTATTTGTCTTTGGGAAGTGCACTGCTGTGGATGGTAATAATTTTTAAATAGCTGACATTAACTCTTTTCCCTTGGCAGGAATGAAGTGAGTTTCTTAGCACAGGCTGCCTCAGCTGGCTGTGAGAGGGACAGAGGTCCAGGTCCCTGATCTTTGATTTTGATTCAGGCAGGCACTTGTTCTGCTTCTTGCTCCAGAACAGCAGGAGAGGCCAACCCTCAGTAAAAATTACAAGAGTAATTTTTAACCTGTACAGTCTCAGCTTGGGGTCTGAAATGTCCTGGACATTGGGTGGGACCTGAACAGAACTGGGTGTGAATGTGGAGTGGAATAAACTGCTGGGAGCAAGGGGAGTAAATACGAGCACATGGTGAATTGCAGCAGAGCAAACTGTGGGCTGGCTGTCTGGAAACACAGGCAGGAATGAAGAAACAGAACACTTCTTCCCTTGTCTTTTTCCTCCTCCAAATTCCACAGGCAGATATACAAGGCACAAACCAGTTTATTCCCACAGCTGTTTGCTTTGCCAGCTTTCCTCAGGATGAGAAGAAATCAGGTGGGGAGGGCTGGAGAAGGATGGGATGGCTGTGGTGCATATGGGGGGATTTCTTTGAACCCCACTGGCTGCTTCCACAGTGGCTCAGCAACATAACCTGCTGCTGGCAGAGGGGAGAGCTGGCAGCAGGAGGCTGGGAGGGACCTGGGGAAGGTGCAGGATGGGGATGCAAACAGCTGATGGGTCTGGTGAGCAGTTACCCTGCTGCTCTCCCAAAGCTAACATACAGCTAGCTTGTCCTTAGGCTGGTGAGCTAGAGCCCTTCCAGGCTGCAGCTTGTGAATCTTCCACATATCCAGATCCTCTCCTCTAGGTGCAGGAGCCACCATGGCAGTGCCTTCTGCCTTCCTCTGTGCACCTGCATGCAGTGAGATAAGGCAAGAGCTTTGTTGCCATTTCTACTGTCCTTACCCTTTCTTGGGGTTTCATTCTCTTCAAAGTTTATCAAAGGGACCCCCTAAAATGGTAACATAGTGATAATTATCTCTGTGTTTTGTAATACTTGTAAATGAAGCTGAAGTAGCAGCCAGTTGTTGGAATCTAATTACTGGAATTCACTTGAGATGCAAGTTTCTCTTAATTTAAAGTTGGAACTGTAATAAAAAAAATAATCACTAACAAAGAATGGTTTCTGCTGAGAAGAAAGTCTGACTGCTTCCCTCTCTGCCATGTCTCCCATGCCTAGCACAAAGCCAATATGTCATTGGGATCTCAGATATTTTACTGAACTCTTTGGAAGATCAAAAAGGGTGCTGGAAATCCTGCATTGCTCTGGCTCGATTCCCTGCTCTGCACAAAAACTGCTTTAAGAGTCTGCTGAGAGTAGAAGGTCTTTAGCTCCCATGGTGTCAGAGTTCCCATTAATCATGAAAGCTTTCCTGTGAAGCTCTCTATTGTGTGTGGAACATCCAGAGATTCCCTCGGAGCATCACTTGTGTGTTGTGCCTCTGAGAACACGCTCGGGGAGCCTGAGGGACCCGTGCTCACCTGTGCCAGGGCAGCTGCTGCAGCAGGATTTGGGCAGGTGGGGGGAGAAGCAGTGAATTCCTCTCACTTTCGTGTCTATGGCAGCTGAGCTGGGCAAGCAGATTGTGGCTATATTCTGTTCTCATTATATGATGTAAACCCACACTCTTTGTGTGTTTGTGTCCATGTGGCTGTGGTGAACAGGAGGGATTTTTAGAGCTTGGCTTTGAACAAGAAGGAAATAGCAAGACATGGAAAGGTATTTAAATGCAGTGACATGGAGACAAACCCAAGAAGGGAGGAATTATGCCAGGAATACAACACTGAGCATGTTTTAGAGCTGGTGTGACGGGGAGGGAAGCTGAGCTTCATGATGATGTTTGAGCTGCTCACCTGTAGCTGTACTGGAGATGCAGCAGGGGTACTGAGGTGATACCCAGACCAGCTGAAGGAAGAGTGGAATGGAAAGTTTTATGTCCATAAGTGATGCATAAACTAGTGAGACAGTTTGAGAAATGTTTCTGCCTCTGTGTTCCTGGGCTGTGCTGCTAGCCTGGCACGGGCTGCATGCCTCAGAACCCCTGTGCATGCCCAGCTGCCTCAGGAGCATGCCACGTGGGGATCTGTGTACCCATGGAGGCTGCAGGGCTAAGCATGGCTGTCTCTGTCTCCCACTGACCTGTTTCTTTTAGGATCTATTTTTCTGCCAGTTCCCCAGACTGTGCAAAGTGGAGTTGCTTTGTGTGGCTTTTCCATTCATTGAGGATCAACCCTGGGCTTTCTGGGCATGCATTTGTTCCCTCCCAGTGAGCTTAAACATTCCCTCAGGCTTAGCACAAATATGACATTCTCACCTGCCAGAAATAAAGTGCTGGGGGATGTGATTTCCCTAATCTCCTCAAATTGCAATAAAATAAAATATTAGCAGTTACTCCTATCTCAGGAACCCTTTCTCAGTCAGAAAAGTCAGGCTGCACTGCAAGAAACAATTCCTCTGCTGGCTGCCACTGGATGCAGTGATACAAGGTGCCCTGTCCACAAGAGCAATCCTCCCAGAGAGGAGATTCATGCATTTCTGATGTGGAATGGATAATGGAAGTGGTACTGCAGTAAGTGTGTTTAGATAGCAGGGTTTTGATTATCAGTGAAACTTAAATGGCATCCAAGCTAGCTCTGTAATTCCTCTGAGTCCCCTCAACAGAACTGGCTGTTAACATGTGGCATGACTTGAAGGGAAGATCTGTGCTTCTTGTCAAGAAATTTATCAAATAGTCATTTATTATTATGACTCAATATTATGAATACACAGGCACATAATCTTTCCCTTTGCAAGACACTACAAATTTACCTCCCTGCTGAAAAAAACCCCTTCCAACTCAGAAACGGTGTTGACAGAAAGAGAGAAAAAGGCTGTTAAGCGAATTAATGGCTTAATGATGATTGTTTATTGTCTGCATTACACTGGTGTTTAAATTGAGACTGGGTCTTTTATGTGTTCAGTGTCACACAAAGTGGCTTCCCCAAAGAGCTAAATGGAGAACAGATAAAGGACAGAAGAAAAATGGCTTTTCCTGGATTAGAGAAAGGAGTAGAGAAAGGAGCTGCCTTGCCTGAGGTTATGTAGCTAGTCTATGGCAGAGCTTGGATGTGAACCCAGATATATCAGTACAACTTTTTTCACACAAATTGATGTGGCATCTTGATTTTTATCTAGCATTGCATTAACTACTTAGTGTCACCCTGGTGAAAGTGTCTGTGCTTCTCTGCCTAAAAAGCAAAGGTTTTGTCTTTGTGTACACAGGTACTGAAAGCTAACATTCACGTCTGAAAACATCTTTAATCTCTTATTCTTGCATTTGCATGTTTACTAAGAAAATGCAAGTGTGAATCTGGTTAGTAATGCTTGTTAGATGCAAAACTGCCCTGTGTCCTGAGCACTGGCCTGGAATTCAGGCTAGCCTGGCTCCTGCCAGCCAGGCTTTGCTCTGGGGATGTGCTGCTGGGTGTTTTTTGGTTTATTTTTTTCCTTTTTCATCACGTCTTTCAGCCTCACAGTGCTTATCAGCACCATGACCATCTCCCACAGTCAAACTAGGTCACCAAAATCCTGCAGTCTTGACCTCAGCTGAGCTGCAAGAGCTTGACTATCTCATATCTTGCTTGGTTCCTTGGAAACCACTTAACAGGGAGCTAGAAGGGCATGGCAACACCCTCCTGTGATGAAGTGTGCCCCAAGCAGGCTCTGAGCTTGCTGCTGAAAGCTGTGCTGATAGTGTAGGGTCTTGCTGGGGGCATATCTTGAGGCAGGCAGCAGAGGGGATGTGGGAGGAACCAGAGGGAGGGTTTGGGTAGAGCGTGGCCCCGAGGCAGCTCCTGGCAGTTTTGGCACTATCCTGGTTGGGAGGGAGGAGCTGAGGCACCTGCACAAGGCTGGGTTTTGCCCCAGAGTTTCCAGCCCCCAAAATAGAGCAACCTTCCCCCCAGCACTGGCTCCCCAAAGCCTCTGCTCCAACCCTGTGCCAAAGTCCAGAAAGTGACCTGGTTTTTGTGTTTGAGTTCTTTCATTCGTGGCATCTGGGGCTTTCTGTTGTGCTGGGCAGTGAGAGGCAATGAAGAGATCCTGTCATTAAGTGTTTCCTGGTGTTTGCTGCCACTTTGGCTCTGCACAGTTGGCACAGCAGTAATTTCTGCTCCACGGTGTTCTCAGTCTCCCTGGCTGGAACAGGCATTTCGCTGACACTCCAGGGCTTGTGTTTTTGGGTTTTTTTAAAAAGAACTGGCTCATTTCCCAAGGCAGAAGTTGCTTTTAAGAAGGAGCTTCCTGCCGTGTACAGTATTTATTTTTTAATTAGTTGAGCTAATGTGCAATTAATGTTTATAATGCAAACCTGTCTGGGGCCATCTATTCACTTAATCAGGACACTTTTAATAGTTTAATTTTCTTTAGGATTTTTTCTTTGAGAACAAAACACTGTGGCTGCATGGCAGCATTTTTCCAAACCTTGCTGTATGCTTGGCTGCCCCTGCAGCATCTTGTCCTCCAGAGACCAGCCTTGATGAACTTTTTGTTCTTTGCTGTCTAACAGGTTTGTAGCTCTTTCCCAGAATAAACTGAACCAGCAACAAAACATCTCACACTGTCAGGAAAATTTTTAATCTGTTTGATGCTTGTTTTTATTCCCAGTCTAGAAGTAAAATTCTGTTGTGAATTCATAAACCTTGCTTCAGATTCTAACTGGTTTGGAAAAGGATTTCCCCTGGTAATATTTGCACAGACACAAAAAGGCTTTTTCTGTGTTTTTAGTCATGTGTTGCCCTGTGTCACCCCAGTATTTTGCAATATGTTGATGCAACAATCTTAGGCTAGGGACAATTGCACAAGCTTGGACAAGAACATATGAAACTGTTTCATCCTAGACACTGTTCAAGTGTGGACGTTTAGAAGTGCAAGTGTCACATTCACTTCATGTGACAGATGATCAGGGGCTGGGAGGACAGCAAAGAATTTGGAATAGCTGCTCCATCCCTTGTGTGCTGGTAGTTGTACACAGATCTGATTAAGGATGTCTTAGAATGACCAAAAATACATTTTTCTGCAACAGATGCACCACGTGCAACTAAATTGCAACTAAAAAATGGTATCAAAGTCTGACAGTGGCAGTGAGTGTTCCAGATTGGCTGAGCTCTCAGGGGTCACTTCATGTTTGCCCTGACTGGCAAGGGTACCTCCTGTTTCAGCAGCACTGAGGATGGAAAAGCACCTGCTCCTTTCCCTGGCAGCAAATTGCTGACCTGGCACTGAACTGATCCACTGCTTTTCCAAACTCACTGCTCAAAGAGAGTGCTGCTGGCAAGTTTGGCAGCTGTTTGAGTGCATCAGTAACCCCAGGCAGAGCAGAAATGACCTTAATAACTGTGCAGCTTTGTTTGTTCCTGTTTGTTGGTTTTTTGAAGTAGCATCTGTCATCTACAGGTGGGAAAGGAAGTTGCTACTGCCAGGTATCTGCAGTGCCTCATTGACAGAGGTTGTGCAGCCTGCCCTGGGATGCTGGTCCCCTCAGCTCTCTCAGCTGCAAGAAGAGGAGCTTGAAGGTGCAATTACAGCTCAGATTCTTCCTTTGAGTTATCCTCTGCAGGGTCTGGCTTTCCTCTGAGTGTCTGGGGAGTACAGAGACTGTACTGATGCCTAAAGCTGTCTGCTGTGAACTACATGATCTCTACCTGAGCAAAGTTATCCCTGCTTTAAAGATCAGGCAGACAGAAGTCGTATGGTGAAGGCAGACCCAGAATTCATGTTTTGTGACTCCCAGCCCAGTGTCCTGAGCATGCTGATGTGGGCTCTATCTGCTACAGAGGTTCTTTTTATGTGCTTCTAATTAAAAACCTGCAGCAGCCTCTCCCAGACACAACGCCAGTTGTTATGTCCAGCCCTGTGCAGCGTCCAGGTGTGCCTGTGTGAGCAACACCTGGATCCTCCTGTCCCCAGCACACTGAAGTAAGATTAACAATGTGTGTTTAATTGCATGCTCCTGGCAGCTGCCCTGAGCCATCCACCCCTGCAGCAGGACTGCTCCACTAAACACTGCAATTACTGCAAAGGTCCCTCTGCTGCCCGATGCCTCCATATCACCACTGCAGCACTCTGCTCTCCACTGCTCCAAATCAGGCTTGTCAGGGGGATTACAGGGAGCCTGCTTTCAGGGATTTATATTATTTAAGTTATAAATATCTCGCAAGAATAGGATTTGTAATGGAAGTTGGAGTTTTAATATGTTTATACAGATAACACAATTTCAAATAATTAGTTTGTGAAGAGCGAGGTGACAAAAATTTAGGAGAATTAGCATGTTTTATTTCTTAGTGCTGCAGCTCAAAGGGTGAACTTGTCTCTGCCAGTCTGTAGGAACTGGGATGGTTAATATGGGGTAGCAGGGTGACAGCTGAGTGCCTCACCCTGCTCTGGCTGCACAGGCCATGCTGTTTGTTTTCAGCAGGCCAGGGCTTTAAGAAGCCCAAATAGTTGGGGAAAGCATCATCTCCTACAGTGACTCCATCTGGTGACACTCCTCTCTGGGGTTAGGTGGCCTGAGCTGTGGACTGAAAGTGGTGAAAGGGGAAAACCTTGCTTAAAACCTTTCCTGTAAAGTAATTAAAGACTATCAAGTAAATCATAGCTCTTGAGAGCCCAGCAGGAGAGCTTGGTGTCATTATAACTGTTCTGGGACCTCCCTAGGTGCTACAGGGGGTGCACTCCTGGGCTGCTCCTGTCCCAGGTGATCTGTAGCTCTTACCCTCTAATTTTGCTCACCTTCACATCCCTCTGATGTCTTCAGTATCATTGCAATGCTTTTTTGACTTCAATGTCTTTTCTTGGCCAAAAGTCTGTTAATATTGGGATTTAACTTGTATGAAGGCAGTGCCCTCAAATACCATCAAATTAAGGGAAAACCCCCACAATATCCAGGATTTTTATCCCCCTTCAGTGCAGGGAGTGAGCTAAATGGTTGTTTGTCCCCTGATTCCCTCCAGTTCTGTAATTCTAAATAAACTTTGAAAGCAGTGGCAGACATACATTTCAGCTAGCACTGAGTGGGGAAACAGTGGAGGTGTTTGAGGTGTGATCATAAAAAGAACAGAAAATAAGAAGAGCACGGTGTAGCTGAAGCAGTCAGAAGGATGACAGATATTAGGGATTTGAAACTTTCAAGACATATTATTTGATAATATCCCTTCCTATTTCAGACTTAATCCTGTTCAGTGCTGGGGTGCAGTGCTGTGTAAGTGAAAGGCAGGGAATCCTACTGTGCACTAATAAGACTCTTGTGTGGGGACCAAATTCCTCTTCTCAAGCCCCAGCTTCCAGGACTTTCCTAATGCCCTGTAATCATCTCCCCTCTGCCTTGCTCTTAGTGGTGAAGATACTGAGAAAATGAGAGAATAGGAGGACTGGCTGTGGGTGTGAGGGTCTGGGTGCATGTAACAGCACCTGAAGCATCAAGAGGCTTCCTCCTGAGATCCTGGAGCTCCGGGGCATCGCTGCTGGTTCACCTCTCTGTGTGGAGGAGATTGTGGCTCATCATGAGATTATGGTACTGCCATGTGAGGGCAGATGTATAAAATAGAGATCTGATTGTACAGCAGTGAATCATGTTCATACTATCAGTTTCTGGGCTGTTAATTACAGTGAAGGGTTTCATGGCAGCAGCTAAAGTAAAATCCATTATGATGTTGATCAGCATGGAAGTAATTATATCCTTCTGATTTGGTCTGCAGTGAAAAAAGGGCTCAGTGAGGATTGTGATTCTTCTTCCCTCTGAAATAAGAATATTGCAAAATAATTAAAACTATTATCATCAACCCCTTAATGGAGGAGAATCAAGCAAGAGACAAAGACCACTGGGTGGGTCAATTTGTAGGGCATTGAAATCAATACCCAATTATCAGACAGTGCTTTAAAAACACTGGTAAAACACTCAGAAGCAGTGACCTTAATGTGCAGTTAATTTACTCTTATTAATTTTAGTAATATTTCTTCTGAATGGACACATTGAAACTCAGTTGAGGGCATTTATTTCAGGCATGATTATGGTCTTTGTGAGTGTGCAGGGAAGGAAAAACCATTTAGGTTATGTTGCAAGACATGACAGACCTTGGTGCAGGGTATTTCTGTCTTGCTCAGTGATAGACTGGACTTAGGCATTGGACAGATATTGCAATGTGGAGCAGGAGGTCCCCAAGATGATACAACCAGAGACAAGTCAAGCCCTGTTTTGAGGAAAAAACAGAGAAAGTGTGGATATGCAGTGCTTCTTTCAATATATCCTGCTCCTGGTGTGCATTCTTTCAGGAATGGCATCCAAAATGATTTAAAAGAACTTGCTATGCTTCAAACAGAAGTGGAAAACCAAAGAAGGCATGACACGTCCCAGTGAGGAGCATCAGACAGGGGTTGTCATAGCAGGGCTGCCTGCAGGGCAGGGAGGAGTGGAGTGGTGAGAGGCCAGCAGGGTCTGGAACATCATCCACAGATCCATGGTGAGAAAAATGGCTTTGTGTCTCCTGCTAACAGCATCTGTGGGATTGATCCCCAAAGAGAGAGAGGTGCTGAAATTACAGCACTGGTGGCAGTCTGGGGCAGGATCTGTGGCAGCTGCTTTGGTCTCCTGGAATGCTGTGATGAGTCTGTGAAGCTCCTGCACTGGGGGTGCCCAGGGATACCCCTGTCCTGCAGGTTTCCTGTAGATATCCCAAAAATGTGTAACACCACTTTGAAGTGAAAGATATGGCCACAAATGCTCTTGTTTGCCAGCATTTCTAGGAATCTGAACGCCAGTCACTGTTTCTTTCTTCCCAGCACAGGAGTATCTGGGATTCTTCATAGGTTTGATGTATCAAACGAATGGAGTAAAGTGAAGGTCTAATGTGGGCTTTGTGGGAGATGCTAAAAAACAAAGGGAGGAAGGAATAATAGGAAAACAGGAAGGAATAATAGGAAAACAAAATAGGAAAACAGAATCTGTTCCATATGCCAAGGCAACAAGGAAAGAGCACAAACACTGCTGCCTGTGGGCACTGAGCAGAGGCTGCTGTGAGAGCCACCCTGAGGGGTGTGACACATCTGTGTCACAGCCCCTTACCCTGTGCTTTGTGCTCTCTACACATATGCTCATTTCATTCCTTTTTTTTGGGTTTCTCCTAGTGCTGTTTCCTGAATTTCCAGGGAAGAACTGTAACAGGGGAAATACAGTGATTGCTCCCCTATGATATATCACTGCTTTAAAATTATGCCCAGGTGTTTGTCAGCTCTAATTGGTATATCTGAAATCAGGGTGGGCTGAGGAGCTGGGTACCAATCAGGGTCAGTACTGACAGTGCCAGATCCTGAGCTGCTGTGGGGTGGAACAGCTGCCCTCAGATCAGAAAGCTTCTGTTTCCTTGTATTGGGTTGTGACAGGAGTAGATATTTTGTATTGGTCAAATTTAGTAGCTGTGCAAATTACTTTTTTTTTTTTTAATTAATTAGCTGATGACTAAACACTTTAATTTTTTGCACCAAAATTCCTTTTAGTGCTCAAATGAGTAATTTTTTATAGGCCTTCGATGGTGTTTAATTAAAAAAACAAGGCTTGGAGCTTGAACTTGCTGATTAAATTAAATGTTGCCGTTTTAAACAGGTGTCATAATCAGAAAGAAACCCCAAAAATCATTAACCACTGAAACAAAGCTTATGTAAAAATACTTGGATTAAACAATGATGACTAGAGTCCTGTCTAATTTTAATGCCAGGAACATCTTTTCAAAGCAATCGTGTTTTCCCAAGACATTGCCAATGAGGAAGGATTACTACTACAAAATATTACATATTGTTTAGATTTCCATAGAGGCAAAATGCTTGTTTGCTGTACGAGCTGCTCATCTTTTATTGCTAGCAGTGACACTAAATCACAGCTGTCAGACTGAAAAGAAGCTCCCAGTTCTGACTTCTTGTCTTGACTCCTTTCTTCCAAACCATGGCTCCAAACCTGTTGGGGACGGGGACAAGATTAGAAGCTCACTGCAGCTCTTCTGCCAGTAAAGAGGGGTGTTTGCAGCCCAGTTTTGGAGTAAAAGCATGCAGACAAACCACGGCAGTGCTCCATGCTCGAGGGAAAGCTCTGCAGCTCGCTTGCAGCCAGAGAGGGGCCAGAGCTGTGAGCCTGGTGGGGCTGGTACCCCTCCCCTGGCAGCAAGCTGTGGGAGCACAAACCAGCCAGGAGCCTTGCAAGCTTTTCACTGCCATTCCATTAAAGTTCAAGCAATTTCACCACTTGCAGCTCAGTTCAGGAGAAAGTCCCCCGTGCTGAGCGCTCACAACTTCACCTGGCAGCGCTGCTGGGGGGGGAGATCAGTAATTCTGTGACATGCAAGTGAATCAATTGAACTCTTGCAACATCTAATTAATTTGCAGTTGTTCTGAAGAATCTACAAATGATCATTATTGGTAATGAAGCTATTGATCCAGAGTGTACAAACTAGGCCAAAAAAAAAAAAAAGTAAGATGTGAAGGCTCCATGTCAGATCCTCCAACAGCCACCACGAGCACTTTAATGACCTCGGTGGGGCTTTGTTGAGTAACATCAGCTGAGAACATGGCACATAAAATTTAATGTTCCTTGAACTGTTTTAGGATTCAGTCATAATGTAGCTTATGTACACACCTACGCTGAAATTTTCAAAGCTACCCAGGGGAACTAAATGCTAATTGTAATGGAAATGGGCACTCAAAGCCCTTAAATGGCCTTCCAGATCTCACTGTGCAGTCATTCCTTGTACAGATCCACTGCCCAGCTCCTCGCTGCTTTTTGTGTGTCTGTGGGCTTTGCTTTCAACCAGAAATCAGCACCTTTTTCCTTCTTCTTTTAAAGAGTCTGAATTGTAATTCTCATGATACAGATTTTCGTTGCTTTGCTGGCAAACCTGTGGATTTGTATGAAAGGGCAGTGTAATATAAATTTTACAGTTTTCAGTTTTAATGTGACTTCATAATTTAAAAGATAATTCAGGAGAGACACTTTGGGAAATTCATTGCTGTTTGTGGTCCCACTGCTGTTCCTTTTCGACTGTTCAGAACACAACCACCATATGAGAAAGAGAATGATATAATTAAGTCGTTGCCATGAATTAATCTGTAGCACAATTCCATTAAAACGAATGGAATTATATCAGGATTAGTTTTGGTCCACTTTAACATTTTTAGACACTGGGAAAAACATTATTCTTGTTATGAGGTAAAACAAATCTGACACTGCGTTCTCTGAATTTGTGCTTCATCCTTTATTAATGTTAGAGGGTAATGATGTGCTGTATTACTTTTCTAGCAGCTAAAATATTATGCTGTTTTAAGAGATGTTATTCAGTCCTTCAGGGACATTTGCTGCTGCCTGCAGCAAAATTGGATGAGGTGTGCATATATAAGTGTGTGCTTGCGTGTGTGTACACACACAAATGTAGTTGTGTGTGAACACACAAAACTCCAGGAAAGCTCTGCATATGGAGGGTTTTTTATTGCTTTGAAGGTAGATAGAAACTTTGGTGTTTCAATCTGGTTCTATTTATTAAATGTCTTACAATTAAGAGTAAAATAATATCTAAACAAGTTAAATCTTACTATTCATCAACAAGGATGAATTCCTAATGTTTAGTTACTTAGCTGTGCTGCTACGTTTTTGGATCTTGAGAGAATTTTTATTAAAATGCAAATAGTGTAGCTTCAACACTGTTCCCTGATTAAATGGAAAAAGCATCACTTAGTACTCATTGAAGTCAAATGTAATCAAGATGGAATTGATTTTATATTCTGTTCGTGTAAACACTGCTTATTCTAGCTCTTAAAAATCCATAAAATAACCAAAAATGCCAGGTTTATTTTTCAAATGGATACAAGGTAAAGAGAGAACTGCTTATATGCATTATGTGTTTATAATGGAAATGATGCTAGCCTAAGGAAAGAGCAAGAGTGATACTCCTCCACTACTATAAACTTATATTGAAACTATGATTATGTGATGAAATTTTCACAGCCCGAGTAGAGCTGAGACTTTTCAGCATATTTACAGCTTGAATTGAGTTCTCCATCCACATCTTCCTTACCTCTTACTGGAAAGGTCCAGCTATCTTGAATTACCTTGCAGATATTGTGTGCTGGGGACACAAACATGAATTGCAGCTTGAGCATCACCTGTTGGCTTAGGTTTTTGTTCTATTCCCAGCTATGACTTGCAAATAACAGTATGCACACAGAAAATACCTGGCTGCAGGTGTAACTGTGGCTGAGCTGTCACACTCTTGGATCCAGACCCTGTCAGGGTCTGGGTTTTAGGGGGCACTGGAGTTCTGTGAGGAAACAAAGCCATGGGGCAGGTGCAGTTAATGTAGAGGGTTTTAGGCTCAGTTAAAGGAGTTTGCAGCTGTGCCCATGGAGAAGTGCAGCTCTAGGCTGGTCAGCCTCTGAAGGTGTGCAGCTGTGCAGGGACAATTGTCCCTGCAAACACCATGGAGAGGCAAAGAAGAGCTGCCTTATAAATGATGGGCTCTGGGCACCCGTCAAAACCTCCCCCATGAGATGCCTGAACTGCCCTGCTGTCTGCCCCCAGTGCAGCACCCACTGCCCAGGGAATTGGGGTGTGTAATTTTGGGGACTTGCTCTCCCACATACCCTCTCAATGGTATGGGAAGATAAATCCTAGTTGATTTTTCTGTCTGAGAAAGTGTTTGGGTTTTTTTTTTTTCCCCTGTGTTTCTCTGTGCAGGCACAGTCATGCAAGTCCAAAGGAAATCTCACAGTGTGTACTAAAAAATGAGTCACTAGACATTTCTGTCTCTGTGTCTCTGACTTAGGCTTTTGGGAGTCACTTTGTATTAAGAAAAATAGTATTGTGCTTGCTAAGCAATGTGGGTGTTTTGCTTGTGAAGATATAACTGCTAAAATCTCCCCTAAGTCATAATATCTGATGAGCATGTGAATGGAAGGTAAAAGCTTCTATTGACATTGTGTTAATGCAAATCCAGGGAAATTTTTCTGAAGTTTTGAGTTCTCTGAAGTGTTAGTTGGGGTGTGTGAAGTTTGCTGTGTCATGAGCAATATTCCAGCTCCCTTAGGCGCTGGGGAGGAGCAGTGCTGGAAGAGCAGGTGGATGGTTCGTGTGCTCCCAGCTGATTATTGCACCAGCAGGATGTGTGGGACATGGGGACACTGCAGAGGGTGAAAATCTCCCCAGCTGGTGTAGGTGGATGCTCTGGAGCCCATCTTTGAGTGAATAACCCCCCACAAGCTCAATTTGTGGGCAGAACATGACCTGTACCTCTCTCCCTGCTTGCTTTCCTCCTAGATTTCACTCTTTTTCCATATTGATCTAAGGATAGCAATTGAGATTTTTAGTCACTGCTTGGGGTTTTTATAAGCTACAGTTTAGGTAATGTAAAATACATACATTAGTATTAATGCTATGATGGTCTTTTAGTAGCTAAAATTAGATTATCCAGGAGGAAAATCATATTTTGAATTACTGTGAATTCTTGTGGGTTTATGTATTTAGTGTTTTTCCCTAGATGACAACTCCTAATAACAACCATTATGCACATTTCGCAGACATTACACTGAATGATTTAGACTCTAAGAAATTTCTTTTTTAGAAGCCAGTCTTTAAAAACAGAGTTAGAGTGTTGGACCATTTTAGCATAAATGGTAAAGTGCGAATGAAAATTAATTCAGTTTGCAAAATGTGTTTCAGGACGTGTTTAAGCAAGTGAAAATCAACAAATCAAAGGTCAGTCTTAGAAGGTGCAGAAATGGGGAGTGATTGCCTTGAAGCACATCTTCTAATTAAATCCCTGTAGAGGAAATAATGGTGAATTTAAAGGCCAGAGTCATTGCATCTAGGACAGGGCTGCACATCCATTATCAGGAGGATTCTGATGGTCTTATTGGAAATGACTATGACAAAAGGTAAGGTAGCATATTTGGGAGTACCAAGATGTAATAAATTCATAATATCTACTAATACAATAAACTGTTTCACTCCAAATTCTGTATTCCTCCATTTAATATGGCACCCCACTTCCAAAGACAATACTTCTGCATCGTAAGTGTTGTTAAAGAAACGTCATTATAAAAGATGTGTCATTAGAAAGGAAGGGGGGAATCTCAGAGAATCCCATTAACTTCAGTTTTTACAGATCTCCTATTTCCTAGCAGCATTTGTACCATGAACAGGTCTCCTCAAACTTCT
Source organism: Pyrgilauda ruficollis (assembly GCF_017590135.1). Lineage (NCBI taxonomy): Eukaryota > Metazoa > Chordata > Aves > Passeriformes > Passeridae > Pyrgilauda > Pyrgilauda ruficollis. Next base: position 4,959,172 of record NW_024514764.1, on the reverse strand, counting down.
TCCTCTCTAAGGATGTCACCGAGTTAATTGTGCTCGAATATTTCTGAAATTATGCCCCTTTTTTCAGGCTGGAAACCTCCATCTTAATCCTTGTTTGGATTAGTCAGTATTTAGCTCGTGCTGTCTCCTTAGATGACCAGGTTAAACATTGTATAAATTTTTAAAGTATAACCTCCCTCAAAAAAAAACCAAAACCAAAACAAACAAAAAAAAAATCCAAAAACAAAAAAACCCAAAAAAACCCACAAAAAAAGCCAACAACAACAACAACAACAACAACAACAACAACAACAACAACAACAACAACAACAACAACAACAACAACAACAACAACAACAACAACAACAAAAAAAAAAAAAAAAAAAAAAAAAAACCAATCTTTTTTGTTTGTTCATTGAATTTTGAGTGTGAAACATTGACCTTGGGGAATTATAATTTGGGTCAAGGTTTCTTTTTTTAAAGTCTCTTCAGACTGACAAGAACCTGTCACCACCTGGTTTTGGTGCTCTTTTTGTAAATGGGTCAGTAGCACAGGTAACCTAAAATCTATGAAGAGACTGAAAACAAGAGAAGAGGATTAGCTGTTTCACAGGCTGAAAAGAGAAAGATATGATGAAATCATTTCAGAGGCAGAGAGAAAATGTGATTTTCATGCTATTTTGCGATTTATATTTTCTGAGTTGCGCTGCAAAGGGCAGCAAAGAAAAGAAAGTGAAATATCTCTGGTGCTGCCTCAGTAACAGCGCAGGTTGTGGAGGGATTGCTGCCAAGGTCTTGCCAGCAAGGCTGTGCTCAGGGGCTGCTGCCAAAGCTGACAGAGCTTCTGTGCTCCAGCCAGGGCTGGGCATGGGTGTGACACCTCTGTCCCTCTGTCCTGGGCTTCTCTTGTGCTCCCAGCCCTGGTGATGATTTCAGGAGTTAGCAGCACGATTGTGGTGAGCTGGAAGCCCTCAGCAGTTCCCCTGTATTTCAGAGTTATCTGCTGGCCAGGTAGGTTGAGCACTGTGCACTGGAGTCCAGCACAAAAAGGGTTTTAGTAGAACTTGTGATTCCTTAGAAACACTTTGTGCACGTGTTGCACCAGTGAACTTATTCTGGGACTTGAAAAAACTTCAAGACTGAAAACAAGATTTCAGACTCCTTTGACTCGGTCCCGTGTTTCTTCTTCTTGCACTTGTGAATTTTTGCACTCCTCCTCTTACTAACTCAAGTCAACGAGGTATCTTTGATTTGCTGAAAGTTGTAAGTTGTTGAATGCAGCTGTAAAATTTAGCAAGCAGAACTCTGCCATTTCTTGTAGCTATAGTGCAATATGATTGGAGAAATCTATTTAAAAGGTGCCACATTCAATTTTGTTGGGCTTTTAGAATAAGTGTTTATACTACAAATTCTGTGGGCTCCATACATGTTTTGTTCAAACGGACTTTTCCTTTATGAATTTATGTCAGTAGAGGATGTCTAAATCCATTCAGTCTTATGGAACTTGTGACTAGTTTAATGAGAGTTAAGTGCAAGCTGAATTAAGCATTAAGGCTATTTCTGCAGTGCTGTGTCTAAGATCAGAAGTTTGAAGGAAGGGAAACACATTTTTAGTGGAACTTTGGAAGTGTCATGTTCACAAATTTAACAGGATTGTCTAGTTTTGCCTGTTTTGCATAGGATATTCCTCAGATCTGGGCAAGGAGCTTTAACATGTGAATTCCCTGGTCTACTGAGATAGATGACAAGAGGGAATTTTTACTGTTGAGTAAAATTTACTGAATTTTACTAAAGTCAGTTGAGACTGACTTCACCAGGAAAATTCAGATCTACAGGGATAAAACCCTCTCATACATTTTCAATAACTTTGATTTTCAGTCTTAGCATACTCAGGGTCACTGACAGACAGAATCAAGACAAAACTCTTACTCAGGTCATCTTTCCCATGACTTTCCAACTGTATTTTTTTTAGACTTAGCAGTTTTCAATTCTTTCTATCCTGCCTCGAGGGGCAAAATTTCCACACTCACATTCATGCTGACTGTTCTATGCTGGCATCCCTCCAAGCTGGTCTGCATCTCTGCCCAGGTGTGATGCTGGACACAGGGCTGTCCCTGAAGCTGTGTGGAGTGAGTGACTCCAAGTCTCACACATCCCTGCTTAGATGTCTCCTTATGATGCTCACTGAGCTGCAGAAATTTTATTCTATCTAATCTCTTGTCCACAGCCTAACCGACATATTAAAAACCAGAATCATCCCCTAATGTGATTGCTCAACCTGTTTCATTGAAAAGGTATCAGGTATTTTTTTCCCCTTCTTTCTGGTCTAGGAGGAAAAAACAATTTGAGCCATCCCAGCTCTCTGCTGTTGTTGTAAGTGGAGGTCTCAGGTTTGTTGTGTTGCTAGGGAGTGTGTGCAGCTTTTGTTGCTTTTGAATTATAGCTGCTAGCACTTATCTTCTCCTCCAGCAAAAAGCATTTATAGCAAGTTTTTTGAAAGCAGTGCAGTCATTTGTACTTAAGACAGAATTATGGCAGCAGCAAACAGTTACAGGGAACAATATAGCCTGATGCTGCCTCTACACTCAGGTGACTGCTTACATTGGTTATTCATTTTTATAAGAACAGTTTTCTTAACTTTCTGGAAGAGTGGAACAATCCTGATCTGGGATGAGAAACAGGCTTGAATTTTCCATATTCATTCATAACTCTTGGATCCTCTTTTCAAATGGAAAAGCATCTTTATTCAGAAAGTGGACATTTTGCCTGGCTTTTTTTTTTTTTTTTTTTTTTGTGGCAAGGTTTTAAAATGGATTTATTTTTGCTCCCATGCTAAGCAGAAAACATTTGGAAAGTATTCTCCACATTTTGTTGTGGTTACATTGAGATGTCTTACAAAATGGGATTGTTGTTGTCTGGTTACATGTAATTTGCTGGAATTCAGAAATTATACCAGACAGTTGCACATCCCTGTTTCTGCTTCATGCACATCTTGTTTCATATTCTAGCAACATGTGTTTTATTCTGTAATCAAGACAAGAATGGATTGAATGGGAAGAGATATTTTTTGTTCAAAATTCCAAATGTCTGGTTACCCACTGGGAAGAGAAGCTGGTGCTAAGAATTTCCCTAGTGAGGAGCAGACTAAGTTCTGATCTCTTCCTTCCTGTCAATACCTAAAGGTTCTGAGGACACAGTGAATATACCCAGCTGCACCCTGATGAAGAAGAGCTTTGTGACAAAGCAGCCCATGTGAAGCTGTGTGTCAAGTGAAAGGTTTAATTGTTTGGGCTTTGTATTCTTTTCAGCCTTTTTTGTTTTGAAATGCTGATCACTGACTTTGCCTGTCAAAGTTGAAGAACTTAATGTTCTTTTCAGAGAACCATTCCATCAACAGTTGCTTCAAATATTTAACCCATGTGGTGTAAATCAAGTGACAATGTGGGATTATTTTTATTCTCTCTCCAAATTACAACAAAACCAAGATATCCTCTCCCACTATTTAGCCTAATGTGTTAAAGGCCTGTAAAAATAGACTGATGTCTGTATGTGTTTTGGGGCATGGTTTTTTGTTGGACTTTTTCCTTTTTTTCCCCCAAACCATCATGGCTTTATGATGGGACTTAAGAAAAGCAATCTCCCTCTGCTGGCCTGATCCAGAGGCATATATCTAATTTACCTCATTCACATCTAAATGGTGATGGTCATGATGTAATTTTAGAACTGGGACCTTAAGGAGGTAAAGATGAATGTTCTCAGTGTGTTTCTAAGTTTGAAAGGACTTAAAATGAATACAGAGCAAAGAAACCCCTCTGAAGTGGAGGTGGTGGTAGTGGGCTGGGTATTCTGGAAGGAGCAGTTCTGTGGCCAGTGGAATAATCTCTTTTGTAACAGAGTAAAAATAAACTGCAGGCAGTCAGTGTATCTGGTATGCATTTTTCTTCTTTACTTACATCCTTAGGGACATGGAGTAGAAAGTTCCTCATATAAATTAACTCACATGCCAGAGGGGAAAAAAGCAGGGAGGACTTGGGCAGTGTGACATGTGATCAGAAAAATTAATCACATCATCATCTTTCTGTTTTAATGACTCCTGATGCTGCTTACACAGTTCTGGAGGGAATTGCTCCAGCCCCTGACTGTGGAGTTAGTGATGCCCTTGTGCTTCTGTGCCTCCCAGGCAGGCCATGGGTGCAGTCCCCAGAGCTGCTGGAGCAGCTGCTCCATTGCCAGGGGTTTGACTTTGGCTTTGCTGCAGCTCTGCCCCTTCCCACCAGTGCAGCCTCCTGGACCTCTGCTGACAGAGAACAGCCTGAGACTGCTGCCAGCAAATGCAGAGACTGCTGTGGGGAAATATTTCCAGAGTTACACCTCACTGTGAAAAGCGCAGTTCTAGCTCCATAAAACACACAGATAACATTTTTTGTCATTTTATGTGTAGCTCCTGCTGTAATATGAGATTGGAAAATGAAACTAGCTTGAAGCCAGTGTGAAGTTCTCTGAATATTCAGGAAGTAAAATAAGCTTTCTAATTAAAGGTGTCTGTAGCTGCAGAAATTTTGGGTATCAGTTCTTCTCTTTGAAATAAACTTTTCACCATTAAGTGTAGTTTATTCTGAATGTCTGTGGCTGCATTTGGCCCTTTGCTGCCTCCAGGACAGTTCCTGGGGCACCTCATTGCTTATGACAGCACTTGAACTCCTTTTTTTGCTGTCACACATGAATTCTTAGAGCTGTCTCATCCTGTGGCAAAGGCAGCAGAGGACTTTGTGTGTGGCTGAGGTGGGAGCCTGTAGCATCACTCACCGATGAGGACGTGCAGGCTGGTTGAGGTGGACTGCTATTGTCGTCTTAGGTCATCATCATCACACCTTCTGGCATCTCAATTACTGATCTAAAATAATGAAAGGAGTTGTCAGGTCAGGTGGGTTTGATGAATTACCCAGCTCAGTTACTCCTATCTAAAATAATCTGTATCATTTACTGAGCATCAGCATGTTGCTTACTTGAGAAATTGCACTTTAACATTAGTTTCTCTGAGGCATAAACAGCCATTAAAGAATTCTTTGGGGTATAGGTACATACCAGAGAAAATGTCAAACCATTTATTTAGAAAATATTTTAACACTGGGAAAAGATTTAGGAAAATAGGAGAGGGGGAAAAAAAGTCTATGGAGAAAACAAACCTGCTCACAAAATAAGAATTTTTATATGACTGAGCATGCTGATTTCTAAATTTACCTTTATTAATAAAAATGGCTGACCATGCAGTTCCAAAAAATGCAGTACAGATCCTACACCAGGGAATCCAATAGCAGTAATACCATTTTAGTTCATTTTCACACTTCATTGTGTTAGTAACTATCTAAAACTCTCACAACAATGCTAAGCTTTGTGTGGACAGGTAAGAAGACAAAGTCCTCACAGGTCTACCAAGCAGATATTCAGAGTAGTGCAAGGAGTGTTCACTTAGTGTCATTGGTAAGGTGAGGAACTAGGAGAAAAATAAAAAAATAAATCAAGGAATTAAAAAAAAAAGGCAGAACAAATGGATAAAATACAGATGATCACTGACTGTATTAGGGACTGTTTCATTTACATTTACTATTTCTTTTTTAGTTATGTTAATGAGAGAAGGAGCACCACTTGGACTGGTGCTGTACAGACCCAGCACACCCTCAGTGTGTCGTTCTGATCTAACACCTATAGAACCCCCTTCACCTTCAGCTGCAGCATGATTTGCCTGGAGACTGGTGCTGCAGAGAGATGTGTGAAGTTGGACATCAGTTAGAGTTAGATGGGAATTTTCATTCATAATGGAGAAAGCAAAGAAAGTTTGTTTTTTTTTCAAAACCCATATTTCAGAAAGAAAAAGAACCGAACCTACAGAGATATTTAGATTAAAAAGTATTTCCATCTGGATTACTGTTGCACTCTTAATTAAAAAGTGTAACATTAAAGTATTTCTTTAAAACTAAATTTTTTTTTCTGAAAGGAAAAATAATTTTTTCAAAGATTTCTTCCTAAAAAAGAATTTCACCATAATTTATACTTTCCTAATAATGATGCTGATAATAGTGTGAGCTGTAATAATGGACTGACATTTATTAATAAAGAAATGTTCCCCTAGAAGCTGGCTGTTCTTTTGTGATCCAGAGCATTTTTATTTCTCAGAGATAACAGAGTTCAAACTCTTCACAAGCAGCATGTGGGGGCTGGAGGATGGGTTTAATCCCAACTTCCTTTCTAATAGGACAGAAGATGGATGTATGGAAACCAGCAGTCCCTTCCCTGCTGAGCCACGTGGTTTTTGTGCTAGAGCAGAGTGTTGGTTCAGTGACTCCACCTTCTCTTTACTTCCACATGGAGGTCTAATGGAATTAAAAAAAAAAAAACAAAACAAAACAAAACAAAACAAAAAAAAACCCACTTATTTTCCTTTTTTTTCCCATATATTGTAATCAATGAGTCAATTACTTGATTTTCTCCACTGCCTCTGGCCTGCTTTGTGTATTCACATATTTGCTTCCGTATGATGCCCCATCAGAAAGGTTCCAGGGATGATTGTCCACTGTGTCCTCCTTCTTGTTGTTTGGGAAAAAAAAAAAAAAAAAGGTTTTCTTGTTTAGTTCAGATCTTGGTGGCTGCACTGACAGACAAAGCCTGCCTGGGGATGATGTGGTTTATCCCAGTTACCAACTCCTACGAACTCAACAGCTGCTAATTATGGCTTTTCTGTCTCTGCCTGGGATTTGTGCTGTCGTTGGAGAGGCTCAGACATGCCCAGGTCTTAGTCATGGGTACATAATCCAACATACAGAATAGCTCAGCTTGCCTTTGGGGAGAGAGGGAGAGGAATTCTTAACACAATCTAACAAAGTAATACTTTTCTATCTCCAATTAGTGTTTCTCTACAATAAAGGTGCCTTTTTCTGCAGTCATAGTTAGGAGAAACTCAAATTAGAACAGATGAATCCTGAATATCAATAATGTTCTGAACTCTGTGGGATGCCTAGAAAATGAAAAACAGAGTAGATTAGTATTGGTCAAAGCATGGATGAGAGAAGAGAAATAACTTCCAAGAGCAAATGTAACCAGATAAAATCATATTTAAAATGAATCAAGGTCAGTTGTTGACTAAAACAGTTTAGCATAGATAAATGAAGAATAATTGAGACTTTATGTGACTTTATTGCATGAGTCTTTAAGCCACTTAAATAACTGAAGTAAAAGGGGCTAAGAGTCAACAAGATAAGCTGGCATTTCATATTATTGAGTGATACAAAATAGAAAACCAGAAGGTAGGTTTTCATCTCCAGAATGATGAGATTTTTTAGTTCACAGAGATTACTGCTGTGGTGGCCTTCATGAAATACAAAAATGTAAAATGTCAAAAGGTAACTAATTTGACAAAGCTGAAGGAAAACTCATGTGTCAGGGGCATCTTATGTGAGGGAGAGGAACAGGAATGTGAGAAATGAGGAAAGCTGCTTGAAACATGATGCACATACATACACTTAAAAAAAACAGTATCAGTAACTACCCCATCCTTGTTTCCATTTTCAAAACCGGATGCTAATTCTTTGTGACACAGCTGTTCTCAGTAAAATTCAAAACAAAGGAAAATGGACCTGCCCAAGGACATGCAAAGTTCATGCCAAAAGCAGGATTCAGATCCCCCAGGCCTGTTGCTGGACACCCACATGAGCACAAAGGGGCTGTTCAAAGCCCTGCTGATGGAGGTTTCCTCACACACCTCAGCTTCAGGGTGGTTTTTCTGAAAAGCAGCAACAAACAGGAGAAGGGATTGAGGACCTTGGAGATGCTTGGTGTGCTTGTGGGAATTTCACTGGCTGATGGGGTGGCACAAGCACAACAAGCTCAGGAAGGCTCTGCTCATCCTGGGCTGGGTCTGAGGAAGGTAATCAGAGTGATTGCTCCCTGAACTTCAAGGCCACAAAACAAGGACAATCAGTGTCTTGCTGTTCCCACTCTGATAGCAGCATTATGCAGTGAAACATGAAAATACCCAATAATCCCACTTTCTTCTCTCTGCCTGGGTGCATTGACGATTGTATGGTAGATTGTGGGGAAAAACATATAGATTAGTGCTTCAAAATGAGCAGCACGCTTGGCTGCACTGCTTGACAATCTTCCAAAGTGCTTTACCAATATTTCTTCCTCATCCTCAACACGGCACATGAGACAAAGATGCTCAGTGTGCACATTTCACAGTGGGGTGCACACAGACTGAAAGGGATGGCTCTGGTAGATTCACACTGAGGTTTGCTTTGTTGTATCCTCGTGACTGTTGCAATTATTGGTCCAATTGAGATATATTTTTATATAGATATAATATAACATATATATTTATACACACACAAAGCCTACCTCACATTACACATGGCCAAGGATGTTTTGTGTAAATTTGGCTGATCTGTAAGTGAAGCCAAGTCACAGGAATGTGCCCTGACATGGCAGTGGACTGGCTGCACACCTTCCCTGGGCATCTTTGGTGTGGAGGTGAAAACCTTGTGCAGGGAAGCAAAGAATTTGTCTGGAGACAAGAGGTGACTTGCTGGGAGCACAGCTGAAGTTGTGGCCTGATCCTGCCTGTCAGCACCTATAGGATGAGTATGGAAAAACTGTCAGCAAAATTAATTTGGGCAGCCACATGTGTCCTGTCCCCCAATAGCATGGTGCCTCAAACCCTGGAATCTATCTGTCCAGTGAACACCATTTCAGCTGGTGCAGGAGGCAGCTCTCTGCCAGAGTTAAATTGATACAAGTGCTGCTTTCAGACATTTTCTGGGAAAACCTGATTTCTCAAGCACTAACTCAATCCCAAAAACTTTGTCAATTAGCCCCATAATCTTATTTTTATCTCCAAATATGAAGAGCACACATGTGTGTCTGGCTGCCTGACAGCTGCAGACCACTAGGAAAAATCAGAAGACAGAAACCAGAGCTGGGATTTTTGTTTGTCTGAGCAGATGAGAACAATTTATATGTACAAGTTATTTATAGAAAGGCTGTAGCAAGCTAATTAATTGTTTATAGGGAGAAATTTAAAGTGCATAACCTGATATCTGACATTCTGTGTGATAATAATAATTAGAGATGAGCTGGATTCAAAAAGCAGGATGTGAACAGAGATACATGTTGGAAAAGTTTTGAATCTGATCCAGATCTCAGCTGTGCAGCTTTTTGTAGCCATTAGGGTAGGACAGAACAGACCCCTGGGTTGGAATTTGGCCTTTTGTGTTTTGGTAAAGTGCAAAGCTGGATCCCATTTATGTGATGAGGACCAGCTCCTAATCAGCATCTGGCATACATGGGGAACAGAATTAAATGGGGTTGCTATGCCTTTATTGGTACATATTTGTTTGGTCATTTTCGTGGGGTTTATTTTATTTATTTTGTCTTTTAAATTAACTTAGAAGAGCTCATTGAGTTAGACATGAGGATCTTGGAAAGCTGTCATGGACATTTATTTGGTCATTGACAAACTTCTAAATTATTCTAGAAACAACCTAATTTCTGTGAAGTTTTCTTGAGCCTTCTCATAAAGGAGTGGCCTATTGGTATTTTTTAAGCTTTGAAGTGATGGAGAAGAATTTGCATGCTCAGCCTGGAAAGGCAGCTTAGGCACAGCCATTGATTCATGTCTGGCACTTGCTGGTGCTTCTGACCCTGTGCAATATCTGAATATCTTGACACTTGGTTCTAAGCTGAGTAGAAATCAACTAATATGAACTGCATAAATATATATACACAAGAGTAAACCTGATGGAACAAAACCTGAGGAGGGCAGAGGAATCTCAGTCCCATGTTTCTCTTATCCATGCATCTCTGTACACTGTGTCCCTAGGCAGAAAGAAAATGCATCCAAGGGGGGATTGAGCCCTGCCTAAAGAATTCAACCAGTTTGCAAACAGACAATGAACTTTCATGTGTTGCTAGCTTCTCTTTCACATGCCTGAGGTAATTGCTGAAGATTTTATGATGTTTTTGATAGGATACTGAAGAATTTGCAAGACCTCTGTGCAGGAGCTGAATGAATTAGGGGAGATCCAGCAGAGCTGGGGGTGGGGGCAGTGGCCCAGGTGAGTGGGTTTGCCCCTGAGCCAGCACTGCCAGGGGATCACAGACATTGCCAGAGGGCTCTCACAGAGTGGCAGCACCCTCAGGTGAGACCTGGGTGAGCAGTTCTGACCATGACTGTCCAAAGTTCATCACACAAGGAAGGCTCTCCCTCCCTGCCATGCTCTTAAATCAGTAGCCATGGGCATTATTTGCTGTTGATGTTGTTTTGGTCTTGTTTTCATCCTTTTCATTGCACACAGTTTTTGTTGGTTTTGTTTTTTTGGTTTTTTTTTTCCCCACTGCTGTGGCTGAGCTTAAGCTGCTTTTTAATTTCTCTCTTAATTTCTTCTCCTGTTTTGTTACTGACTTAAACCTTTTTCCCCACAAATGTGGGGCTGTTTTCAGCTTGCTGTCAGTGCATTTCCAGACAAATGGACCCTACCTTTGCTGGACTAGTCCCTGAGCTGCATAATCTCCTCCAGGAGCTGCAGCCTCAGAAAGGCTCTCCCCTCATAAGGAATCTGCTCCATTCACATCCAGCACAAAAATCTGCTAGTTTGGACTAAAAGATGCTTTCCCTCATGCTTGTCACAGTTGACATTTTGTGTCTTGGGGCAGCTTCTCCGGCACGCAGACGTTTCTGTGAAAACATTCTTCCACCACAGTGACTTAGAAGGGTGCTAGCTGTTTTTTGCCAGGCAGGCTGAACTGCAGATGTGAACCACATCTCTGCAGAGCACTGCTGCTGTTCAGGGAACAATCCATCAGCCTTGTCTTCTTCAGTGAACGTCAGTGACTGATAAGGACCCCACACGTAATATTTATTTATGTAATGTTGTATTTATCAGTGGGAGGTGAGACTTTGACCTTTTTATACAAACTTCAGTATTCCCAAGACGTGTTGAGATCTGGCTTTGTCTCGCAGCTCAGCCCTTCCAAACCCTTTTGCATTTTCATTGCACTTTTCATTATGTAGCTAATTAAGCCATGCTCATATATAAACACCATTATGCAGTTTAACAGTTAATGAAAAGTTCTCTGATATATGTATGTATACACACTGATATATAGTGCATGCAGCATGGGTTTTTTCGCTCAAGTAAGGCACAGTAGGTTCAAATCAAAATGACATTTTACTAATGGCATTGTGGGAAGACAGATTAATACAGTCTTACTGTGAGATTTCTTCTCCCTCTGGTAACAAAATGAGAATAAATTAAAGCACACACACAAATTAAAGTATATTTGGTCTTTCTTGACGCCTTATGTGACTAAATCAAAATTTCAGAAAATACAAACCCACCAAAATTTAACCAGCACACAGAATTGCAGCTATTGGATTTTGCTATGAAAGTCAAACCATGAGCAGCATCTCATCCACACCCACAGATCAGTCCTGGCTTGGGATGACACTGTAAGGTCTTGTTCTCCCTGGGGATGTCTGCCCTTTGCAGAACCTTAAAGGCAGTTAGGAAATTTGTACCTAAGGTGACTTGACGTGCAAACCTGCATCTTTCAGTTAAACCTGGGCTGTGGCTTGCATCTGCTCTGTCCTGGACCACATCACAACAGCTTTTTCTTGTCTTTCCTGGGAAATTTTAATTCAGAGATTTAAAATAATCTAACTTGGCTCTTCAGGCAAGAGTCCAAACCCTGCGAAAGAAAACCAGAACTTGGTTTATGAACACATTGTGAGCTGAAGCGTGCAAAGTTTTTCTGGCTTTAGTTACCTGTTCCCAGGGATACTTGAATCTGCTTAAGTAAATCTCCATGTTTCTAATTTTCACTCTTCTTATCAAGAGAATTGTGCACATTAGGTTTCTTCAAACACTGCCTGGGGGATGAATGACATTGGAGTTCAGTTTCTGTTAAAGAATATGCCTTGGTAAAGTGTGTTTTGCATGTTTAATTGACTCCAAATCATTTACCTAATCATGAGGGTACAAGGTAGAAGACACACACATCTAAAGGCATTATTCCAAGGCCAAAATATGGACAATGGTCTGTTGGATTTGATGTACTGTAAATAAAGGTCACTAGATTTATCCATTATGGTAAGAAAAAGCAATGTATGTAATTCCCAGTACAGAAATACTACCTTAGGACATTGTGTTAAACCATGGGGTGTTTACTCACATGCACTGAGTACAAGTAGCAGACTGCAGGGCTGGGACATGTGCTACTGTGACTTTTTACATGGGCTGTGCAGTATCATAATTCTCTCTCATCACTCTATTTTCATGGGTATTAATGAAATAAGCCCACTAATTTAACAACATTCTACAACTTCGCCTCAAGTGCATTTCTTGTTCTGCCATGTAAAAAAAAAAAATAAATGAAACACGCAGAACAATTTCTCATCACTACTGGGACTATGTGCCAAGGTGATTTGTCAGAACTCCTACAGCTTCAATGCCTTTCCACCTGTTTCTTACACCTTTTCCCCTTTCTTTTATTTTTTATTTTAAATTTATTGGTTTTTAATTCAATGAGGAAACACTCCTGCCTCAGGGGAGGAATTTTGCACCATTCCACAGTGAAAATGGAATTCTTAAAGTTATGCTGTTACTTCTCAGCTTTTAAGGAGCATGTGTACAAAGTCACTGTAATGCAATTCTTTAACCAGACTGAAGTTTCTAAACAGCCATGGGGCAAAGTCCTGGCTCCAGCCTCTGTCAACTTCCTAATCCCAAATGTATTTAATTAGGAAATAAAGGGGTTACACTGTAATAGTTTTGCTTTAGACAGAAGTAGCAGGAAGCTGTGAGAGATTTTAATACCTGATTCTGAGTTTTACCTTCCTACATCTGTAGAAGATTGTCTCAGTCTCTGTTATTAAAGCTTTTGGCATAGGAACCAACTTTGGTAAATGTTGCATTTTCAAATAATGGATGTTTTCTGTAGAAGATGTCTGAAGAGCTAAAGAAGAAATTAAAGTCATAAGGAGAATTTATTTCTGGCAATTGTTCATGAATATGGAGAATTTAGGATTTCAGGAAAAATGGCAGGATTATGCTTGTTGTCCTTCCTTCCAAAATCAGATGAGATCAGATGGGGCAGTGGATTTCAGTACAGATTTTTGTTTCAGAATATAACAAGGACTGCAGAACCAAGAGATGTCTTCATTGTGGAAGAATGCACTAAGATATTTCCCACTAGAGAGGGTAAAAAAAAGAACAAAAAACTGAGGTTCCTTTGAGATATCTACAACAAGAACAAAGAAAAAAACCCCATTGTCAGTATTTGGTTATTTTTAGATTTTGAGAGTAAAAACCTTGAGCAAAATACCAATATTCTGTAGAAAAACCCCAGTGGTTAGGGTAATTGTTGCAGCAGAACTTCCTGAATTTGTTTTGTTTTGTTTTTTGCTGGTAGTGATCACATTCTGAAATGTTGTTTGGCCTGAAGCTTCATACAGCTGATCTCTATCAGAAGAAACCAAGTGTTTTTAGGTTTGCTATAATTTGATTATTTGTACAAAATTCCTTCAACCCCTTATAAATTGTGTGAATAGGGAAAACAAACATAAGCTCTTTGTTATAATCCTAATTGAGTTGTAATACTCTCCCACTGGGTACTCCTCTGTCCCTGTAGGAAATTAAATCCCTTAAAAAAATCTAACCCCTAATCCACTTAATTTTCTTTTGAAAATCAAATTAGGCAGCCAAGTTGTACTTGTGGATACCTAAGCACCTTTGTAATCCAAACCCAGGTCACGTTGTGACGTGAAGCTGCAATTGAGTGTCCTTAGCCCAGGTCTGAGCTGTTTCCTGCCTCCTTCCTCCCTCCCTCCCTCCTCATCAAGGCTCCCTGTTTCCTGTGCTGCTCAGAGCTACTGGAGGAAGAAAAGAGAATTTTTTCCCCATGTGAATTATCCAGCCCAGATCCCTGCTTTTCTTATGATGTCACAACACTAGTAGGGCTTTGGGGACAGCGATGAGCTGAGAGATGGAGAAAAATTAAGTTCTGTAGGTGTTGGTATCATCTTTTATTAAAGCAAGTGCCTTAGCTGGACTCTGTCATGTCTTTGCAAACTTGTCTGCTTTTGGTTATCAAGCTACTGAAAGTTATTTCCTCTCCATGTTAACCTGGTCCTACTTCCCTTAGAGCCAGATCAGCAGGGACAGTGGCACTTGGAGCTGACTTTGAGCTCAGTTCCTTCCCTTTGAGGATGTCCTTCTTTCCCCACAGAGCAGCCAACCCTCTGAGCTGGAGCAGATGGGCAGTAGCTCACTGAGTCCCTGGTTTAGATGCAGAAATTCAAGATTCAAGATTTGGAAAGACGGAGGAAAATTGTCTGGGGATGGGGTGACCCAGGCTGCCAGCCTGCAAGGGAGTCCTTGGAGTGAATACAGTGCTGAGTGCTCTTGGACCTTTTTCTTTAGCTTTTGCCATTTCACATCTCTAATTAGGCATGCAACTGAATCCTGAAGAAATTTGGAAAGCTGCAGTAGGAGAGAGTTCTGCTGCAGTGGGAATGGGGTGGCTTTCACCCTGGCTGGCTTCTGCTCTGCCACATCTCTATTAGAGACACCCTCCCCAAACCTGAGTTCAAGTGGAGAGAGAAAAGCACCTTTCCATCAGCTGTGATGCTCTCTTGTGGAACACCAGCCAACCTTTTCCAGCCAGGACTGCTCAGATGGGTAGCTCTGTGGGTTGCTGAGTTGTCACTGCAAAGGTCAGTGATGTGAAAACAAATGAACAAAACATTTCTCTTGGAGTTCTTGGATCAGTGCAAAATGTGTATGGAGCAATTGCTAACTGCTCTGCAGCTGAAGGCAATGTCAGGGTATGAATCTGCCTGGGCAAGCACAGACCTTGTCTGACAGAAAGGTCAGAGCTGTAATTCCTTGTAAGAGTTCAAATCCCCCAGTGGAGGAGGCCAGGGAACATCTGTATTTGGGCAGAGGAGATCTGCTGCTGGTTCTGGCACACATCCAGACAGAGGGGCTGGCTGTGGCTGTGACACTGGGACATGCCAGTCCTTTTCCAGATTACTGGCCTGTGTTGATAACCTGAGTGCAGAGCTTTCTAACTGTACCAAGACTGAGCAGGCCCCTTGGTGACAAACAGCAGATGAAGAGGTTTAGCATTCACTGCTGCAAACATCTCTCTTCCATCACAAATCTCTGCCCTACAACCTCTGTCGGTAGCCTCGTGATATTCGAGGTGTTTGTCATTACACTGGTGTTCTGAGGCTTGTGGTACTTTTTATAGTTGGCTATCTGACAGGTTGAGTTGTTTGGCTGAAATGTTTGCTTTAAGAAGTGCTCTTCCAGAAGAAAACCCCAAACAAACCCTTCTGTCTGAAGGCAGAGGGACGATCACCTTTTGGAAGTGCCTGCCTCTCAGCAGGGACTATAGGAGGAGTTTGTGCAATAGAATTAGATAAATGCCTCACACCTACTGTCTCAGGCCCTCTTGAAAAGTACAGCAGGAATGAAAGAACCTTTGGAAACTTGGTCTTTGTTAAATCCACAATGGCCCAAATGAAGCACACGGGAGAAAAGGGAATTGTGGTGCTCTGTGTAGGAAGAACTGTAATGCCAAGCAGCCTGCACCCCACTCTGCCTGCAGTTCACTTTGGCTTTTAACCCATTTGAATTATATCAATATTATGACACTGCTTTAGTGAACTGTATTTATTTTCTTCACCTCTTAACTCTTTTTGGCGGGACAGAAAAAATCCTAAAGTATGGAGGTATGCCCATGCAGTATGAGGCCATTTGTGTCCTATCAAAGTGCTGTTTTCATCTTTGTGTTGAAAAGATGTTTATTCTATTACTGGTTGTGGTCTTACAGGCTTCTGTTTTTCTAACCACATGTTTAACATAAATTACCAACCTCAGAGGGGACATGATGGCCTTTTCCCAACTGCATTAAGCACTGTTTCATGTTTACTGGAAAAAAATGAGAATTTTGCCAGATTTAAACAAAACAAAACAAAAAAAAAAAAAAAAAAAAAACCAAAAAACCAAAAAACCCCAAAAAAAACAAAAAAAAAACCCTTAAAATTTGCATTTCAATACAAAAAGTACTCTTATTTGCTCTGAGTCATTCTGGAGTTTACACATGCATTGGCAGCTCCAAGAGCAGTGGTTCCAGTTGTGACAGAGGTAGTTAGCACTTGCCTAAAAGCACCGAGGTTTAGCTGAGTCACCTCCATCACCCTGAATTTCAGTGGTCAAAACTCGGAGTTGAGCCCAGTGTAGAAACTTCTTGCAGGATTTCACCCAGAGAGGAATTCAGGGTTTAGGAGTACCCTGTGCACTCTGGAAGTTGTTGGTGGAACTTCACTCCAGGTGGACAGTGGGCAATTCCTCCTCATTCCCCAGCCTCAGGCTCCAGGGCACGTCCTGGTTTCGTGCCACCTGCAGGATCCCTGCTTTGGAGAAACCAGCCCATAAACAAATGAAGTTTCTGCAGAGTTTTTCTGTTTCCCTTCAGCCCCAGAGATGTTTCCATCATGCCCTGTGTGGGACAGCTCTGCTGATAAAATACCAGGGAACCTGGGTCATGTGCTCATGCAAGCTTTCATTGCTTTCTCCTAATTATGATTATAATTTTTTAAATTTTGTTTTGCTATTATTATATTTTTAAAAAATATTATAACAATTGTATGGAGATTCTTTTTCTCCTCTGAAAAGAAATAAGGTTCCCTACTTATCCTTTGATGATCTATGTATAGTATAAGCTACCTCTCCTCTAATTACATTTGCCTGATTCTTCAGCAAATCTTTTAAGGCAACATTAATCAAGTGAATTTGGGACAGAGAATACCTGAGGTGTCTCATGCAAACCCTCAGACCGAATTTAAATTGTGCTCTTAGAAACGAAAGGCAATATCCAAAGGATTGTTTAAAATTTAACTTCAAAGCCTCCCAAGTATATTTTATCTTGATAGATCTCAAAAACAAAGAAAAAAAAAATAAAGAACCTTTTTTATTGCCAATATATTCTGCTCTTAGATATATTCAGTTTACACCAGTAAGGCAGAAAAGAATCACTACTCCATCAAACAACATTTAAGGAGTTTTCAGTAGCCACTTGGGAACGATAAATAAGCTTCAAGCTTGGTGCAAGAGCATGTATTTTATACATCCATAAAGCAAAGATCTTTCCTGGCTAAAGGGTTGTGTGTTTCAGTACATATTGCTGATATGGTTTTTTGTTTTGGTGAGGATTTTTGTGCCAAGTTAGGCACTTTTCTTGCAAACCCCTAGTTATTTTACACTGGAGAAGAGGCAGCACAGAGATTCCCTTTACAGTCTGACAGCTGTTTCTCAGTAAGTTTGCAACAAAAGCCTCGTGGGAGAATTCATTACAAATTCCAAACTCAGTAAAATACTGCAGTCGGGTGTTTCTGAACCATCACAAAATTCGAGAGTAGGTGTGCTTTAAGTGTAATGTTAAACCTGGGATATATCTTAGGGTTTTTTTTTTTTTTCATTTCTTAAAAACGTTGGGTTCATGACTCTTCTACATTAGGTTCACATAAACTGTATTAGTGAAGCATTAATTCTTCTGCACTTCCATCATCTGTGTGCCAATGGATCTAGAAACAAGTGGCAGAGAAAACCATGTAAATCTGCCTGACACAGCTTTTTCCCCCCTCCTCTTTCTCTATTTTCTTTGGTTTATTTTCTTCACTCAAGAATGCATTAGAGCTCTCAAAATAAATAAACCCAAACAGTTTTATAATGACTTCTTGGGCTTTGGTGTTTACTTTTCACTATATGCATTTCTAAGGACTGCTTACCCCATGCTTTCAGCACCCTTGGTAGTTTCTAGAAAGCGTAGCAGTAAAATTGCAATTTTGGGGCTGTGTGGGCTGTGTGGGCTGTGTCTGCTCCAGTGACTTGAATCCACTAAGTGAAATGAAAAAAGAGGGTGTTGGGGAGCTGAGCTGGGACCTAGGCTCAGCAGTGCGCACCCAAAGATTAGGAGAATTGTGCCCAGGGTATTAGAAATGTATTGACATTTTCAGAAATAATTCATAGTGCCATTTGTGCTATTTAATGGTCCATGAAGCCAATGGATATGTTAGAGCTGGCACAGCTTCTGTGTGCTTCAGTAGCTTTAGATTAGAGTATGTTCTATTTGGTTTTGGGAAAATAGAGATTTTCACATTTTGATAGCACTATTACAATAATTTGTATTTGTTACACCTTTACTGCTTTGCCTCAAGATGATGTGGATTGTGCTGAAAACATGGCATGGGTGAGCTATGCTAAATGATGAAGTCTTAAACTGAAAACACAGCTTCTTGTTAGACATCACATGAGGGGGTAAAAATGTTCTCAGCATTCTTTTACACCTTTTTACAGAAGGAATATGTGAGAAATGCGGTTAAATTTCACTTGCATTCACATCAGCACTTTGGCAAACCCCACTTGAATTCCTGTGTGAATCAGGCCTGTGAATAGTCCTGTTTGCTTCCAGGGTAACACTCACTTATTTGTAAGCTCCTGGAATACAGGATTGCAGGCAAATTCCAGCCCTGCAATCAAAATGCACTTGTACATCTGCCCGGTGGAAGTCAGCAGTTTTGTTTGTAAAGATGATTTCCTAAGCCCTGTGCAGGATCTTGACCTGAGAAGAAAAGACTTTTATGGCAAGAAAAGCTGAAGTGCTTCTGTGCATTGACTACTGCCAGCTGTCACCACGAGGTATTAGTGCAGAAAACAATCCCACAGTAATAGATGTGTGCATGTTTCTGTCTGTAGTAAAACAACAACTTTTTCACTGTAAACTCTCTGTCCTTTGGGACTGGGGAGCTCGTGTAAGAGCCTGGACTAGAGTAGTCCCAGATGTGGGGCAGGAGCTGAGCCCCAGGGCATACACACTGCAGAGCAGCCTGCTCTCCCTTCAGTGCTGCACTTTGTCAGCTTGAATTATGTTTACTCCAAATTCACATGTTTATGCAGAGATGTTTCATGAATTCTGTATGCCAGGTCACACCATCTCTGCCCATCCCCTTTGTAAAATGCAGTTATGTGAGCTGGTGAAGAGAATCAGATTTTTAGGACTGTGTCCAAATTTTATATGCTTTATTTCCATATTTTTCTTTTCTTTTTTAATTTCTTTTGTGAAAGCCAGGAAAGAAGCCAATTTAAGCTATTCTTGTATTGTGTCTGGCACCAGAGAAATAAATCAGAAGCATTTTACTGAGACAATATGTAAATACAGCTCAACCTCCCTCACACTGATCACTTGATTGCCAATTTGGCCTCTGTGCAAGTACAGTATGGCTGAAATGATACTTCTTTAAACTCACATGCTACCGCCATTTAGCTCTCCATATATAGAACATTTTTCTGTTTTTAATTAGCAGCTTTGATATTAAGCCAACTGGCAAATATTTATTTGATGAAGATTCTCCATTCATTAGCAAAATGAGAAAAAATGAATCTATAATACCATATAACTGCCCCATTAAGCAGCATTAGCTATCCATTTGAGAGATAATAATGTAAAATACAATTTTCCGACCACCAGATGTTGATGAATAAACTGGTGATAAATCGGCGGCACTAAAGCAATAAACAGGTCAGAGGTCAATTAGTTCCACCAGAAAGAAGCAACCCACTGGGAGAGTGGCAGCAACGCCCTGATGGATGCTCAGGGGGTGCCTGGCTGGTGTTTTATTCAGAATTACGAGCAGGCAGCTGAGAGAGACTGAGATTCAGGAGAAATTGGTGTTTACCTTTATGGATTGCTGTTGTCATTGCAGCAGAGCCAGGCCTGGGGGCTGTGGCAGTGCTGCCCCTCCCCAGGCAGATGATAATACCAGATGATAATTTTGGCCCCACTGGAAGCAATGGCTGAAAAAAATCCCCTCAGCCTGACTGAGACTGAGAGTGTCACAGAGTGCCTTGTCCTGTACAGATACCTGGGTGTTGTTCCCCTTGACATGCTCAGTGAAAGTCACTGTGCCTCTCCTTGGGGGCCAGTCCAAGAAAAAAAGATTTATTCTAACACGTCATCCCATCCTTCGAGAGAAAAACACCTCAGAACATGCTGAGCTTTGATTTTGGGTGGCTGGAACAAAGGGAGATGAGAGCTCCAAGATGAGACAGCTGAGTTGGAGGACCCAGCAAGGGTGTGTAGGATGACTGCTGAAATGTAGCCCCACATTACACAAACCACTGACTGTTCCCTAACTTTGTAGGAGTAATGTGTGGTACAGCAGGGAGGAACACAGCCCCAGCATTGTTATTTCACTTTGTGTAATTAAGATATTCACAAGGAGTGAGTCGAGTCTTCTGTTCCAACAGATCTTTTTGAAGCAGTGCCGCAGAAATTAATCAACTTTTTTTTAAATCATCCATTTTATTCTGACCTATCACCTTCTCTTACAGCACTAGCATGTAAAGCTTATGCACACTGTGTTAAACTATGTTAATATATTCCACAAATCACTCAAAGGTTTGCTGCATTATGTTGAGCAAAAATGTGATGTGACAGATAATAGAGAGAGAACACATGCACATTTCCAGAGACACACTCCAGCTCTAATTAAGTGCAAGTCTTGGAAAATAGTCAATCACTTACAAAAAGTGCTCTAGTCCTTATGTTGGTCATTATCTCCACCTCTGACTGTCCCCTACAAAGTCCTGTCACCTTATGATAGTGCTGGAAAAGAGACTTAAGGGACAAAAAAGAGTCAATATCCATCACAGCCTGCAAACTGAAACTGGTGGTGAGCTGAAAGAGTTCTGTGCATGTTACCTGGCAGAGGGGAGATGTCAGTGATCCACTGTGCTTTTTGTGCTGCAGATCATTTTTGTTATATTCAGAGGTTTCATTCTCTGGAAAAATAGATCTGTTTTTCTGTCTGAATAGCTATTTCTTCCTCCTTGTATACAACACAAAAGCTATCGCTTAAGTACAAAAGCTTCTCCTCAAAACTCTGCAGGATGTTCTCTGCCCAAATCTGTGCTTTGAAGACACTTTTTGCAGTGCAATATCTGCATTATATTATATATACGGCATATTTTGGGTTTTTTCCCTGAAATTAGCAGCTTTAAGCAGAATTTAAAGTTGGAGTGGACAAAAATCTGCTAGAAGTGGCTAAGTAGAAAATGTTGTGGTGTTTTCTAAGTAAAAACTAGGTGTTTTTTTTATTTGATTTGGTTTATTTTGATTTTTTTAAAATTCAAAAGTCTAAAAAGTTTATGTAACAGATTTTTTTTCTCCCCTTGAAATTAAAGCTGTACTTCCAGAAAATTCCACTGGGTGCAATTAGTAGAGATGGTAGGAATGCTCATAGTGAAAGCTGAAGCTGTTTGAAATTCAAAGGGGTTTAGCTCTGAATTATGATCCTGCACACTCTTACACCTATGCTTAGCTTTAAACACACTGGAACCAATCAACCCAGCTGAAAAACCCCAAACTCTTTATGACTGCAGTGGTATCAGTGAGAGATTTGTAAGGTAGGGGTGGTGCCAACCTGCTTGCCCCAGCTGTGCAGGCTGGGGACACCCTGGGAACCCTGAGCTGGTGTTTCCACCTGCCCAGCACTGCCCTGACCTGTCTTGGCTCCCCTGGAGCTGGGCTGGAGCCCTCGTTCCCAGAATGGGGGTTCTGGGGCTGTCTTGGAGCCCTTGTCCCCAGCACTGGGATTCTGGGGCTGGGCTGGAGTCCTTGTCCCCAGCACCGGGATTCTGGGGCTGGGCTGGAACCCTTGTCCCCCCATGGGAGCTCTGGGGCTGGGCTGGAGCCCTTGTCCCCAGGACAGGACAGGTCACGCAGCTCAGGAGTGCAGAGGTCTTTGCTGTGCTGGGGTATTTTGTCACCATGTGAGGAAGGCTGTGTGAGGATGATGCAGGACATGTTGGGCTCTGTGGCAGGAGGAGGAGGAGGCTGCTGGTGGTGCAGGAGTGGTTTGGCCCTGCACTGAGTGCCGTCTGTGCTGGAGGTGAGGGCTTTGTCCCAGCTCAGGGAGCCCCAGGACTGGGCTGTGCTGCCCCCTGAGCTCCTCTGCACAAGGTGAGAGCAGCCCAGGGCTGTGTGCCCGCTGGGTCAGGGGTGCTCAGGGTGCTGGGAAGCTGTGCTGGACCTCTGGAGATGCTGCCAGCTGCAATTCCTGCTGGCAGGGCTGGGTGTGCAGGGAGTGCTCGTTAACATGCATGGGATAAAACACTCAAATAGTGTGTGCAGTCTCACTCACTTTTTATTTCTTTCTCTTTGTACTGAAGAAAATCACTTTCAGAATCTTTGTTTGAACATCATCTTCCTTTTCTGTCCTATTATTTTCTCTCTACTGTGATTTACAGAAAAACATGTGTAAATATTTTATGATAGAGCAAATTTTATTCTCTCTTTTCTTCCCTTAAAGAAAGCACCAATAAATGTTGCTTTGTTTTTGATTCATTCTCTGTAATAGCTTTCTCCCAAGCCTAGAAAAATCCTATACAGAGACAGATACACACTTTATTTCTTTCACAGAAGAGCTATATTGACTTCTTAGTGTAGAGAGTAGTCCTTTTTTTCTAATAGCATGGTCTTGTATTTTTGTCCTGATATTAGCATCTGGATATATCTTCTTCAGACAGATGGGCTTGTTATTTTGAGTCAAACCCAATGTGAATGACCAAAACATTAATTTAAAACAACGAATTAATACAGAGTTATTAATTTACAGTTCCATTTTCTTCCTTTCCATTTTAAATATCTGTGTGCTAATGCATATATACACACACATGTAGGTGTGTATACAGAGAGTACCCACTGTTATTTTAGCCAGTATCTCTCAGCAGATGCACACAGAGAAAAAAATAAATTAATAATTTGCTGATGCAGAGTTACAAGTTGGTGTTTGTTTCTGAGAGCTGAAGAACTTGTAAATGTCAGCCCAGATCCTGTGGCTTCGTCTCCTGTCAGTTTTCACACTCAGCTTAGCTGGGACACGCAGCAAGAAAACCTTTCAGAAAATCCAGCCTGCAGGTAGGGTGAATATTTGAGATGTAAGGATTGCTGTGCCCTGCTCAGCACAGGGAGTGTGCAGACAGACAGACAGACAGACAGCAATGCTGGGCTGTGCACTCTGGCTCGTGCTCCCGGAGCTCCAACAAGGACCCAAGTGTCCTGGCAGCTCACTGGGACTGTCCTGGCAGCTCACATATGTCACAGCAGATAAAGGAATGGCTGGTGGGAGCTCCCTCTTGGTCATGGCATCTTTTGCAGCCTCCTTGAACTCTCGTTCTGAACATTCAGGCTGTTCACCTGCCCCTCACTCCATTATTGATGTGCTACCAGCAGAGGGAAGGGGGAGAAGTCATAAAAAGCACGTGCTTATTCTTCTCTGTCATTTTTTTTCATTGTTTCAAATTTCTGAAATGCAAGTTCAAAGAAAGGGTAATTACTTTCTGCAAGGGGCATTCATCTAATGAGAGAGTAATTTGCAATGAAAATATTTTAAGACCTAGGTGAAATGCTGCTAATGATTTGCTTTGTCAGGTCGTTAGGCTGCTTTCAGGCTTCACTGGAGGTAGCAAAGTTTGTTCTCAGCACGACCACTGAGGATGCATTGCCTTAATTTGTGATCATATCACACTTTCTTTTTATAGTATCAATTTATAATCATAATCTCATCTCTTTGTGGGGACAGGGATGGGGAGAAGGGGCTGGATTGCTGGCACTGGGGGCAGCACGGGCCATGTCACTGCAAGCGCACCTGGAGCCTGCACCCACTGCCTGGGGCTGCTCGAGAGTTCTGTCACATTCATGGGCTGACTTCACAGCCCAGAAATCCTCTTTAGTCTGTTCCTTTTTCCTTTTCAGTATTTTCGGTGTTGTTGAGCTGTTGTAGCTCAGCAGGCTCTGGCTGCCTGTGTGCCAGGGGGCTATGTGTACCAGAGCTGCTTCCCACAGAGGGTAATTCTGTGCCAGGCTGACATTCTTACTGAGCCCTGCTGAGGCCTCTGACAGCCAATTGATTTCAAGGAACACGTTTTAATATATGAATCTCAGATTTGGAACATCTGCAAAGCACAAGGATCTCTGTGCCTTTCTAAAAACGTTGTTTACAAGGAGAAAGAATTTGGACACTTGGAAGTGACACTTCACCAGTACCTCTGCAGTTCCACAGACAGCCCAAACCCACTGGCACTGTAAGAAATCTTCAGTCTTTCATTTACTTTTGTAACCTATTTATTCTAATGCACAGTGAAATCAGGTTTCCAAATGACCCAAACACAACTTAATATATAATAATCATTTGCCACTCAACAGCTTTGGCCAGGCTGCCTGAGAGGGAGCTGTGACAGGATGCTCAGTGTCACCTGGACATTTGTCTGGTGATGCTGGACTTGCACAAGTCCAATTAAAAAAATAAAAAACAATTAACATGGACACATTTTGATGATAAACTTGCCTTTTAGCCATGGGAACTCGAAAGATCTCTTACAATTTTTACTCCTCTCCACTGCCTCCCTCTTTTGTTTGTTATTCAGGTATTTAAGTCTGCCTAGGATAAGGGACTACAAAAATAATAGAGGTGAGGAATATTACAGGTAAAATACAGTATTAATGTAAGTAGAATATGCTATTAATATTTTACAATTATTTTCCATAGGAACATCCATTAGACTGTTCCCAAACAACTGCATTTAGGTATTTCAGATACTCAGTACAAAATTGTTTTTAGAATTATTGGGAGATTTCACTTTATCTTATTTAATCTAGTTAGACTCCTTGTCCTATCATCATTATAGTCTGCTTCTTTATGGTTGGATCAGGTTTCACTATGAAGAAATTAGTGCATTTTTACAAGAGAAAATTCACACAGAAAAAAAAAAAGCATCTGGGGCAATGCAAGGAAATACTAGATTTCTTGGCCTGTTTTCTTTTACTTCCCTCTGTTTCCAAATAAACTTGCAGATCAGCTTGGGTATAAACTCAGATATTTTATCTCTTGTCAAAGTTGTACTTTAATGTCTATCCCCAACCCTGGTAAAATTAAAAAAAAAGAGTGCTGTCAGGTCCGGAAATGTAGTTATTTTACTTGTCATTTCTTGTTAGTCCTTTGCTTCACCCATGATCACTGAGTGGATAAAATATTTAAAGGAATGGGCTGTGTTCTATCAAAAGTGTTTGAGATGAGCAACAGGGGCTGTCAGCAGAAGAGGTCATCAGGCAATTTCCCTCTCTGCTGTCTGCTGGGGCCTTTGTAAGCCAAGTGTTATGAAAACAGGCCAGTCACACTGAAGGATCTGGGGTTTAATACACAGTATGTGTTCTCAATAAGAGAATTTGGCTTGGGTCCCAGGAGGACTTATTTCTTATGTGTGTTACTTCAGGTCTCTGGGAAATTGGAAGAGCATAAAAGTTCATTTCTGAGTGACCCAGTGTAAGTGGTAATTTAGGAATGGATTCAGGTATTTTATGATGCAGGGCTATAGTGCATCCACACTAATTAGGGGATCTGTACCTACAAATAGGTGACAGTGGGAACCAGTGGTCTGAAAGGTGCTGGGTAGATACAGCCAGTTAAGGATGGCTTAGGTCTGGTTCACAGAGATCCTGAGAACTTGTTATTTCAGTGTTCAAGCAAAGATGCTCAAAGCTGAGTGCCTCAAGAAGAAAAGTCATCAATAACCACGTTCCTAGGGAAATGTCACATCCTCCACCAGATGCTGTGTGTTGCTGGACCTTTGTTGTGCCAAGCCAACATTTCATAGACCTCTTCCTGACCTTCCTTTGAGCAAAATTATGGCCCTCCTCAGCGAGCTGCAAAGATTTTAGCATATCTGACTGGACCTGTGCGTGTCATCTGTGTAAAGAAGTCACATATGCCATGGAGTCTGCTGCTCATCACAGGCTCAGAAGGGTGAGGTAAGCCTGCTGTGACCTGTTCTGCATGCAAAACAGGCCTGGGTGAGCTTCCTGCCCAAAGCACCATTGACAGGAATCCCACGAGGTCAAGCCCAGTGCTCTTGGCTTGTGTCAGGACTGACACAACTCCACAGTGCTAATGGCAGGTCAGGATGCTAAGTTGCATTTTATCTTAATCTGTCTCCCTCTGCCTCATAAATAAATGTTTTCGTCGGCATCAGCATTATTTTAATACTGCGCTGCAACCTGAATGCTTTTACTTTTTGAATAGTGTTCTGAAATCTCCCAGTAGTACCACAGTTGCTGACAGCATCATTTCCATTCACTCTTTTCTAATGCCCTGGAATGTTTTTATTTTCATTTTTTTTCAATCAATGGGAAACTTACCCCAGCTGAATTCTCTCATATTTTAGAGACAAACATAAATCCCTTTTCCCTCTCTTCTCTTCCCGCCCACCCTGCCTCACTGAAGGTCATGCCTACTTTTATGAAACAAATCTCAGCTTTTGCTTTCAATGCTGTGTGAACAAAACCCATGACAGCACTGGGACACCCAAGTGACTACAACATCCCAGACTACTGGCTGATGTTCAAGTGCACAATGACAGATGTCAATCCAAGTGCAAAGGCAGTAAAAGAAATAAAGGATATGAAGTAATTAGTATTGTAATTAACTAAACAATTCATTGGCAGAAATGAAACTTGCACCTTCTCTTAGGTTTCTTTACCCTTTTCTTTCTTCAAAAAAATAAAGCAGCGTAATGTAGAGAATTTTCTGCTCCTTTCTCTCCCCGAGTGCTTAAGTACAATCTTTGTTTCATTTTTCCTAATAGATCTCCCCACAAAGCAAAGTAATTATTGATAAAATTCTGCATTTTCAGTCAGTCTTCTGCAGATTTGGGAAGTTTAGTAAGTAGACCCAGTTTAACCTTTGGGCTGTTCTGCTCCCAGCATACAGATGATACCCCTGGACAAAGCTACCCTGCAGGTATTACAGGCACCTTTCAATGTCCATTCTCATGGCAGCAGGGATCACTGTCCAGCCTTTGAATGGAAGGGTGCTAGATAAATTATATTTATCTCTAAACATTAATAATGGCAAGTAAGGGGAGTGGTTCTAGTTGTGCTATACCCATCAGAATGTGTCCTACCTGCCTTAAGTACAGTCTCTGTCACAATTTACTGAATATTGATTGTAATTATACAATTAGCATATTTGCCCTATGCACATAATTATACATAGTTACTGTAATCATGATAGGAAAAGAAAAAGCCTATTTTTAATAAGTCCCAATGAAATTCAGATGAGAAACTCAGCATTAAAATAACATTAAGTACTTGATACAACACCAAAATGACTCATATTCAAATACCACAGAAGAATATGGAATTGCCAGAGAGCTGCTGGATTTAAGTATTCAGATATTCATTTTCCAGTGTAAATTTCCTTGGCTGAGTATAGTTCATGGCAAACTTCTTTTGGGAAATAAACTCACGTGCAGTGACTAACTAATTTGTGTACATATTATACAAATATGCACAAAAGAGGGTATATTCAGGTGTTCTGAAAGAGGTATTCCTTAACTCTGACAAGGCCATGGCTGGGTGAAACTCAGACCTGCTGCTGAAAGAAAGAGCAGACCTCCTCAGTTAACACTGTACCCTTGAAATGGTACAGTAAATAAATAGCCTAAGATGCCTTTTAATAGTGTAATTATCTTCCCTAAGCTAGGAGCTGTCATTGACATTGAATTCTTCTTCCAAGTTTCTGATAGTGGGAATGGTTCTTCCAAACTTCCTCATACTGGGAAGAACACTGTTGTGGGAAAGGTCACATCTAATTATGCCAAAGCACAGCAGGGACAGAATCATTGAACTGGAAAAGCTGGGTGAGTCTCTGGGGAATTCCAAGGAATGGAAAGAGCCCTCAGTGGACTACTGGAAAGACAGCAGATGCAACATAGGTGCTCTGGAAAGAGCATCTGTATGAAAGAATTTATGTTCAACTTGTGTTTCACAGCTGAAATGCTTTATTTTGAAGTTATAGCTGAGTTTCTTTTTCAGGAGATAATAATAGGGCAGGAGGGAGCACTGAGAGGTCCCACAGCCTCGCTCTGCCCCAGGGCAGACTCAACTAGAGCTGAATAGGGCATGACATAAAGTGCACAGCCTGTTCTTGAGAGCCTTCGGTGACAAAGATGCAGCAACTTCTGTGAATAATTAACTGTTGGGTTTTATTAAAATTCATATTAGAAAGATATCCTTACCATCAAGGTCAAATACATCATTGCTATTTAAATTTGGTGTTACTTGTCCCTTACTTTGTGAATCTACCTCAAAAACCCTGGTTGTGTCTCCCATGAGGATAGAAGGTACAAAATCAGCAGCATCATGGAAGGAGCTGGTAGTGATAGTCGTTACAGAACAAGTTATGGGTAAGGTTTTGGCTTAGGTTTGAGAGAGTCAAAGAGTCTGGTGCTCCAGGAACACTGGGACAGGAAAAGGCTGTTGGAAAATGCCAACATGATCCCAGGAAATCCCCAACATTGCTGCTCCTACATCTTTCTAATCAGGATCACCACTGGTGATTTTTGCCTTCTCCTTTTTTTATTTCTACCTCTTTTCCTTTATCTCCTAAATTTATCTCAAATTTCTGCTTTGAGTGAACAGGTTTCATGGAGTGGTAAGAAGGGCCTTTTTAGGGCACTTAAGCCACTTTTTACAACAGTGAATTAATGGAAATACTTGTGGAAATTCAAAATACTGGTTCTTCAGTATATCAGTTTGGAGATAGGCAGGGCATGCTTCTCTCTTGCTTAAGAAACTCAGTGAGAAGAGGAAAGTGCTCCATGAATCACTCCTTGCAGAGGGACTCAGTCTCAGTGGTGTAGTCAGATTACTGTCACTCAGATTTATGGGAATATACCTAAGGTGAAGATGGATACGAGAATTTCCCTTAGAAATGCTTCCCTGAGGTGACTTGCATCAACATGCACATGCCAAGTGGACTTAAATCTGTGGTCCTGTGTGAATTCTGGGAGATTAAAGATTCCCCTCAAATGTAGGGCATAGCTGTAACTAACTTTCACAAGGTTTACATGACTTACATCCTGTTCTGCATGGCAGGCACCTGACATGAGCTGCTGAAAGGTCTCCTGGGTGTCGAAGGCAGCGTATGGGATGCTCCAGGCAGATCATGGGAGTTTTATGGTGACTGCTTTTTGTTGATGCACTGATGAGCAGAAAGCAGCCAGCTCTTTCAAAATCTTCCTTTAGGGATTTGTGTTCTTCCTGTGGAAGTGTTAAACTCAATTCCATGTTGTGTGTCCAAAGCAAGCTGGCTCAGATGTGAATACAAATTGTGCCAGCGTTTTGGTTTTTTATCACAGATCAATCTCCCATCAGGAGAGACAATTCTGAAATAATGTCAAGTCCTGACTAGCACTTTTTAGCAGCTTGTGACTTGTCTCCAAAGCATTGTAGCATCTCGAGGCTATTCCCAAACAAAATGTTACAAGCTGGTAGCAGCCCCAGTTCAGAAAACAGAAACACAGACATTGAATGAGAAGCAGTTTTGTACATTTAATTGGTAATTAAAAATATACTTTGTGTTCTGTGACCTCGAGGCCAAGCATTCACATGATAAAATGTGACTTGTATTTTACCAACACTGTTCTGATGTCACCTGTGTTTCAGAGTTATAATTTTAATTGGTCACTAGCACTTGCAGCAGCATAAAATAAATATTTCATGATTCTCATTCATTGACTGATGTCTGTTACATTATTCATTTGTGTGTAAAGGTGTTGTCTTGTTTGTGTTTGAGAGGTTTAGGTGCCCAGAATTGCAGTTTGCCTATTATCTTACTGCATAACACTTTTGTCAACAATATCTATGTCCCGGTGTTTCGTCCCTGTGAAAAATGCTGCCTGTTTTAAGTGATATGTAAGGGATTCTGTGTTTTCAGAGAGGAACCAAGCACTTTAGAGAGGAGAGTGTTGTGTGACAGGTTGTAGCTTCCCCTGAAGATCAGCCCTAATTTGGACTAGAGTTTAAAGAATAAGAGGTTCTATCCCAGAATCTCAGGAATGTATGAATAATGGGAGCAACACCTTCAGCTCTCAAAAATTTGTACAACTCTGTAACTGATTCCAGTGCTCACCTGTGTTAGCTGGAGATCTGAATAGTGACTGGTGAGGAGGAGGAGGAGCAGGAGCTCTCAAGGAATTGCTGAGGAGCAGGTGGATATTTTTCGCCAGGCTGCCCAGTGCTCTCAGCAGCCACTTGGGGAAGAGCTCTAAAAATGTACTCCTGCAAGTCTCCAGGAAGACTTTCAGCAGAGAGAAGGAGTACATTTGGTTCAGCAGCCAAGCAGAAAAATATATTTAAAAATCACTATTCTGTTTACTGATTACCTTTGGGAACTCAGGAGAAGTGATGCTTTTACAGAGTTATCAGCAAAAAAGTTCTGTGGTCTCAGGCAGTTTTGCTGAGTTTATACAATCCTAGAGAAGGTGTTTTTCAGTGCAGGTTTCTTAGATTCCCTGTAGGAAGAAAAAGGAAAAAGATCTGAAATCCCTCCTGACCTGATTTTCCGTTTTTTTAGTATTTCCCCCCATCCCTAGAGTCGGGAGCTGATGGTTAGCTTCTTGCTGCAGCAGATTTCTTGTCAGGAATGCAGCTGAACGTGGAGCATGGTGTAACTGTGTGTTTCTGCAGCAGCCTTGAAAAGAAAATAAAAAATGCTTTATGTAAAATTTTTACTTCGCTTGAATTTTAAAGAAACAAAGCTCACAATAGTGTCAAATGCAGAGCATTTTCACCCAGATCTGGGTAACTTCAGCTTCTGAGTGACAGTTTTTGCGACTGTGAGATGAAAGGTTGAAATGAGCAAAGAAAGTCAATTTGTTAAGAAAAGAAATAGCCTGCCTGCCTCCCTATATGCTTATCATTGAGTTTAGTGTCTACATAAAGTGTCCTTTAAATATTCCCTTTCACTTCTCTGTTTGTAAGGAAGGTTATAGAAAACCAAATCAGGATTTGGGATTTCTCAGTAAAAGGAGGTGAATCATCCTCCTCCCTGAAATTCACTTTTCCCACGTGTAAAGGCAGGTTAACAATGTTTATTTGACAAAGAGCCTTAGGGCTGAGTTATTATCTCAAATGTTTTACAACTGGAAACACTTTACCTAGTTATATTTTTATTTTTACAGCTAGTAATGCTAAAAAAAGAAAAGGAGCAGTAATAAGGCAGCTGGCATTCACCTTCAGCAGTGCTTCACACCTGACTCTTCGAATCTTCTCATTTACAAGCCTGAGAAATGAGGGATCCTATGTTCAGTGATTCCTCATCTTTGTGGCTTTGGACTCCAGCTGCCAACGGGGCTTAATGGCTCTGCAACACAGGAAAAAAGAGATGAACCTGTGCCTTTCAGAAATGCAAAAAGGAGAACATGTTGCAGAATGGGAGAAAACTTTTCTTTCCTCACCCCTCTAAGTCACAGTGACTTGTGGGAGGCTGAAACTGGGGCTCTAACAGGAGAGAAAGCCATGACTTGTTGTGGCCAGATTAAACCTGAGTTTGAAGAACTGTTGAAACATTTCTATTTTAGGAATGCATTTTGGGTGTTTTATGTCATAATTATTCTGAAATATCATCTGAGACTCCCATGTGAACAAGGAAAGCTCTCCTGATTAACACTGATAGCTTGCTTATCCATTTCCTCCAGGAGCTGAATTCCCTGGGCAGAAAATTCTCTGTATCTTGTTTTTCTGCTGAGCCAGGGTGTGTTCTCAGCTGGGAAGAACTTTGAATGTTAAAAGTCCAGCATGAGAGCTGGAAAAGTACTTTCAAAAACTACAATTGTGAAAAAGCTGGTCCTCTGAATATTTGGTTATGCTTTGTTATTGTTTATAAACTTTTCTATACCATGTAAGAGAGAGCACTGGGGAAAAAAAAAAAGAGAGAGAGAGGTTTGGAACTGCTCAGAATAATTTTGTCAAAAAGACTTTTTCAATTACAAAACCATTTTCCCCAATATTTGGAAAATTAATTTTGATGACATTTCTTTTTGTTCTGAATGCACAAGGGATTAAGTGCTTTGATTGTGTCAAAAGCCTGTTTCAATTTCTGTTGTAGGAGTACTTCTAAAAACTCCAAACGAACATTTTAGCAATGAAGTACAAACATAAAAATGTTCTTAGGAGCTTAAAAAGCTGAAAACCATTCCCCAACATACTGACAGATCTCAAGCCAAAGTGAAAAAAAAAAAAAATCCCAGAAAATGAATTACTGACATTGCCATTATTGCCTCTAGTAAATACATAGTGCTGGTTTTCAAGGACTAAAAATCTTTTGTTTTGAACTTGCTGTCATTGACTGATCAGCACAAATAGTGAGCAGAGAGAAGGTTTCTGTGTCAGACAGAGCCTCGGGCTGCTGCGTGGCTCGGCAGCACGAGGGATGTGTTGGACAGACCCATGGCAAACCCAGCTCAAGCCACGTTCCTTTTCCCACACCCCTGAATTCTCTGAGCTAAATCCTGCAGTCAGGGCCTCCTCTGTGACATCCAGCATATTAAGGTTACCAGGAGGATAAATCCAATCTCTGGGGTCCATGGCGTGAAGAATAAAGAGAGAGTGCTTTGTTTGTGACCCTCTCCTGCTGCCCGCTGCCCAGGCCGCACGCAGGCTGTGGGGCCCAAGGCTGCAGGTCTGTGCCCCAGCCCCAGGCTCCTGCTGGGCCCAGCTGCCTTCCTGCCCTTCCTGGCACTGCCCTTGGCAGTTTGTGCGTCGTGGAAGGAACAGATTTGTGCACATAAATGTGCTTTGGGTGTGTGGAGCAGATGCTGCCTGGCGCTGGCTGGCAGGATTTTGGTCAAGTCCTGCATACGGGGGATCTCCCTTGAGGTTTTTCCTCTTGCAGTCAGTCTCTCCTGTGCTGCAGAATTCTGAGACTTCCACCCAGTGCTGCAGGCCTGCAGATTATTGCAAATGACTTGTTTTTAATGTAGATTACACCTCACTCCTGATCCCCTCCCCACAATACTTTTTCCCTTGGGAAGCAGGCCCAGCTGGGGCCCACAGTCTGGTTTTGTCCATTCCTCCATGTCCTGGTGGGTTTCCTGGTGTGAAACCCTTCTTGCCTCTCTGGCAGCTGTGATCATTTTTATTTCGTAGTATGTTTTGTGGATACAGCCTTGCTGTCATGCCTTCATCTGAGACTTCCACATGATAAAAATCTTGCTGCTGCAAATCTTACCAGAAGCAGAGAGTGGTTGTATGGCAGTTGCACCTGGAGGCAGAGAAGACAGATGCTTGTCTGTCTGTGGGACCTACCAACAACTCCAGTGTCTGCCAGCCACGTGTCCTTTGCTGAGGTTTGCATGCCATGGAATGCAGCAATTTATGGCTGAACATTCAGTAAAAAGTGGTCTTGTCTGCAATGGCTGCTGAAGCAGTTAGGGCTCTGATCATGATCCCAAATCCTCATGATGGATCCTAGGATGTTTGTAAGAAATGGCTTTAAGTGCCTGAGGAATTTAAACCTCATCTCTTCAACCCACATCAGGAAACAAGCCTTTCCCAAGTGACCACAATGCTGTGGCCGTGCTGATCCAGAGCATCACCTTTTCTCTTTCAGTGTCCTCATGAGCAAACGCATCTACCCCCCAAAAAGAAGTTTTATTTCTCCATGGATTTATTCTGGAATAATCATGTCAGTTAATATCCCAAATGAGAGACAGCCTGATTTGTACAGAAAGTCCAAATATTGCTGAATGTTAATATTAGTAAATATTAGCAAATATTTAGAAAATCTCAGCCTTTATTGTCTGGATCTTACTGACTTGGCTGGAATGTTGTGTAACAGTAAACAGCTGAGGACAGAGTTAGGAAGCAGCCTGAGTTTGTATTTTCCTGCCCTTCAGAGGTTGCATTTAAAAGGTACAAAACTCAGACCCACTTCTCAGTCTAACCCGACCTCTACCAAATCATTAACCACATTAGTCTCATGCCTTCAGTTTAAATATGAGTGGATGCTTACTCATTTCTTAATATAGTTTTTGCTCTTAAATGATTCATATTGTTTTATCGTTTTCATAGCACTCTGTAGAGACTTGGCAGAGGCCTGGGGGACCTTTACTCTCTCCAGCTTGTCACTCCAGATGGCTTTGCATTTCCACAGCAGATGAGATGCTCTGGTCATGGCAGTGCAGTTGCCTGCATTTACTAATCCGCTTTGCCAACCTCCCAGACCCTTGTAGGATGCTTCTGTGCACCACATTTGAAGAGTTTGCATTTAAATTGGCTGTTGAAATGCATGATTCATTTTCTTATTTTAATTACTGTCTCTGCTGCACTCCTAGATAGTTATATACTCTGCTGGAATACTTGGGGGGCTATATTTTTTTGAGTAACACAAAACATCTATAGTAAAAGCAGGGAAAAGAATAGTGTCTTCATTGTCCTCTTGGTGAACTGAATCTCTGAAAGATGAACTGATTTTCTTCAAGATGCTCAAGGGACTGTCCCAGAATCTGGGACCTCCTTTCTTTGGGACTTGCATAACTTCTGTCTTAGAAATTCATGAAACCTTGTGGGATCAGATGCAGAGCAGCAGCCTGAGGAGCTAATCTTATGCCTGAGAGTCAGTAAAATGAGATTCCTCACAAGTGCAGTTTCACTTACACAGTGGAAAAATGTTTCTGACTATTAATTCTCGTCTCCAAGAATTTATTTGAGTCAAAAGTGGTAAGAAATATTGGGTCATTTGCAGCTGGAGTTTGTGCAGTGCCTGGGTCAGCCAGGAAAGCTGTGCTCAGCACATTGAGCCACTGTACTTCAGAAACCCCCTGCTACTGGGTGGCAAACAGACTTCATATTCATAAAGAGTTGTTTTTTCTGGAAAACAGTCCTATTATGTTTCTCTGAAATCTACTTACTTAATGCTGTGGTCCTGCTGTGTTTCTGTGAGTCTGTCTTGGGGTAATCCTCCAGCTTTTGCCTCAGTTCTTGGCGTGTGACAAGTGAAACCATGCTGTGACACCGGTGGTGCCAATTTACTACTCCTGTTTTGTACTCAAAGTAAAGATAGCAAATTGATCCATGCTCTGTTTAGTGGCTTTAATACTTGTGAAGTGCTCCTGTGCCTCAGCAGATTGCATCCCATGCCACTCTCAGGACCAGAAACCTTTTCCTATTTGCCTGGTCCCTACCAAGGGTTTAACATCACGTGCAGGGTGTGCACACTGCTCTGCTTTGGCCTCTCTGAGGTTGTGCAAGCCTGGGAAAGGGAGGAAAGGACTCCTGAATTCCTCCTTTTGCAGGATAAGTCTTGCACAAGCAGTGTTGAAAGCTTGTGAAAGCAGCAGAGCCCTGGTGAGTGGTGTGAGCAGATCTAGTCAGCTCTGTGTCTGTCTGTCTGTCTGTCTGAGCTCCACTGCTCCTGGAGGCAGAGCTGAGGGAGCAGATATTGCTGAGAAGCTGTAATGAAGAAGAGACTTTAGTGGTTGAAGCTTTCAGTTATCCTGAGGCTATTGTAGTGTTTAGAAAGGGGAAATGTGGGGTGTTGTGTTTTGTAATATTTGTGCAAAACTCTGTGGGGCCAGTTGGGGCCAGCTGTTGTGCTCTGCAATGATTCACGTTGTAAAAAATGAATGTTTAGAAACTGGATGTGAGTAAGACTTCTCCAGGGCTGAGCTACTGCTTGGCCACTTGGCTCTGTCTTTTTGTAGGTCATTGCTAATGCATTGTGAGTTTAAATTTAGTGCTAGAATGAATTACTCACCATTGAAGTCAAAAGAATTTTCAGCTCAAAGTTTCAGGCTATTTTCCTTAGACCTCTCCCAGTCAGAGGAAGCACCAGTTAGATAGATAGTTAGAAGTGCTCTACGAGTTTTTGGCTGAATTAAATTATAATTAACCTGGGAACAACAACAAAGAAAGGAAACCTGAATATCTCTGAGAAAGGATAAACTTGGTGGGCACCTCAGACCGCTTTTTCAATCCTTTGTTTAGGTACCATGGAACCTCTGAAGGGATTTCAATCTTTGGTGTATCAGATGACTCCAAGCAGAGATCATTTCTCTGGCCAGCTCCAAAATCCTTATTCCTCATCCCTCCCTTTCTGTGACATGTGACCCTGCCAGGAGATGATAGCAGCATTGACTTAAGTTCCTATGGACAGGAGAAGAGTTTTAGCCAACCAGCTCCATATTTCTCTGCTGTGATCTCTAGCAATGCCATCACTGTTGATCTTAGATCGTGGCTGAGCCTAACCCTGCAGTTAAGCACTTAGAAAGTCACAGCCTGTCAGAATAGCATTAGTGTCAATCCCAGCACCTCGCCCACCTGCTGCCACCTCAGATCATGCCTGAAATATTAACTCATTGCTCCCTTGGAGTGAGGAAGGGAGGATGATCAGCTCCCTGTCAATCAGACTTTCAATCTGAGCTTCTAGCGCGCTTATAAATCATACTACCATTAGCTAAAACAAAGTGGGTGTTATTTCTCATGTTTCTCATCTATTTTCCCATCAGAGAGAAATCCAGGATGACACATCCATGCTCCAGGCTCAGAGGTGCTGCAGAGTGGATTGCAGGAGGCCTTTGGGTTTGGGGGAGTGGATGCTCACCAGTCTGTGCCGTGGCTCTCGACACTGTGCACGTTCAGGGGTGATATCCACAGTGCTGCCATTCTTGGAAGAGGAGACATCTCCCTGTAACTAAGCTCTGGGTATTTCTCAGCAGTCCTGCTAATTGCTAATGACAGGGACCTTGGAAGTCTCTGAAAGATCAGAGTATTTTAATTTGAATTTTTCTCTGAGGAGGAAAGTTGTCAGTGAGTGAGCAGTCAGCTCTCTCCAGGCACCTCCACTGGGAAGAGCGAGTTTTCACCACTCCAGTAAGACACACAAAGCACTCAAATTTCACTCAGGATATTGTTTGTTGTATACTTTATGTCTGAGATAAAAGGAAGCAAACTAATTTTAAAATTACATCCCCGGGGGAAGATAAGGATGCCAGACTTATTGGCTGCAAGGAAATCCCTCAGCTACTTGAGCAGTTAAAGGAGCCTGAGAGTGATTGTAAAACCAAGTCTCTGTCAGGTGCCCCTGTACAAGTTTTTAACAAAAAAACAGACTTGTAAAGGAAATCTTCTAAGCACCACAGACAATAAATAACACACCATTAAAGCCTGGAAAAGTGTGAATGTGTTGCTGTGTGCTGTGCCAGGCTTGTGCCTTTGTAGGTATTTTCTGAATTAAACCACAGTGTGCACCTGAGCGTCCCATGGGGAGCCAGGATGTCAGGGCACTGCTCTGGCTTCAGGCAGCAGCTAGCTCAGAGCTGGAGCACCTCTAAAATGTGCAGGGACTCTGGGGAGTGGCAACAGTGCTTCGTGAGCTGGTTTTACTGTTCTTGATTAGTTTGGTGCCAATTACATAGTGATTCTTTTTTACACAAATCTAGAATTTTGCCCATTTGGAGGAAGTTTATAGAGCTGTGCTTTAGTTTCCATGGTCTGTTAGAAAATACAGGACAACATTCTTTTGGTCAAGTTTTCATCAGACTGATGAGAGTTTCTGTTTAGTTTGAGACCACAGTGGTAGTTGGTACAATCTCAGAGCCTGGCCTACTTAGAAATTAAAAAAAAAGAAACAGAAAATCTTACTTTTTATCAGAAAGTGTGAATCTCTAGTCCCAGCAGCTTTTGTGTGAAAAAAAAAAATAGTTTGCTCTGACACAGCCAGTCAAGAGATTTCTGATGAAACTGGAGCTGTTTCACCCTCATCACTTCTGTCTTTGTGATACTAAACTTTCTGAAATAACTCTGTGCTTTATTTTGACTTAACTTTCTTTGCTTTAGAAATTTTCACCTAAGTGAAAATGGTAGTGCTCCTGATTGTTCCAGACTAATTTGCAGTGTGATTATAGAATCAATTAAAAGGTATTAATGAGAGATATCTGCTGTACTATCTGCTTCATTTTATGGTTGTTAGGAAGCAACTTATGGAACAGTTACCATAGTCACAACCTAAAAAATAGGGGCAGTCTCAAAGCTTGTGAGCTAAAATCCTGTATTGCTACATGCATGAAATCCTAGATAAGTGTGACAGGAGTTGACATCTCAGATACAGTTTGACTTACCAATGAGGGACAAGGCTATGATAAGACACACTGCCTCTGGAGGGAAAAAAAAGATTCACTGTGGGAATCATTTTGATTGTTGAAAGAAATCACAGCGCTTCAAAATGATTGTGCTATAATGGCTGGAACATCAAAAGCAAGGATAAACTCCTGGAAAACCACATTTGCAGTATTTCCATTTAACCATTTAATAGAGTCACAGGAGAGTGAGTGGATAAAACACAGGAACTGCCCACAGCAGTGACTCTTTCAGCACACACATTTTATTCCTGCTCTCTGTGTGGTTTATAGGGATTGGGGGATTTAATCCACAGCTTCCCCCCTGAGACCTACTGTCTCAGTAACCCCAACTCTTATAACTGCTGATAATGTTTTCTCTCCTTCTCAAGCCCATGGCAGAAAATGCCCTGTAGAAAACATGCTGCACAGAGCAGGCAGAGGAATACACGGCTGAGAGAGTGAGGCTGTCGGGCTTTGTGTGCAATGGTAGCAATGTTAGTGCTGTCCCTTGTGTCCAGTCCCCTCTGCACATCCTGAATGACCATTGGGACAGGGTGTCTGTGGTCTGGCCCCTTGCCTTTCTGATCTGGCACATCAAGTCTTCACTGTAAAGATGAATGCTAAATGTTGCAATTCCATATTCATGTGAATAGGCTACACAGCAAACAAAAACCCAAAGAAAAGGCAGCTTACAAGATGATTGAAATTTTGGTGTTAAAACTGGTGGGTGACTGATACACCTAAAAATAATTTGGGCCAATGACATCTGGAGCAGGGTCAGCCTGAGCACGGGCAGGCTGATACATGTGAATACTGCTCAGAAAGCCAAATTAGCAAGTGCTTTTGCATGATCTGTCTTCTGCTGCCTGGGCATTTTCCCACAGTGCTTGGAGCTCTGATTAAGGCAGTCAACCATAAATCACTAGGGCACATGTCAATGAAGCCCTTACAATGCCATTGGGGATAGAAGAATCATATCCTCTTATTGCTTTAATTGTGAGGCTGGAGTCCATTAAAAATCCATTTAAATCTCTGAACTGGTGCTAGTTTTAAACTGGTAATTTATGTCCAGTGGATATTAGCAGAATTTTTTCCCCCTGTATTTGAACTGTTGCCAACAGCTGCTCTAACTAACCAATGCTATTCATGTTCAGGCTTATACAATATAATCTGCTTCACTTTCTGGGTCCATATCAGCAGGCAGCAGTAATGGGTATTGTCTGAATCAAAGCCTCTTACAGAAATGTTGCAAACCAAAATGAGAACGCTGGAATAGCATGCCATCAGTACACAGAAAGTATTCTGTACTGGGAATTGATCAGTGGATTTTCTGCCATCATCTTTCAAACTGTATTTTGGAAGGAATCAGAACAAGGTCAGTGGAATGTACCTGATACCCAACAACCACCTGCCAGGATGAGCTGTACAATAATAATTAAACAGATGCTTTTAGCAAAAAAGGGTACATTCAGTCTAGGTAATTACTTTGTTGATTTTGGAGTCTGAATATTTCAGAGGCTCTGTATCCTTGTACTCATCTGATTTGCAAAACAAGGGGTTCTGCAGGGGAAGAATTCACACACACAGTATGAGCTCTTTCCCTCCAGTGCTGATGCCTGGTGGCCTTTGAACATAGGCAAGAATTCTCCCTTCTAACTGACCAGAATCAGATTCTACTGAAGGAGTCCAGTTGAAACAGTGCAGAATCAATGTGTATTGTGCCATTAATATAGGAAGAAACACTGCAGCAGCAATGGCACAACTGGCACCTACATTATTGTATGTACAACTAAACAATGTAGAAGCAAAGACTACTTGGGCAGAAGTATCCTGAGGCTGGGGTGGTTCTGGCAGCATTTGGACAGGGTCATGACCGATTTAAAGTAATCTAACTTCTCTCCTCTACACTGTTAAAAACCACTAACTGTTCTATGGCAGCTCCCATTTCAGTTTTCTGGCAGAAATGAACTTTGGAGCACAGAGCTCAAGGCTTTCTCATTTACTCTGGCATTAAAAATTTTTGGAATTAAAACAAAGCAATGCAAAATCCTTTGTTCCACTGTTAAAGGACGTTCCCCAGCCGTGAGGACTGTGGATAGTTCAGGTATCACATCATCAGTCAGCACAGGGCCTTTTCCACCCTACCCCAGGTCACTGCCTTGCTGTCAGGTCCACTGCCCACCTCCCTGTGGTTCAACCCTCTGAGCTGCCAGCAAAGCACAGATGTCCCCCCAGCCAGTGGCACAGGACAGAGGGGATGGTTCCATATGAGCAGGACATCTGTCCCCAGCTACTCTGTCCATCTGCCACAGCTCTTGCTCTTAGCAGGTGAGCACCTACTCCAGGAGCTCTGCAAGAGCAGGAAGGAACTGGCACCTGAAGGGTGATGAGATCAGCAGAATGTTGGATGCAAATGTGTGGATCTCAGTTGGAGGTCCAGAAAGGGATGTAGGAGCAAATGTTGGAAGCTGTGGCAAGGGATTTGTGCTCTGCACGTGGAAATGATAATCAGAGTGCAGCAGGACTGGCCTGACCAGCCTAAGGCAGGCAAAAACTAGCCAAAAGAAAATAGGCAAAGGCTCAAATATTTCTAAGCCAAAGTGCTGGGCCTTATTTTTCAAAATGAAATTAATTAATTTCTCCTGGAACTCTACCAAACTATTTATCCTTATTTCTGGTAGCAGCAGCCACAGAGGTAACCAGAAATCTCTAGGTAGTGCAGGTGTTTGCTAGCAAGAGCAGCTGTTACTGTTAGAAAAAACTCAAAAGGTTCCCTTCAGTTTCAGCTTCATAACCTAGATGACAAGTTCTGAAATGAATTAAAAAAAAAAAAAAAATCTCGGACACTTCATCAAAACCTGGCTTGGCTTTGCTTGCAGCTGTTTTGCTCCTTCTGGGGCTTGACATGGGATAGCTGTTGTGGGAGCTGTGCTCACCCTTCTGCATGTCCTTTTTTTTGACTCACCTTCCATTCAGAAGCCAGTTTCTTATTTTCTTCATTTTTTACCTCATTAGTGCAAAGGAAGCAACTGTGCTGCTGCCTCAGCTGCTGCCTCAGCCAGACAAAAATCAGCTTCCTTAGGCAGGTGGAAGGTGTTTGTTTTGTAGTGGGAGCTCACTTGGGACAAAGAATAAACAACAAAAGTAACTTGTTCCCCCCAAAAAACATCTTTGTTAATTTTCTCCTGCAAAGGTTCTCCTTTGAAACGACACAGCTCATGGACTGGACTTGGAGGCATCCATGCAATGCCTCAAAAGGCAAAGTTATACTTATGTCAGCAGCATTAGGGAAAGTTAAACTTGTGGATATAGGCAATCCAAACTAAGCCAGGAAGCTTCTGTTTGATTCAGGCAGCTTAGAGCTGGCTATCTCTGAAGCCTGCATTTGACAGCTGCAGAACTATTTCCTTTTGATTTTTCATGTACAAAGTCCCATAGTTCAGAAGAGAGGAGAAGAGTTTCATGCATATGACTGAGTGGAGAGAGCCAGAAGCATTTGGAAATTATTCAGTGCGAGTTATGATTTGTTCTTACTGCTTTTCTTTTTAGCACCAGAAATTGGTGCTGATGTCATTCCCTTGTTAGTTCCTTAGTTTAGTGAGAATAAAGGACAGCTAAATTGGGACCCTGCAAAATGCAACACCCAGATGGTTGAAAAGGCAAGTGAACAAGGTGCTGAAATGAGAGGCTTTTGTCTTGGGTTTGAAAAAAGAAATAAAAAAAATCAAGCTGCATACAAGTAATACACATGACCACAAACGGAAGGGAGGTTCACTTGAAGCTTGAATTTTTCATTCCTTCCCATCAAATCAGGCAGTGCTGCTGTATTTGTGGGTTAGAAACAGGAACAAAACCAACATCAAAGCGAGGCAGAGAGAATCAGACCAAACCCAAGTCTCTGTGGCAGTATTTTGGTACTTGGGGGTGGTAAAGTGCATTTCCCACACCCTGTGCTGCCAGGGACACCCGCCCTTACTGTGATCCTCTGTAAGGAGCTCCCAGCCAGGTGCTCAAGGACCAGCCCCAGTTTATTTCTATCCCTGGATATTTCATTGAATACATTTTAACCCCTTGACATCACAATGTTTTCACTGCAAAATGACAGCAGGCTTGGCCAGTGAACTTATTGCAGGAGCTACAACAGAGGCCAGAGCAGCACCTACAGATTGGAGGAGCACTAATCTAACAATTACCAGGCAATTACACAGCCCCATAAGCCAGGTATGGCTGCTTTAGAAATGCCCCAGGAGGAAATGAAGTGGAGAGGGAATGATTCTAACATATGGAAATTTATCAGTTGCTAACACCACTGAGATTTTGTTAAAAGATTCCCTCAGGGATCCCTACGACAACGTCATGGATTTATGATTGGTGATGAACATCTCTCTGAGTAGTGCAAAACAACATAAAGGATTACAGGCTCTGGTCATTTTCTGAACTGGGATACAGGTGAAACAATTTCCACCATAGTGGAGTAGTGGAAGTGGTATCTTGTGACAGAAGGAAAAATCTTTGCTGGTGGTCTGTGTGATTGGTGAAGTATAATACTATTTGCTTAGATTATTTTACACTGGAGCTAGAGAGAAAGTTGGTAGTCAGAAAACCCAGAAGAAATTTGCTTAGTTTGTCTTAAAAGATACTTTTTTTTTGTCCAGAGAAAACCCAGAAGAAATTTGCTTAGTTTGTCTTAAAAGATACTTTTTTTTTGTCAGATTTTTCTCCATTTTCCCAGCAGCATTGGTTATATCAGACATAGCAGCATAACACATAGGCGCTAAAATTAACAATGCTGTGTTGTAAAATCCTCTTTTAAAAAATGGTGACTGGTGGGAACTGCTCATGAATAAAACTGAAAAAGAAGAAGGAGTGAAGCATCATGGAAATGTTGGCAGAATTGCACTTTCAAAGTTTAAAATGTGAAAATTCGTTGACAAGCAATATAGATTGCTTTAGGGAGGGCAGGGATCATGCACAGTTTATGTGGTTCTTGAGAACAGAACAAGACACAAGGTACTACAAAGTGCCCTCAGCCTGGGCTAATGTGAAGGGGTGGATTCTTGATGGTTTTGGTCAGGGGTTATCCTGCAGGACAGGGAAGGAGGAGGCCCCAGGCTGATCCTGCCTCTGTTTTGGGGAGAAAGTTGCTTTTCCTTCGAAAGGATCATGACAGTGAGGGCAAGGAAGGAGGGTGGTGCTCCCTGCTGCTCACCTTGCTGGGAGAGCAAGGTCACTGCTCACT
Organism: Pyrgilauda ruficollis; assembly: GCF_017590135.1. Classification (NCBI taxonomy): domain Eukaryota; kingdom Metazoa; phylum Chordata; class Aves; order Passeriformes; family Passeridae; genus Pyrgilauda; species Pyrgilauda ruficollis. The sequence goes on along the minus strand of NW_024514764.1, from coordinate 4,915,882 downwards.
CTGCAATTGTGGTAATCTTCCTTGCCCACTGCACAATTTAATTTCTCCTTTTCCCATCACTTGAGGAAAGAGGTTCTTTGTTGGGTCTCTCTTTGCATGTGCTGGGGTTGGTGAACTGATTCAATATGACAGTATAGCTACAATTGCAGAAAAAACAGGAAGAATGGCACATTTTTTTCAGGATACTCTGTCCTGATCCATGATTTATTTGGCATGTTGAAGGATTAATGCTTCATGTGCTGCAGTAACTGACTTTTTGATATGGAGGTTTTGCTAGGAAAAGCATTTTAGGGTATACAGAGCTAGGGGGATATTGGAAAAGAAGTGGAGAAATTGTCTTTTTAACAAAAACTAGTAAATTCCATCAGTGGAACCTATACACCAGCTGGGCCAACAGAGTAATGGACAGAATTAGTTTCCAGCTGATGGTGATGAAAACACTGAGAGTGTGGTGACATTCATTTGTGTCCTGAGCAGTCACCTTGTAGGAGATCACAAGCTCATCCAAGCCAGGGCTGGGGCTCCATCTTCCAGAAGGTTTCTCAGTACCAGGCACATGACATTTCACTTTTTTTTTGTAAGGGTGGATTTTTTCCAGCCTTTCAGAGTGTATTACCTTTAGGGGGTCAAAAGCCTTTGATCTCTGGTTGCCCAAACCTTCAAAGGAGAAAGGGTAGGGGAAATTAATACAGCCAAGGGTTTCTAAGCCTTTGGTTGTGCTCTTGGTTGTTGAAAAGACTTTTCTTGTACTTCTGTTTAAACTTCACAATGAATGAAGTTAATTAGACTTAGTTAAGCTGATAACACCACTGCAAGGACCCAAAAACTGAGCCCTCCTTGTCTCTGTCAAAGAAAATCAATATTTTCATTCTTCCATAACCTCATTGCTCTGTTAAGCAACACCAAGCTTGCATTATGCTGAAAGTTATGCACATAATTAGAGCTTTGGGAATTTGGAGGTATTTTATCGGTAATTAAAATGAAAGTGTTCAAGAGTAGGGATTTAGTTTCTTTTTCTTTTTTTTTTTTGCATTCTTAATTAAAGAGAAAACAAAAAACCAAATCCAACCCCCCCAAAAAACCAACCAACCAAAAAAAAAAAAAAAACACCAAAAAAAAAAACCCCAAAAAAACCAAATCAAACCCACTAGACCAAAGCCACCCCAAAAAACATAAATAAAAAGATTACTCTGGATCTAGAAAGAGTCCCCTGGGATCTGTCCCTTCCCTGTGTCTGTGAGGCCCTCAGGCCTTCATTTCTGACCTTTCTTTCCATGGAAGGACACACAAGTTCTTCACTTTCCCTGTCAGAAAGGAGGCACCAAAAGGGAAAGGTTCCACATGAAACCAGGAGAGCACTTGCAGTAAACACCTCACTCCACAAACACTCCTAGTGGAATCAGGGCCATATTTCCTGGAGAAGGGAAATATCCCCCTTTAGAAGGGAATTAAAAGCTGCACCATGCACATTTCACTGTGTTTAATTGCTGGCCCACTTGAGTAAAATGCTTTTGGGGCCAGCAGCTCCATGAAGTTCCCTGATGTGTCACAGGTTAAGGGAATGTTGGGAAAGGTGCTTTTTCTCATATAGTGTAGCATCTCCTCCTGTCTTTTGGGACCCTGATGATTTTAGTGTTTTGGCAGCCATAGAAATCCTGCCCTGGCTTTGGGTAATTCCTATGGAAGGTGGCAAAACACATCCCTCCCTGGACAGCCCTCTACTATCCCTGCCTTTCCCTGCAGCACGGGCAAGAGAGGCCAGAGCAGCACAGAACCATACCTGGAGCCGAGTTGTCAGTAAAAACACTGACAAGAGGTAGAACTAAGTAATTTGACTCGGCCAAATGAAATATTTCTAGTGCTATTCAGAACTGTGCACAATCTCCAGTAATGTTTGAGCTGTAAACCCAAATCTCTTGATTTTTAGTAAAAGCGATGTTGTCTGAATGTTGCTAGAATACTCACAGTGAAGAAATTCTTTGGAAAAACAGTGAGAAAACCTGGTGTAACTTAACAGCTTTTATTACAGGTGTGCATAGTGCAGAGGTGGAATAATGAATGTTGTCCCCAGTTTAAGCAGTTGCCTCGTGTGCTGCAAGTGTGAACAGCTCAGGAGGAATTGTAAGGAACTGCATCCTTGGAAGGAAAGTACCAAAGATAAAACTCCCATCAACAGCAGCAGTAGGTAAAAGTATTCCTAAGTGCTCATGAACAAAGGACTTTTTAGGGAAAACTTTAAGCAAAGAGGGTTTACATCTTATCTATATTCATCCTTGGTTCCGTTTGCTTGCAGTGTTCTCTGTCTCACAAAGGAGATCAGCTTTTGTGGGGACAGCTGGGACTGGGATGGCTTATTTTCAAGTCTCAAATGTCAATGACTAATGCTGATTTACATGCAGATTGCCTCTCAGCTTTATTTTATTTGGTTATTTATTTATTTCTCAGAAATGCTGTCATTTGCCTCTGAGGAAGAAATCAATGAGAGGGCAATAAGGATCTTATTGCCGATTCAGGAAAAAAAAAATACAGAAATAAAAATACAGAAATAAAAAAGAGGACGAGAGAAGCATTTCAGCAAATGTATAACTGCTGGTAGTTTTTCCATTCAGGTGTTTGCCAGATGCCAGTCTGTGTGGGAAGAATCTGTGTTCCTCTAGACCCAGAGCTGCTGTTGAGCTCAAGCTCTGTGTTTAGTCTCTGCTGTTTGAGTTTGCCTTTCAGTTCTTCATTGTTGGTATGAAACAAATCCCATACCATTAGCTCTGTTCCCTGACAGCCAAAAATGTGAAATCCTGTAGCTCTCACCATCTGGCTATGAGCAGCAAAGGTGTGATTTTTTTCAGTTCAAATCTCTTCTTTCCAGGGTGTTCCAAATTACAGCTCCATGCCTTATTGACAAAATTAATCTTTTGTAGCCTGCACGTCTCCTGGATTCAGTGCTGTAATTTGGTTTTTTATTTTCCTCTTCTCTCCAGTCTGCCCACATCACCTGCTCTCTGGTGCTGGATGCTCTGTGGGGGAGGAATCAGCTTTGCTCTGTATCTTTACAGTGACTTTGCAATCCTTTCTTCAGCACTAAAAAATGTTTATTGCCAGTGATTATTTATAATCAGAAATAAATAGGCTTAATATTTTTACAGATCTCTTGTTGGACTTGGCAAGTTAGCATTTGGGAAGATTCAGACCTACTAGCAATGAGAAAGCTGCAGGCACAGCCTTTGGAATTGAAATGTCACACACTACCAGATTTATTCTGCTTGGTAGTTTCCAAAATACAATTGCAATGTCACCAGCCCATGTTCATGTTTAACCTCCACTGACTTCAACAAGAATTTGGTCCCCAAACTGTTCAGAAGTGGCAAACTGCAGGCCAGAAGTAAATAGGTTTACATAAATACAGCATAAAACCCCTGTGTAAATAGGTTTACATAAATGGGTTTGATGTTGGGAGATCTGGGTTCAGTTTTGGGGGTGCTGACAAGCTCCAGCTTTGGATCCACCTGGTCCATGAAGGATGAGCAGCCTCCTGCAAGGCTCAGGTGCACCTTGCTGAGCCCAGCCCTGGGAGAGTGTGCAGCTGTGGAATGGGGCTTGGAACAGGCAGCCACACTTGTGGTTACGCCAACAGAAAAAAATGGACATAAAAAGCCTGGTTAGGCTGGGGTAAATACTTACCTCTCAGGATTTATTGTAGTCACTTATTCTATGCCCTCATGAGGGCTCAGGAGAGTCAGGAGATTTATAAATGAGGGGTTGGGACTCGCAGATAAAGTCACTGTGACATAGCCCGGCTCTTGGGCATTTATAGCTGAACTGCATTGATTTTTATTCCTTTTGTTTTTTTTTCAATTTGAGTGTCTAAAGGCATATGAAATTATCAAATTGATGGTGATCCTGAAAATCACTTTCTAGTTGTGATGAAAATATCTTATTAAAGATTTACGTGGAGCAAGGAACCAGGTGCCAACTATTTCTAGTGCTGAGTGAATGTGCCTCAGAATATGTAAACATTACTGATGGAATTAATGTTCCTTCTTGAGAATTTTTAATGATTAGAGAATTTTCTTAATTATAGTCAGATATCTAACCACTAATTACTCTGCTAAAGTGTGTTCTGGTAGCAGGAGAAATGCAAAACAAATTTACCTACCTATTAAAATCTTTATGTGTCTATTACTGCCACCAGTCTGTGGCTCCTCAGAAATATAGACTCTTATTGATGGGATCCCAGATGCTAACTAGAATTTAATTTAGTTAAATGGTTTGTAATACAGCTTGTATTTCTCCATGGATATACACAAACAGAACAAGATAAAACCATTACCAATTACTCAGGCTTTTTTTTTTTTTAACCTACTTGCACCCTTCCTTCTTGAATTGTAAATATAAAATATTTACAACGATTTATGTAAAATACTACCTTTTTTTGAGTCAGAAAATCTGCTGCCTATGCTATAAAGTTGCTTCCAAGGCTGTCATTCCAGTTGTAACTGTCCAGCAGTTTATAAGACACTACATCTGGCTCTACTTATCTTTTTAGTAGATTACACTAAAGTGAATCCTTAAGGCTAAACCCTCTAATTTACTAAAACACATGAACATAAAATTACAGCTGTCTCACCAAGACTTTCATTGATTTGAACAGAACTGGGATTCATTTAAATGGTTCTAAAACTTAGATAAGCAAACTTCTTTCAAATCCATAGGAAAAAAAAACCCCACAAGTAAAGTACCAGCACACCCCCAACCTGCCAAGCATCCCTAATTACTGGTTTATTGATTGGCTCATCAGTGCTTTATTCCTTATCTCTGTGTCTGGTGACAGGATCTCTCCCAGATCCCTTGGCTCCAGTGGCAGCTAGGTGTGCTTCCACACTGAGGGACCATCTTGTCAGGAAATAGGATGTTTCCTACAGTTAAATCACAGTACAGCTCAATATTTTACATTGTGTAAGATTCACCCCTCTGAAGCTTAGCAGTCTAAAAATGAAACGTTTAACTTGAGCTGAAGGCAGGGCAATCATTGACTGCAAACTGCAAAGAGAACATAGATGGAGACATTAAAACATATTAAACAGTTTTTATGCATCAAAAGTTAAGAGGTTGCTTCCTCCCTGGCAGGTTTTCTGCTATTAAAAGACCTCACTGTGACTTTCTGCACACAATCTTGAGTATTTTCCCTGACAATTACATGGGAATATCTTGCAGGAGATGTAGGAACACCTCCTCTGGGGACTGGTGTACATCTACACGTCCTCCCTGCTTGGAAATGCCAAGAGTTTTACAGCAGATGTGGAACCCCCTCCAGCATCCCAGACTATAACTCACAGAGGCACAGGGCTCAGGAGGAAACATGGAAAACAACATGTAAAACATGGAGCAAAAGGGAAGTGAGTTTTCTCTGAAGGCTCAGTCAGGGGCTGTTCAATTACCTTCCCAGCAGCTAATGCCCCATTTTGCACTCTCATTACCCAGTTCTGTCACCCAGCTTAGTGCAGCAAAGTGTTCAGGCACTGCTGCTGCTGAATGTGAGGGAAAACACCAGAATCCAATTAAAAGTCCCCTCAGCATCATTAGAAGCCAAGAACTGGCTTTAAGGAGCAGTTCCAGCAGTTTGCCTGGAAACGTGCTGTATTTCCCAGAGCCAGCCTTCTCCCTGCTGACAGGCCCTGTTTGCATTTCCAAACGAAATCTGCCTGTGCAGTGAGCAGTTACAAACACGATGCAAAAATTCATGGAAAAAACCTTTCCAGCTCATGTGATAAACAACCCTAGATGATCAAAATCCATATCCAAACCCTCTCTACTCTGACTTTTCCCTTGGGAGAGTGGATCAAGAGCAGCACAGGGCAGATGTTACTTTGCCTAATGCAGTGCTTCCCATCTCTCAGTACACTCATCTGCGTGGCTGGCAGGTGCAGGAGTCTGCCTGCTGCTAATTCTTTCCCGTGTTTCCACTGATAGCCCTGGAAAGGGTTGATTATTTCAATGGAAGTGGTTGAGAAGACATGTTTTGCACTGGATGGTTGTAGCTTTATGAAGTGCTGCAATGTCAGAAGGCAGAGTTTGTCCAATGATTCCCAGCAGTATTTGTTCCCCAAAGTTGAATTCTCCATCACCAGCATGGTCAGGTGTGTTTGCCATTCCAGTCATGGAAAGGAAGATCAGAGAAAAATGAAGAGTCGGGAAGATGCATTACTGCTGTTTTTGTTCCCTGGACAGGAGGGTTTGGGGAAACAACAGCTGGGTTTGAGACAAGTCACCCTGCAGCCTTTCTTCAGCATTACCCACTGCCCACCCACCCTTTCCTTCCTCAGCCAGGGCCCTATCACCCTCCCAGAAGGAATTTCCTCCTAACACCTGATCTAAATCTTCCCTCCTTCAGTTTAAAGCCATTCCCTCTTGCCCTGTCACCCCATGCCCTTGTCAGCAGCTGCCTCTTGCTGTGTGTGGACCTGGGGGCTGTGGCAGCAGCTCTTTGAGCAAACACACCTGGTGAGTGCCACAGGAGCAGGATCTGGGCACAGAGGGTCCCACCTGCAGCCTGGGACTTTCTCCCCTGCCCCTCCAGGGCTACAGAGGGCAAAGCTGAACTCCCACTTGGGCAGGAGAGACCGGTTCCTTTCGTGCCTCTCTTACTGGAGCTCCATTTTTCTCTCCTGTTGCTTCTGTCCATTTCCCCTTTGGCACTGGATGGAAGCTAAAATAGGAACCAAATGTTATTTTCAGACTGAGCCAGGTGCTGTGGGCCTGCCTGGCTGCCCATATCTTGTTGAAAATGCCATGGACGTGTTCAGGAGCAGGACTGGTGATCCTGCAATGGTGCTTCAAGCACTGCTTCAGCAAAAAATGATTGAGGATTTATTAATTTCACTGTGTATTTAAGTGTTTTGCTGAACCAGACCATTTTTAGCTTTAGAACTTCTAGTTTTATTGTATTTTTGTAAGTAAATTTTTCAGTAATTTCATTTATGTCTCCTCTGGACAGCTTGATGTGCTCTAAAATAGCCTTAAGGATTTTGGTCTAAAGTTTGCTGTCTACATCAGAAGCGTTTGAGAAAGCCACTGAGATAACAGAGAGAAAATGGCCCTAATAATTTGCTAAAGAGATGGTACCTTGTTGGCAGAAGGTGGTGCTGTTACCTGATATTGAAGCAGATAACTGACTCCCGTGTCAGTGAACTCCTGCTAAACCGAGTCCCTGAGCAGCAAAGACATTTTCTTTCCCCCTTCCCCAGCCACAGATGTGATAGTGAATAGCTACAGATGAGCTTTCCTGCTCTCTGAGATACAATAATCTTCTTAATTAGAAGGCAGATGGCCGTGCCATCGTTCCTCCCTACATAAAGTAGAATATCAGGTGGACTTTGTTCTTTAGAGAAATAAATGCAGCCACACCGTGCTCTTCCCATGCATCACATCCTGATTTCACTGACACAAACATGTGGCCTGAATTTAACAAAAGCAAAAAATGATTGATATAAGCGACAGCTGAAAGATTTTAAAGTTGGGTGGATTTTTTTTTTTTAGCAGCACGCTGTCACACTTGATAATATCAGATGCCAGGAGAGAAAATTTTAAAAATCCAAAGGGAGGTTTTGGTTGGGAAAAGCTCTTTTAAGTCCTTCCTGGAGCATTGATAAAATGGTTGGTGCATGAGCTGGCAGGTGATGCATAGCAGCGTGTTGGGTGCATGGAGCAATTCACAGGTGTAACACATAAATCACTCTTCACCCTTCAGAATGATTTCCAGCCTCCAAAAATACCTAACATCTATTAGGAAAGAAAGGATGAAATGCAGCAAATGATAAAACAGGTAACAAGTCTCATTTCTGAAGCTTCAGAATATATAGAGATCATATTTTCAAGCTTTACATCATAATCATAGGAGTCAAAAAACTTATTTTCTATTTAATAAAAGATGATTTTTTTCAGCTAATCTTATACCTGTGGGACTTACGGCAATGCAGTAAGACAGAGGAGGAAATACAAATTGTTAGTGCATGTTTTTTCATAAAATAGTTAAGGGTTAGAAATTGCTAAAAGGAATGTTAAATTGCTTTAAAAATTGCTAAAAAAATTTTTACCTACTTCTGGATTAGAATACTCAGAAATTATTGGGTTTTTATTCCACTTACAGTTCCTAATATAGAAAATATTGGAACATGAGAAAGGCTGTTCCTGCAATAGCTCACTAGAAACTGGTGTCAGAAATTGCAATCTGCGTTCTAAATAATTTTGATAAATTTTCACATTTCACAAAGCAACTTGGAAAATTTAGATATAGATCCAACTTTTTATCCTGAATGACGACCAAATTTCAAACCTTTGAAAGTCTCTTTGCTCATTGCTAATTCTTCAGTGATTTAAGATCATTTCAAATATGAGCCTCTATAAAAGAGAAAAAACTTCACATGTGCAAGGGGAGAAAATGAAACAGTGAAAAAGAAAGTCTAATAATGAAATAAATCTCTCAGGATCCATGCTACCAGCTAATCTGAATCAGCAGGGAAAGCACTGGTGGATTAGGAAGGGTGAGAAATATTTTTGCTCCTCTTGAATAAAAGTAATAATAATAATAATAATAATAATAATAATAATAGTAATAATAATTTGGGCTGGCAGCTGTAAACAGGGGCTTGTGATACCATCAGTGCCAGGGCTGAGAAGAAGCCCTGAGGGTCTGCATGGACACAACATTTCAGAGAGAAATTTGTACACTTGCCATGTGCATTTTGGGTCATGTTTTCAAAATTCTGAAAGCTTGTCTTTGATTTTTTTGTTAGAAGAGCTCCATGGACATAGAAATATCCAATAAATACCTGGAATTTCAAGGGGCCTGAGCTGGGTTTTAAAAATGTGAATTTTTGGAGCCAAAACACTCTGCCACACCTTCAGAGAAGAGAAACATGACTGGTCAGATTCCTCTTAAGATACAGCTGAGCCTGAGACTGGAAGGCTCTTGCAGGATTTTCAGACTTTGAGCAAAAGGTTTCTTTTTAAATTTTATTTTTTTTTTCCCCAATTGGATTTCACGGCTGAAACTGGGTGTAAGAACCCTGAGACTAGGGAGCAAATAGCTTTTTCTGGAGATTTGAATTACATTTTACACTTGCAAAAGCAGCCCCAGCAGAGAGTGCAGTGGCCTGCTGTTGTCCCTGTGCCATCCCTGCTGCTCCCCAGCCCACAGCAGGTCACACTCCCAGGGCAGGGCAGGGCAAGTGCTGGGAGAAATGCTGCTCACCTCCAAAAATGTAAAAGGTTTATTAAAACCTTGTCAAAAATACAACAGAAGACTGAACAGAGAGAATATTACAGTGCCAGGAGCAGAGGATTTTCACACAATGGATGTTTCACCTTTTACCCTTTAGCCCCTCCCAAAGTTCTGTCCATTGACTCCTTCTTCACTGTCCAGTGATTTCACTTTTGGTGACATCTATCTTCTGCAGACATTAGCAAACTTATCTGTCAGTTTGTTTATAGACTGAACAGTTTATAAGGTTGAGAGGGTTTTTTTTTTTTTTTTTTTTTTTTTTTTTTTTTTTTTTTTTTTTTTTTTTTTTTTTTTTTTTTTTGTTTTTTTTTTTTTTTTTTTTTTGTGAATTTTGATGCATCTCTGGACAAATGGGTGACTTTGCTGTTATTTTCCCTCAGAATAAAACTCCAGTTTGGGGCCCTAAATGAAAATCTGTAAGCACAGAACTCCAAACCCTCAATTCTCACTTGCCAATGGGGGAGAAAAAAATATCAGCCTAATAGTGGCACAATCTAGCCCTGTAAGTAACACCTACTCAGGTCCTGCTCCCCTGGAAGAACGTTGTATGTCAGCTATTTTCATCTGCTTTCCCATGTTTTTTGTGTGTATGAATTGCTGAAAAGCAAACCTTTCCCACAACTAATTGTATTTGCTAATTACCTGTGAAAAAGCAATTATCTGCAACTGATACAACTCTTTGGAAAGACTCTTTTAATTGGCAGAGATGGGGAAAGATGCTCTTCTGTGGATGGTGTTTTCTGAAGAATCTTCCCAAATATTGTACCTGATGTATCACATTAGACACATCAGATTGGGTTGCATCAGCAGTGTTGCATTACATCACATCACCGGGGTAATGTGCTGTGACAGACTTGCAATGCAACGTGTCAGCTGGAAAATGGGGAAAGATGTGATTTCCTGAGCAAAATGCTTCCTAAGCTTTATGGTATTTTCTCCTCCTCTAACTAAACAAGTGGCTTTTTTTGTGTTGTGGTATCTCCTAAAAGACTCAGTTGCCTGGTGAAGAATTCTGGGCATTTTCTGTGTTTCCTGCCTCTCCACTGGCTATTAACAGGTCTAAAATGAAAGGTATGTTTTATTATTTATGCTTCCATAGCCAGATTATAATATATTTGTCTCCCCAAACTTTCAGTAAACTGAAAAAGCACTTTCCAGGAGGAGTGCTCCTGCCATTTGTGTAGCTCTGTCCAGGGTCTGAGCTTTTACCTTGGCTCGTGGAATTTCAGCATTCCTCTTGTGGGGAATGCTGAAGGGTCAGTTCTGCACAAGTGAGGCTCAGAATCCCAGTCCTGAGAGACAAAGTGTGCCTGCATTCAGGTGCACTCAGGGGTGCAGGGAGAAGGGGATTTTCCAATGCATGGCTCATTTATGGTGCACAGCTCCTACTAGGATGGCACTGAAGCTCCTTGCCTTGCCCCCCTTCATGGCTGAGCCACTCCACAGGGGTGGTACTGCAGCCTCTCATCCTTCAGGGCTGTGTAGGAAAAATTTGCTTTGGCCAAGGTGTTTTTCCAGCCCTGAGTAAAGATGACATGGCTTGCCCAGGGGAGAGGACAGAGCAGCGGCCACTGTGGTCACCTGGAGTGGTGTGTGCCCAGCCAGCCTCACCAAACCCTCTCTGGCCACATGCACCTGCTCTACAAATGAGTTTCCAGTCAAATTTAGTTGCTGCATTTGGGTGTCTTTGACAGAAGACTTGGTTATGACTCAGAACAGAGCAGAGAAGCTGGGAGCAGGTGCACTTCAGGTGGAGCTGTGGAGGTAGGTAGATGATGGAATGCAGATGAAGGAGGAAAACTCAAAAATGTTAAGCTCTTTAGAAAAGGAGGACCCATGAAATCCATGCAAAAGCAAAAATCAAAATATTTTAATGTGTTTTTATAATCTGCATTGTCACTAATAACGAATTGTAACAGTTTGCTTCCTTTTCTAGTTATTTCTTTTTGAAATTCTCCACTTTTTTTATGAGCTACTCAGCATTGTCTGATATTGAGCATCCTTTCAGGTATACATTATGCTTCAGTGGAACACCAAAACCAATCAACAGAGAATTTCTGAAGAGGGAAGTGCTATACAATAATGATGAACATATTGTCCTCAAGCTGTGGAGGTTAACAGCCTCAAATAGCTTTGCTATTTGTACATATTGAAATAAGAAGAATTTATATGTTTGCTCTCATTTCAGTGTGCTCTTGTGATTCATTACGTTGGCACTTCAGAGTTCAGAACAGTCACTTGTCTCCTGCAAAGCAGCACCCTTAACTGTGTTACTATTTGGTTGCTCATTATTGTCCCAATTCTTTCTTTTTTATTGCTGCACAAATACACTTTGGTTTCACAGCAACTTGTGCCTAATGCTGATTTCTGTAGCATTCATTGTAGGAAGGATCAGGGCCCTGGTGTACTCAGAGAGAAATCAGCTAACTCAATCTAGAATAGCTTTGCTGTTTAAACAATGTCTTGGACCATTAAAACTAAAACAAGCACAAAAATTTAAAAAAAAATGGTTTTGTACCTATGGACACCTTTCATTCTTGTTCAATAGGGTTTATAATGAAATGGCAACAGACAAGTAGAAAGCATTAACTTGCCTTTCTGTTTCCTTGGTTTAGTCTTTTAGGACAATGCAGTCATTTTTCAGTCTGTCCTGGGTAAGGGAAAGGGCATAATTGCTGAGCAATGAATTGTGAGTTGAAAGTCTCTAATCTTTGCCTGCCAACCCACACTCCTTGCTCTAAGCAGGCGTTGAGGAAAGGTATTCAGGTGCCTCAAGGGGAAATAGGTTCACAGTGTTTTTTGCTTTGTTTTTGTTGCTTGTTTGGGTGTTTTTTTTTGGTGTGTTTTGTTGTAGTTTTCTCCCCAGAAATGGACAGGAGACCCCTCAGCCCTCTGCAAAACTGCTATATGCCCTATTGTACCCATAAATTCCTCCAGGACTTCTACTGACCTGGATGCTGTGGCTTCAATCCAGCCCTGGCTCCCTGTCCAGGCCTGTGGGGCCACCCCACATCCCCAGCTGAGTGTTTGGGTGTAGATACCCCGCTGGAGCCAAGTACTTCTCCTCTGTCAGAGATGAAATGCATCCTGAAGTGCCTGTTTGTTGTTCTGGGAGCTGTATGAGCATCCCTCTGGGACAAGCACAGAAAGGGATATTTCCAGCCTGATAGCCACATTTGCTCAGGAGAGCCTTACTTTACACAAAGGGTCAGCCTTGGTGTTTCTGCCCCTTCTTTCCATCAAAATATTTATTTTCTAAGTATCATAGGTATGTCATTCAAATCAATAGCAAACACTCTAATCTTATCTTTTAACCAAATATTAGCCATGCTTTCTTTTTACAAGCTGACATTAACTCACACTAACCCTTTTTCTGCATACAGGACTCCTTTTCTTTAAACCTGTTATTAAATCTGCCTTTTATGCCTAAACCAGGTACAGCAGCGCAATTAGCTGCTTTACTCAACATGTGAGTTTATAAGTCATCTCCATGACATGAAGAAAATAATGGGGTTAAACTGGCTCTCATTACAAGCTGATCTTTGTACAGTCCATGGCTGGTAGAACTGAAGCAGACATGTATTGCAGAATTCAAATTAAAAGTTATGAGAACCATTGCTACATAATGGTGAGATCAGACAAGAATGGCAGAATCCACAGAAGACTTTAATCTCCATCAAGACAAGATATTGTTTCTGCTTTGCTCTGTAGTTTAAAATAAATCCTTAATGACGCTGTCACCATCTCGTTTTGTGGTCTTCATTTCCTCCTGATTATAAATAAGAATCAGGTTTCCCTTTAGCAGGACTGGGAGGCAGGGGAGTTCAAACTCTTCTGTTCCCTGCCAGCAAGAACTGCTTTTCCCACTGCAGTGTCTCAGATCTTTAGCTCCCTGGACTGAAACTCCTTTGATGGTGAGTTCATAAAGACACAGAGCGCTCAGAGGTTGTGTCCCGTTAGCCAGGAGTGCTCCATGATGGGGCAGAGGGAGAAGCTCCCCCATGGCTTTGCAATCAGGGAACAGGCTGGGGGTGGGTGGTGGTAAGTGGCTGGAATGGTGACCTTCCCCTGCCCAACAAAACACATCAAAGTCAAAGTGGAGCAGACAAACAGGTAAGTGAGCTAATTCCGTGCTTCACTCTGTGAAGAGCAGGAGTTTAACACAATTTTGAAAGTAGTGGCAGTGGCTCAGACCGCAAGTGACTAATGCATGACTCAGGTTTCTACAGAAGCTCTAAGGCGAAGGTAATGCTCAGCTCTCCTTAGATTTATGAAGGCTGTGATCAGCAGGTGTGCCAAAATGGAGAGGTGAGTTTCAAAAAGCTGGAGAATAAGGCTGGATTCCAGGGCTGCAGGGCAGATACTGTATCTGAGTGAGATTTGTAATAGCAATGCCAAGGACATGACAGAAAAAAAACACTTGAAACACCCACTCCTCCTCAGGAAGATTTCTCCTTTTGAAACTCTATGTAATAGGCACCCAGACAAATACTGAAAGAATTCAGCACATGGAATAGCTGCTGAAGAAGCCCCAAGAAATCACCTTTCAAGAAGCAATACTGAAACTAGCAGTGAGATCTCTGGGTGAGGAAAGCAGGATGAAGAGATTAGAGAAAATGAAAAGTTTCCACCTGCTTTGTAAATATTAATGTGAAGAACTCAGCACAGCAGGTTTTGTGAGCACCTTCTTCAGCACCCTCTTTTCAGTAGGTTGCTGGAGATTTGCATTGCTAATGAGCTTGCATGAAAGTTCTCCCAGGGAAAAGAGGCAGATGTAATCTTTCAGGGCAAGGCACAAGGTAATTTTACCTCTGCATCCAAAACTGTATGTACTGGATGTGAAGCCTTGGGGTTTCTGGATGGAAAACACCTGAACTTAGCATTCATTAAGGAGAGCTGGTTTCTAACCACTGTATCCTCGATAAGTAGCACATCAGTAGGAGGGCAAAATAACAATTGCTCTAGGCTTGGAGACGCTTTTGCATTACTGCTACTCCAATTATTTCCTTTTTTACACATGTTCAGCAGTCTCTCGCCTCTGTAATTACCACACTGAGCACTTTAGCCATTAGATACAGCTACTTTTAATAAGACATCATTGCACTTGCTATCTTACAATTTAGCAAAGTCTTTGAGACCAGTGTACCAGACTCACAGACCTGTGTATGGGCTCATGCATATAAAATTTGGCTGCAGCCAGAGATTTTGCTAAAAAACAGAAAAGAAGCTAAGGATAGACCTGCAGAATGTGGAAGCTGATGTACATTATGGCCCTGGTTTGAATATTCTAGTTAAAAGTTCTTTTTAACATCTGTATTGGGCAGATTTTTCCTTTCATTGAGAAATGGTGGCTGAGGATGAGAATGGCCAAATTAGAAAGCAAGCTGAAAGCCTGAAAGCCTCTGAGGTTTTATGGGATGTCAGCTGTGTATCAGCTGTCCTTAAACACCTAAGGGAAGAGGAAAGACAGGTTGAGAAGGTTTGCCTTTGCCCAGCTTTCCCTCTATTTGGCAATTTATTTCCTATTCTCTGTGCTCTTGTGATGGTGCAGAATACTAAAAAGAGGTAATTTTTTGTACACTCAGGCAAGTAGGAGCTTGATGGGCCAGGTTACCTGATTAGCTGGTGGATTTTCTGTGCTAACCCCAGGTGGCCAGGCAGAGCAGGCATTTAAAAACTCATCCATCTCTTGTCTTACTGTCTTTGAATTTGCATAATTAAAAGTGAATTACTTGCTGTATTTTTAATATATGCAGTGAAATTGCATGAAAAGCTGAAAAATTACAGCAATCCAGTAATTCATGTCATGTCCCATTCGGAATTACAGCTTTCCAGCCCCAGCTCAAACACCAAGGATTTCCTGCCACCATAAAGCTGTAATTGCTGAATTAATAACAGCAGGTTTTGAAGAGTGACTGCACAGACTCTGTGATCCAGGTAATAGAAATACTCATGTTAAAGTGAATTTGATACATGTGACTTAATCCATTTCATATTAGGCTCAAGTGGTGAAAATCATTGCTGTCTTTGCCACAGGATGTTATGAGAACCACAGCAAGGTGTTTAGCTTAAGGCAGCTGTGTGGCTAAGCCAGTGGGGACTGGAAATCAAATTTCAGGGACAAGCCAGGCTAGTTGTCCTTCTACCAGGTAACTTGAATCCCAAATCTGTTAGTCTGCTCAGCACTTCTGGGAGGTGGAATTCTCCACCCAGCTGCAAAAGCAGGGAGAACAGGACGCAAAGGTAGATGGTGAAAGGCTTCTGCTAATGTTTCATTACTCCAGGATTTTATTATCAACTACTAAAAAACCCCAAACCTTCCAGTCTGGAAACAAATACTGCAGCTGCTGCTCTTTGCAAAATGTGCTGTCTGCTGTCTCTCACAGCAGACATCATCAGGACTGGGATGAAGGGACTGATGTATCTAAACAGAGTGATTAAAAGTCAACTGAAATGGCATGATCTGAATGAAAGGTTCCTTTTTTCCCCCCTTTGCTCCTTGTTGCTGTGGCCTGGGTTTGTTGAGGGATCCTTAGGTATTGGAGGAAGCTGGTGATCAAATTCGCTGTGAATTCCTCAGGCTGAGACCCTGATGCAGCAGCCATTTGAACCTCGGTGGCTTTACATTTATTTCAGTAGGTTTTGTGATTCCTGGTCACTGCTATAATCTGATTCAAGCTGTTAGAGATCAATTGGCCCATGTCAAAGGATCTGCTTGTACCGTGGGATTGATTTAGTGAACAACTATTCCTGTTGCAATGTTCAGCTGCAGCAAAAGACAAGATGTATGAGCAATCAGAAACTGAACTTCTCTGCTCAGGATAATGTCCTGTGCTGGGGATCTTTGAAATATCCTCATTGAGGTTGTGTGGACATTGTGGATAAAATGAACTGGCAGTTTCCAAGGCTGGCAATCTGGTTCCTTTCGTAAGAATTACCATCATTAATTAAAATCTCTTTTTCTGTCTAATCATTTCAGCTCTAATTCTCTTGCAGGTTCATAAATAGTAACATTTCATTGTCCTGGAAAAAAAGTTCATTTTTCTCCTTTTCATTCCCTTTGTCACTGCCCTCAATTCTCTGCCCTCTCATGGCTTAAGGTAATTAAACTTCCACAGTCTGGTCACCTCTCTGAAATATTTAAATGTAATCAAAGACATTTTCCTGTTTCTTTTGTGGGCAAAACTCCACAAGAGTCTTGAACAAAAAGGGTATGCTTTTATCTTCTGCAAATAGCAGGAGATGAGGGGCCAGGGATCCCAGGTTCTCTCCATTTTTGTTCACTATTACCCAGACCCTGTGCTACAATTCTAAGGGCAAACATTTCAAGCCTTATGGCTTGTAGGGATTGTGAAAGGTATTTAACCTGATCTTTGTAATTGCCTCCTTGCCATTTAACATTGAGATTACAGCATTTACTGCTGGATGTTGATAATTCCCTCGGCTGAACTTTTGCATCCAGCAAAAACGATTTTTGCAGAATGTTCCTGTGGAAGATACTGAAATTTGTACATGCATGAATGCATACATGCAGAGTAGCTTGGGCTCACTCATGTTAATAGAGAAGAGAAAAATCTCCCTAAAGGAGAAGAATCTCCCCAAAAATCTTTTGGCAGGATTACCCAAAAGATCTGAGGATTTTGAGAGAAAATCTGTCGCAATAGGACACGAAATAAAATGACACGCACACTGGAACTCCAAGGTAAGAAGAAGGGAAGTTTACTTTCTGACTCCAATATTTATAGACTTCCAAAAGTGACAGTGGATTGGAGGATGAAACTGCCACCTCTCCAATGACACTGGACAAACCAGCAGTCCTTCAAATTTCTCTCCTCCAGAAAGGAATACAAAACAATAACTATATACATAAAAATGCGTGAGAAACTCCATTACAAGAATGTAAACATCAGAAGGCTTAGAAGAACTTAGAAGAACAGGGCGACAAGAATCAGCATAAACAGTGGTGCTGAGGCAGAAGATCCTGCTTCGGCCAGCTGGAGGTTGAATCTTTCAGCAAGGGGATGTTTTCTATCATCTCACTATGAGATCTGCCCTTCCTGTGGATGTTTAGCTTGCTGGCTGATGTTTTCTTGAGTTTTTCTTTATGAAGTGTCAAGTTTTGGTATAAGAAAATATCAAGTGCAGCTAAAGGTCAAAGTAAATCATGAATGAAATTCCACAAGCTGATATTCAGCAAAGAACAAAAAGTGATGTCGGAGGCTAATTCTAATTTACATAAATGGTCTCCCTAGATCAGAGGCCATCCATCCCCTCCAGAGGAGCCCCTGTGCTTCCCTCTTGGAGATGCAGGTCTACCAGCCAAGACAAGAAGTTTAGAACATGGTTGGGATGTCCACTAATTTCACCATTGAAACAGAAGGTGGTACCTGAATCATTGCAATGATTTGTAAAGCTTTTCTGAATGCTTTTCTTTTAAGAAAAAAAAAAATAAAATCCAATGTCTTCCCCCAAAAACACAGAGTGCCAATGACACAAGGTATCTGTGGAGGTTTTAGCAGCAGCTTGGCTGACACCAGAGAACAAGCAGGAGACAAAGGTTGCTGCTCCAGCTGGATTTTTGTTTGTTAGGTTACTCGATGAGGGAAGACAAAAATCACATCTATTGCCTGTTTTAAGCACAGCGGAGAAGTTCCATGAGTGGAACAGCTCCTGGGCTGGGAGGGTCTGTCAGACCTGCCCTTTTGGCCAGCAGTTCGTGCCAGAATTGAATTCCTGCTTGGTCCAGAGTGCAAAATCTTTGTGGTTTCACAGTCAGTGCAGTTTCGGTTGATTTTGGGATGTTTACAAGCAGGACTTTCGGTAGCAACACATTAATGGCTGTGAGGCCCTGAATCAATGGTGTCTATCAAAGCAGCTGAATTCTGCTCAGAAGCAATTAGTTCTGTGAGCTGCAAAGACAACAGGATTTCCAGAGCCCGTGTCCTGCATTTATCTGTGGATAAATGGAGAGCTCATTTGTCTGCTTACCAAGGTGTCCATTTCACAAAATTTGTAGGAATGTTAATACCTTGACTACACACAGTTATACTTATTCAGAGAGGCTTTGTGATCACATAAAACTTAAGAAGGCATAAAAAGAATCAGTTTTCTTGGGTATTTGCAGTGCTGGCTGCATCAGAAAGAAGTGGCAGAACTGGAGTGAAGGAAAAATGCATGTCCACAGATCACAGACAGAAAAGTAGGTGTTTTGAAATACTTTGATGGTAACACGGATGTTGTCTCCTCTCCAGTGCTGGGGCTTTTGAAAGCTCACTAGGCAGCAAAATGAAATGTTTTACGGTTTTGTCAAGCACAGCACAGCCACTGATATTATACTTGCAATTTCATGACCTGGTAAACAGATACCTTTGTGCTTAAGGGTCTAAATGCCAGCGGTGTAGAAAACCGATGATTATGCTGCTTTGTGAAATAGAAGCTTCTTCATGAGGAATATATCACACTTGAAGCAGCATCACTTGATATTTGCCCTTGTAAAGCATGACCTTGTGACCAGTGCTTTCAGTGAGATAAAGAGTGGAGGGACCTGGTGGGACAGCTGAGCTGGAGATATGTTCATCTCCTGCAGCATGGGCTGTATAGAATATGTGTTGCCTCTTTGAATGCAGTGATTCGGCACCACATGCCAGTATTGGATTCTTGTCTTGGTCCAGTGTACAAACTTTGTGGGGCTCAATACAATTTCAGCCAAAGCCTGCTATTTTTTCTGTAAGAAAGACTTGGAGGAACAGCCCTCTTTGGGCTGTTGGCTCTGAAATGATGGTGTCTATCAAACCAGTTGATGAGTTTTCTTGATGGCTGCATCAAACTATCTGCAAGTGCTGTAGATCTGGTGTAGCTAATTTTACAAATTAATGAGAGCTAGGAGAACATGGCTGTGGGAGAAGGGAGCCCCTGGCTGTGAGTTTCCACAGAAATCCTTTTGCTTTCAGCAGGGAATGGTAGCTCTCTGCTATTCTCACAGTGTCTTATCTAATGTGTTATTGATGCCATTGCATTTGCTTTCAAACACAGTCATTAGAACATTTAATTTGCAGCAGCTGTAATTTATATTTGTAATTTTGTCTAAGATCAATAAAGGAAACTGAAGAGATTTATAGTCCCAGTTTCAACTAAGATAAATAGAAACAGACTCTGCTTCCCTGAAAAGCTTTATTTAACCAGCATTTTAAAAGAACAAAATGAATTAGATGAGATATTTGCATGCAGGCATGGGTAAATAATCCCTTGTGTCTGGAAGAAATATTGGAAAGGGTGAACATGGTCAGTGTGTTCTTCTCTGAAATACAAATAAACTCCTGGGAAATGTTACCTTAGTGTAGGATCTAATGGGAGGCAAGGAAGCATTTCAAAATGCTTCTTAGCAGCAGCAGTCGATAAATATCCTTGAGATCTGTTGTATTAATACTGCATAATAAGCCTGTAACAGCATGTTTTAAATACTGTCAGGATCAGTCTGGGAGTGGAAAGTGAGACCCTGAAAACACAGCTCTGCCTTATTTTACAGCAATCCTTGAACACGGATTGCAGAAATGTGTTAATAATTTTTTAAAAGTCTGTATTCATTTATGAAATATTCATGTTCCAAGCACTGCCTCATGCCTGGGAAGAGGTGCCTCTCCCATGCAGCCATTAGCTGGGGGATTATGCTGAGCAGAAGAGACATGAGCAGTGTCAGGCCAGATCAGGGCTGTAGTAGTTTCAAGAAGGGTCTGACAGAGGGAAGGCAGAAATTCCTAATGAACCTTTCTCCTTCTGCACAGGACAGGATACTGGAGCAGTGCCTGAGAGATGTGAGGGCTGGGACTGAGGGATCCCCCTGCATCTGCCCAGGACAGGGCACAGTGCAGCAGCTGGTGGCTGTGCTCATCCCTTTGGCTCTAAAGCCTTCTAAACGTGCCTTGGGGGCAGGCAGTATATTCTTTCTCCACCCTCTGTTAATTTGGTTTATGCCTAATCCAGCTCCCTGTTGCCAGCAGACTGCTGGTAGTGCTGTGCCAGGGCACTGTGTTCCTCTACTCTGCCATGCAGCCAGGCTTGAAATTTCTGCTGTTTTGCAGAAAGCTTCACTCCATACTGTCATGTAATCACATCATACTGAAGGAAAAGATAATCTGTGGCATGGAGGAGAAAGTTCCACAATAAGACCTTGGCTTCCTCCACCAGGAAGTTTTTCTTGTTTGTTTGAGTTTGGTGTTGTTTTTTTGTTTGTTTGTTTGTTTGGGTTTTTTTTTTTTTTTTCGATAAGTTGTTCAATATTATGGTGTTTTGATTTAGAGTTTTGCCAAACGGCTGCACCACCCTTTCTGGGCTTCATTCATATGCTCCAAGCCCTCAGGTGTCTCAGAGCTCCTGGATGTGAGGTGCTCACTGAGCAGCTCACCTTTCCCCATCAGTCTGGAAAGATGCTTTACCAGCTGACACATTCTGCAGGCATTTATCCCTGAGGGGAGCAATCCAGGCTGGAAAGGTGAAACTAATATGTGATATTCTTAGGTTGCTAAAGTGGGTGAGAGTAGAAGAGAAAAGATCCCCATTTTCTGCACTTTCACTTGTCTCCTCCCATAAAGGTTACAGAGAAAGCCAGAGAAGGACCTGCCCCATCTGTGTGTGTGTGCTGCATTTCATGAGGAGGATTTGTCTTTAAATGCTAACTGTAAAGGCAGCTCCACACTGTTCTCCTTTCTGTTCTTGGGGCTGGTGTTTGAATTCAATTAATTTAATATATTTTTAATAGTGCAGCACTGCCATCTCTACAGTACCTTGTAAACAACAATTTTTGCTGTAAGCACTCAACCAGCACCCTGTGTGTAGTCATCACAGGGGTTGAATTTCACCATTATGATCTTGGACTTGATGTGACTAATGTCTGAACTGCAACAAAGTGCTTTGTATGGGCCACGAGATTGTACAATGCAAAATTATTTCTATTCTTATAACTGCTATTAGTAATAGTTGTACACAAGTTAGGAGAATTACTAGATGTGTTATCAAGAGATTATGGTGCCAGGGCCAGAACAGAGACAGAGAATCTATGGAGGAGGACAGACCTTCTTGTGAGGTCCTTCTCTGGCAAATGAATAAGACAGGAGCAAGTGTGTCAAGGGAAAAAGAAGCTGGGAGTCAAGGCTTAGCATCACATGGTGAATTTAATAGAAGAACTGAGTGGTAGCCTGTAATCTTGGACTACTGCTAGGCTTACTTCATTATCCTGTTCCTCCAAACAAAGCTGTGGCACACTGAAGCCCCAGGTGCTTTGTTTATTGTGTGCAATCAGTTCAACTTGTCATTTCACCTACACTTTCTATTACCCAGTGTTTTCCTTAGAAGCTGCTAACAAACAATTCAGGTGAAAGATTTCTTGAAATGAATAGCTATTTGTGAGTCAGTGCATGGTATTGGATTTCACCTGCCGTGGGTTTTGGAAGAGAGACATTTAGAAGGAACAATAGATAGATTTAAATGACTGGTGGGTTAGTTTGAGGAGTTGCCAGTCTCATGTGTCTTGCCCTGTGTCTTGTTGTCAGCCTGCTCTGTGTTCCAGCTTGCAGCCTGCATGGAGACAGGGTGGTCTCCACTAATGAGACTGGGGGAGTGGATTTCCTTCCAGTATTTCTGGCTGTCTGTCCTCAGTATCTGTGCTCTCCTGTGTGGGAGTGCAAGGAGGGATGGCTGACCTGAAACTGCAACAGGAGGGATCTTCTGCTGAGGAGGGTTTGTTTCTGCAACGAGGTCCTTCTACCAAGCTTCAGAAGAGGAGCTTTTAATCCACACTGCAGCACAAAGACTCTGCTGTGCTGTCTCCATTGCATTGCACCTCTGAATTTGGGGGTTGTGGGATGTGTGGGATGAGGAAAGCATCCCCAAATTTAACACCTCACTAAAATTAGGGTTTTTTCTAAGGGCTTTCACTGGTGGGTGAACACTGGGCTGACCTGAGGCTTGGAGCCCACCAGTTCAGCTCTCCAAAGAGCAGTCCTGGGGTCATGGCTGCAGTCCGGAGACTGGATCCCTCCACACTTTCACACACCTCTCCAGTGGGCAGGGTGGGATGAGGAGAGCAGAGATCCATGTCCATGCCTGGGTCCCTGGGGTGAACAAATGAGAGAAAGGGATGTTTAAGAGATGTGTGCCATTTAGCCAGCATTTCAAGTTGCTACATAATAGGCAGCATTGTGAAGCTCCTCCAGGGAGAAAGCTTCTGGTGGTAGCTCTCTCTGTGCCTCCCTGCTGTGAGTCATTGTGAACTCAAGTTCAGAGGAATTGGTACCAAGGAAAAAGCATTGAGATAATAACCTTGAAAATTCAGAGGAGAGAAGAGGGGGGAGAGAGGGAAAAATTTATTCCCTGAAAATTCAGAACTGTTCACCCTAAAAGCATTCTGTAAATCATGGAATCAGGCTTTGCAGCAATCTGCCTTTATCAAAGCATCGTCCTCTGAGGGTGGAGAGACGTGTGCTTTGGGATTTTGGGATTTAAGGACTGTCCATATGGTGTCACACAGACTAAGCCAGTGGTTGGTATGCTGCCAGTTTGCAAACCAACTCATCAAGGCAATGAAAAGGTTTTTAAATCTTATGCTTGCAATTATGAGGAACAATAGTTTGTAGTGCCTCGGGAGAAATAGTGTGCTGTGATTGCCTTTCTCTAAGCATGCAGGCCTCTGGTGTTAAGAACACTAACATCTATTCAAGCATGTTTTACCTTTCTAACAGCCATAGACAATGCCATGTTGTGTGGGAATTTAGTGGTGTTTGCTAGCTGCTGGGCCTTCTTTTCTCAGAGATAAACATGCATTGTGTTATTAAGAAAGAACCTTCAAGTTGCTGTTCTGATTTATATTCCCTTCTACTCTGGTGCATGCATTTATTGTTTGTTAAGGGCTGACAGCCCTGGAAACCTAAGCTCTCTATTTATCCACAGAGTGAAATTCCTCTCTCTGTAGAGGGGATGCCAAAGGCAGTAATTGTCAATGATGCTGTTGTGCACACAAAAAAATCCTCTCCTGATTTTCCAGCCAGAATAATTTTGCCATGCGAGGGAGAGCTACTGAAATGGAAGCTGATTTGGAGAATATGTCTGACAAAAACAATGGGGCTGCAGCTTGGGAATGTAGGCAAGCTCAGGAGAAGGTGAGGAGAAGCATGCTGTGCTGTCAGGTAGGAGATTGGTCCACATGATTCACCTCTCCCATCCTTACACAGTCAAAAGTGATGATGAGCCTATTGCTATTATTCCAGGGACACAAAGAAAGAGGGAGAGGGAGATTTTGTGGCAGCAAAAATGCTTTTCTCACCTTGCACGTTGATTTTAAATGTGGTCTTGACATATGACTGCATCACAGCTTGCAAAAATGAGAATTCGGAGAAGCAACCGACTGGTTACTGCCAGCCTATAAAGAATAATGTTGAAAGGCTTTTTTATTTACTCATTTCCTTCTGTAAAAAGAAGGTGATGCTAGGGAGAAAAACTAAATTTAACAAAAAGCTGAAGTTTTATCTCCTCTGTTGCATTCCTTTAACAAAGTAGGCTGCCTCTTCCAGCCTTGGCAATCTCTGAAATCCCAGAGAGCAGGAAGCTCCCATTTCATCTCAGGAAAGATGGTAGCTTTGTCCCACTGTTTGTTTTGCAGGGCATATACTTCAGGAACATAAAAGCAAATTTATTTTAATTATATCAATTTATGTTCATTAAAAAGTCTTCTCCATAACTAACCCTAGTATTGAATTGCTTTGTATCTCTTCTTAATTCACTCACACAATGTTTATTCAATTTAATTGACAGTTAGGGTGAATTTATAGGACTATAATTCACACTTCTGGTGAAAGGAAAAAACAACGTGGAACAATATTATTTGCTGCAAAAGTGAAGGAGGGAAATTCATCAGAGCAAACTGTATATACAATTTTAATAGTTTCCTTCATCAAGATCTCTTAATAGGGTTTCTTTTGCAATTACTTTAGGCCATTTGAAACTGCTTATTATGAGAAGTTGCCAAACAATATTGAAATAAATTGAAGAATTTAAAGAGCGTAACCTGTTCACGTCTTTCTTTTTTTCTTTTTCTTTTTTTTTTAATATATTCTTTTCTCTGGAATAAAAATACTGAATTTCCAAAAATCTCCATTTGCTGGAGAGCCTGTCTGGGTCACAAGTAAGGAAGGTGCCTCCAGCTAAACTGTTGGTAATTGTTACTTAGCTTTTCTTGGCACAGCTTTGTGGAAAAATGCTCAGATAACTTGATATCAAAGGGAAAAACCCCCCACCCTTCCTGTTGAAAGAGGGTTTGGTGTGGGAAGGTGACACATCCAAGGGGATGAGGGGAGGCTGGCTTTGCCAGACCCCACATCACAGAGCTCCTCTGAGAAGCCCCATAAGGCTGAAATCAAAGTCCCAAAGTGGGTCTGGTCTTTCCAAGGGGTGAGCAACCAACTGCAGCCACGTCCTGGCAGTCTGGGGGCTTTTGAGCAGAGGGGATTTCTTTGGGAAGTGAATCCCAGGAAGGACTGAAGTGGCATCTGGCCCCATGACCCAGGTGCCTGTGGGGAAGCAGTCTGTGTTTAAGGCAAGGGGTTTTAAGGAATTGCTGTGCTGCCAGCTGAGTACAGTACCCTTGAAATGACAAGATTTTTTCCTTGTGCTCTAATAAATAAAGGTAATATGATGCTAAGAATTAATAAGTGGAGTTTATTTGTCCAGGCAATCACCCTTCAGTATAAAAATCAAAGACACTGATGAACTATGGCCTCACTGTGTGAAGATTTTACAATATCATGATTACTATCAGATCTCAATACCTTCCAGTAATGTGTAAGTAGCATCAACAATTGCTATCACACAATTTCATTGGGCTTTCAGATAAGTATCTAGAAGTAGAACCAGGTTTTAGAGGTATAAAGAATGCAATTACCATTTTAATATCTCTGCACAGGGAACAGGAAGATTAATTTTTGTAGGTCTATTTTTGAGATTTTTTTCACAGGTTGGGAGAGATATGTAAAAAGCTGGCAACAATACACTAGAAATAAATTAAGTGCTGCTGATAGCTAATTAAAGCAACACAACTAGATAGCAGAATTACTGGGAAAAAAATTCTCTTGTGCCTTAAAATCAGGCAGTACTTGTGATTGGGTTTTCAAGAAGAAAGAGGAGAAATTTTGATATTGTTGACTCTTGTTTCTTAATGAATTGTAAGCCAACATTTTCAAAGCAGGGCTATGTCTCAGAAGTCCAGAGACCAGAACAAAAAAAAAAGTCTTTCTTTCCCTTTAGGCTATATTTATTGTTATAACATTTGTGAGTATATTTATTGTTACCAGTCAATTCCTGCATTGTAATATGTGGATACAGTGCGTTGCACAGCTTAATTTTGGTTTTTCACTGCTGCTTCCTGACAAAGCTTTCAGAGTTGGTCCCACAGAAAATGCACTCAGTTTCTAAACAGTGTGGGTATGTGACTACTTTATTGAGATCCATTTTTTTCGAAAAGAGGTGGAAGCTGCCAAACCTACCAGAGAGCTGGACTTCTTCTGGGGAGAAGCAGAAGTTTTTTGGCACAGATTCAGCAGGAGATTTGCTGGAAGCTGCTGGTGACCTTCTGTGTCCCTTCAAAACTCTGTCTGACCTGAGCAGCGGTAGCTGAGCTACGTCTGGGGGTGCAGGAGGGACAATGTATAGCCCAAATCAAGATGGAATTGATAGCTGTGATTGGGATGATGTCCCTGCAGTGAGCTGATGTCCCTGGTGTTGAGATGCTGCCTGGGGTGGTGAGGTAGGGAAACAATAAACGGGATCAGCAGGAGGAGCGCACACAAACCACACACAGGGCACGTTCCACCTTCATCCCCGTCCCTGAAGCATTAGGGATATCGAGCTTGTATTTCAGACTGGAGATAAGGTGTGGAAAATCCACGGCCCTCAGATCTTGCTACAAATGAATCCATTCACCAGGCAGGAAGTTCTGAAGTGGGTTCAGTGTCGAGGCGTCACGCGGAGCTCTGCGAGCGGGAGCAGTCACAGCGCGCCGTGCCTCTGACAGCTCCCTGTAAGGCAGCGGGCAGGTGGCACATTTTAATGGCTCATTACTGCACCTGGCCACACTTCTGCAAGTGAAAGGAACATTGGTGTCTCCTGCAGCGTGTTTCTGAGGGTTTAGAGCCAGAGGTGTTGAGATGTTACAAGTATTGTGTGGAATTTTCTGGTTTGGGGGATGTGGGGTGGGAGGGAAGCAGAAGTATGCAAAATACATATACTTGGTGAGCTCCAGAATATATAGCTGTGTTGACCTATATTGGGCTTGTCTAAGGGTAAAACGAAGGCCATAAACTTCTTGCTACAGTAACCTTAAAACTATAACATCACACAGCTGAATGATGTCCTTTAGGACATTGGCATAGAAAAAACCTCTGTGATTTTAAACCAGCTTTACTCAACTGTCTGTCTTCAAGGAGTTAGATTTATGATCATGCCATTGATATCTATTTTTAAGTAGAGTTTAATGAAATAAGATTACTTTGTAGCTAGTGAAAGGAAGTAAGGAACTTTTCCTCTCTGTTTTCCTTTTAGTGAAGAGGATAGCATCAGCGATTGCAACCCGTGACTTAAAATGGTATTTCTTGACACCCTTTTCCTGCTGCTGCTTTTCCCCTAAATATCAATATTAGGTGTTCAAGAAGAAAACCATTTCAACAACACAAAGTTTTCTAAAATCAGGAAAAGATGTGAAGGTTTTTTTTTCTCCCAGGTATTGCTGATGACTCTTCAGAAACACGTTTTCTTAAATGCATGTATCTGAGCTTTGCAGAAGTTTATTCCAGAGCAGGTGCACCCAGGGGTTAAGAGATGCTGTGTGAGAGCCAGAGAGTCCAGAATTACAACAAACATCATTTCTGGGCAGCTCTGGGTACTCACCCACCCACTCTGCATCCCCACGGGATGGCCCAGGTCCTCTGGTGTAAAATCAGTGGGGAGCTCAGGTCCTGCCTTGGCTGTGCCAGTGAGGAGCGTGTTTGCAGTCACAGCACCAGGATACCTGCGTGGGATCTGCTCTCCATGAAACGTCCTAACTCTGCAGAGACAGCTCTGCCTGTGGGTTGTCATCCTGCCGTGACATTTTGAAGTGTTTCAGCTCTGCAGCCTCACAGTGAATTCTCCTCTCTGCTGGCGCTGCTGATGAGCTGCTCTCTGCACGGCTCTGCAGCTCCACGAATCGTTTTGGGAGCTGGATTTTACTGACCAGCTCCCTGCAGGATTGACAGCCACAGGCTCCTTACAGACCCCACACTTACCTGTGCACTGGGGTTTGAGCTGCCCCAACCCTGCAAGGCATGGAGGGGCTGGTCAGAACCACAGACTTTGGTGTGACACTGGGTAAATCGCTCAGTAGCCCTCCCTGTCACCTGGAAAACAGAAATAATTCCATCCTCCAACCCTGCAGAGGGTTACTGGTAAATGCCTCTCCCTTTTGGACAGCACTTGAATTTCACTTAGCCTTATTGATACAATTAGCTAAAGTGCCTGGTCAAAAGCTGATGGGTATCCCTTTTTCGAATAGAATTATGTGGCTTGGTGGTGCTGAGCACTCTGCAGGTCACTCCAGTCACTTGCACATAACAAAAAGAGCTGATTTTAACTGCTTCCAGCATGGCCAGAGAAACAGACACTGGGTATACTCACAATGTCTTTATTAAAAAAAAAAAAAAAATGGCATGAGGAAAACTCCAAATGCAAGAGAAGTACATCTGCTCTTTCTATTTACGTTCAACAGACCTTTGAATCCCAAAACCCATCACTGGTTTTAGGGTTTTTGATCATGACGCGGATCAGCATCGTCACTGGGGATTTTCAACTACAACATTGGAAATACAAATGAAAAATTCTCTTGCCAATAGTGTTTTTAACTTCATAGGAGGTTGTGCTTTAATGAGAGGTTTGACTTATTACTATACCAGAAAATTTTTAAATTAAAAGCTAAAACAAAAACAAAAAAAAAGGAGAGAGGGGAGGAAAATGCTTAGAAAACGCCTTTAAAATGAAAAATTACCTTCTCTGTGACTGTTTCTGTGGGCCTCTTTCATGCCCGTGTTCTCTGGATGTTTCAGCAGAGTGTGAGGCTGGCAAGGAGGATGGGGGAGCAGTTCATGGTTCTGCCTCACCTTGCACAGAGCTGTGCTGGAACCACATGTGAGTGAGGCTGGCCAGGTCCACCTCTGGCTAATCAAAATGGAAAAATGCCACACATCTGAGATCAATCAGCAGGGAAGAGCAAATTTTGACAGTTATGCCAAAGTAATTTGAATTAGACAAATCTTTGATGACTACAAAGCTGGACTTGATATCCCGGTGGGAGCAGATTTTCTTGTTATATGTTCATTTAATAATTTTTTTTACTCCAGGCAGAAATAAGGAAAAAATTGCTTTTTGACAGACTCATATGCTTGATTCTGAACTCCCAAGGAATGCAGAGAACTAGCCAGGCAAAATCCTGAAGAAGAAGTAGCACCAAACTGGGACTTTTATTCCTTGATGACTTCTTTATTACTTAGGTGTCTGTTTGTGCAAAAAAAATTAACTTTTGAAAAGTAATTCCAAGTCCTTACTCATGTTGCAATCTGTAATAAACACAACTTATAAAATGAGGGACAAATCTTCAAATGATGCAAGGGATTTGTTGCAAATTTATGCACACATTTGTTGTATTGAATGTGTGGAGGCTCTGCCTCAGGCAGATGAAAGTGCAGTAATAATCTGTGAGGAAGGTCAGCACAGAGGAGGCAGAGCATATTTTTAATTTACACACCTATGCGCTCATGGCAGGTGTTAAAACTGGCATCAGCGGTTTCAGGAGGGAAAACACAAAGGATATGGGAAGATGTCTGGCATGATCAGTTTTAAGTCATGCACTTGCGAAGGATACAATGTGAAGTGAGGAGTTTTA
This sequence comes from Pyrgilauda ruficollis, assembly GCF_017590135.1. NCBI lineage: Eukaryota > Metazoa > Chordata > Aves > Passeriformes > Passeridae > Pyrgilauda > Pyrgilauda ruficollis. Next base: position 4,886,654 of record NW_024514764.1, on the reverse strand, counting down.
ATGACGAGAATTTTATTCTTCAGCAAGAATGCTCCGAGCCTGCTGCTGAGCTGACATTTGTGGTCAGTTATTTCCCACAGGTACTGGCAGTTTTATAATTAGGCCCTCAGTTAGCAATGCCTTTCTGCTCCTGCCTCACCCCACACAGATCTCGGTGCTGAGGGTTTCTGGTGTGGCTGTGATGTTTGACTCACACTGACCAGAAGTAACTGGAGCAAAGGAAGGACTGGGATTAGTGTGAGCTGTTTGTTTAGCACTGAGGAGTTTTGAATCATGCTTCCACTTCAGCAAGCTCTTCAGAGTCAATGAAGTGTTCATTGCATGAGAGGGAAGATGTATAGTTGCAAGAAATCTTTTGTCACCCTGGGATAAAGCAGGACCACGTTGCCTGGGGACACAACAGGAGTGACCTCCCTGATTCCCACTGTGCCAAGAGCGCTCAGGGGAGCAGCCAGAGCTGCTGGCCAAGAAATGTTCTCTTCTTTTAACATTTTCATTGTTTCAGCTATTTTCCTGAAAGCAAATGACTTGTCTGGGGTGAAGCCTTCCATTCCAGTGCCACAGACCAGAAGTGAGTTGTGAGATCCAAAGTGCAGATTTGCTGGCACTGTGTTGCTCCTCTCCAACACAGAGGGTAAGTAGTGGCCACATAACCTGGAGGTGACCTCACCAAGGTGACTTTTCCCTCTGCTCACCATTAAAAATGCTGTTTCCTGCCAGAGTCCCATTCTCAGTATCTTCTTCAATGAAGAGGTGAAGTTTTCTCACAGATATTTCTTACTCTTCAATATGACTTTCCCTCGGTGGGATATGTGAGACCTGGGTGTTGCAATCTGCATTTGCAGAGACTGGAATTCACTGTTACCATCAGAGCTCAGGTCTTATACACAGGCTCAGAAAGTGGCACCTTGGTAAAGCTCATGATAAGCAGAAAGAAGGGAAAAAAGGGAAATAGTTAATTATTTCCATTGTTTTCATATCATAGTAAGTTATGAGAAACACTCAAAAATATTTTTTTTTCTCAAATCTCTTGTCAAGTTCTGGCAAATAGTGAGTATGCAGAGATAAATTGTTGGAACATTTTGTCTGCATTACCATACATAGATATACATACATATATGCATAAACATGTGTATTAGTGTATTTGTCTCATGAAAGCAGATCAATAATGTATGTGCATGTGTTTCTGTGGCTATAAATACACACATAAGTATATACATGAATACACCCAGGAAAGTCATTTTCCATCGCCTTTCTGTTGTTTAACAATACTAAAATGCTGGCATTCAACAATCTAAATCCTCAAACGTGTTGGAGAAACGTAGATTTTAATGGTGTTAAATGAGCCATTTAGCACAGAGGGCCTCTCACCTTCAGTGGCACACTCTCCAAATGAAATCCAGCATTCAGATACAATAATAAAAAGAAGAAAAACAATATTACCTGTTTAAAGAGAATATAAAAATCCAATTAAGTTCTGAATTTTAATTTGCTTGCAAGCATGGGTTTGCTGCTCTGTGAAAAGAATGAAAATGTAAATGACATTTCTGTGTGTTATCTACATAATCCAGAGGCTAAAATATCCTGTCATGCTTATTTTGTCTAGTGATGATAAAACTAAACAGTTTTAACTGAATTTCCTGTAAATGGGCAACTAATCAAAAATGAACATCTTTATATTCTGATCTTTCATTAATTTATGTACAAATGCTGCTACAAAGAGATTAGCTTCTGTAGAGGAGATTGAATTGTGCCTGGCAGCTGCCAGCAGTGCCAGGCTGTGGCACTTGGAGTGCTGTGAGTGGGAGAAGCTGGATGGAGCCACCATTCCCTGCTGAGCTGTGAGCTCAGCCAAGGACTGGGGGCAGCTCTGGCTCCTGGGCCCCCAGGCACACCTGGCACCACACAGAACATTGTGCCCAAGTGTCACCAGCCAAGAGACACACAGAACATTGTGCCCAAGTGTCACCAGTCTCTCCTGGCTCCATCCAGACACACACAGAACATTGTGCCCAAGTGTCACCAGTCTCTCCTGGCTCCATCCAGACACACACAGAACATTGTGCCCAAATGTCACCACCTTCTCCTGGCTCCATCCAGACACACACATAACATTGTGCCCAAGTGTCACCAGTCTCTCCTGGCTCCAGGCAGACACACACAGAACATTGTGTCCAGGTGTCACCAGTCTCTCCTGGCTTCAGCCAGACACACACAGAGCATTGTGCCCAAGTGTCAGCAGCCTCTCCTGGCCCCCTCAGCCCAGGGCAGTGCATCACTCTGGCCATTTGCTGTAATGTCTAACAGGATGAAGAGGTGCTGACCTGGGGGTGCAGGAGAGGCTCAGTGTGGCACGAGTGAATCTGTCCCAGCCTTGCCTGGGACGGTAGGAGTGCAGTAAACTCTGCTTCCCATCACAGCTGAATGTTCCGGCCTTTCCTTCTTCCTTTACATTTGCTTTATTTGGAATGAACAATATAGCAAAAAAATCTGTGCCTGAACTGTAAGGATCCAAATCAGCAATTAATTTGTGTCTACAAAAGGCTGTCACCCACCAGCCTGGCTTAGCAAAGAGAATGCCCTATCAGTGAAAAAATAACAAAATACACTTCAATGCCCCTATGCCTCTGCAGGCTGGGGTCATCCAGACATGCCACACCCTGAATCCCTGCTCTTGCTCTCCAAGGAGCATTGCCTCCCCCAGAATAAATCAGCACAACTTCAGATACTGAGAATGCAGACAAGTGAGATGGTTTGTGTTCTTTATATTGCTATTTAATACATTGTTAGGGAACGGTATTTAACAAATTGCTAATTGAATAGCACAGAAAAAACCTGTGCAAGTGGAACCTGCAGAAAACTGGGTGTTACATCCAGGCTGGTGTTGAGTCAGGTTACCTTCAGAGAATAACCTTTTGTGTGATTTATAAAGATAATTTTAAACTGGAAAAAGGTAGAATGTCCAAACCCACATTATTTGAATAGACTTTTGTGCCTAATGGTGGGATTAAAGATTCAAATAAAGGACTCTGTTGGGTGTTAATCAAGATTGAAAATTCTTGCTGTCTAGTTTTAAAATACCAACCTGTGTAATGATGGGGTCCCAGTCTGAAGGGTGTCCAGCCCTCCAGAGCTGGGAAATCTGCTCCTTGTGAAACAGTCAGAGAGGCTGTTTATAGGATCTCCAGGTATGGATATCAGATGCAGAATAAATTATTAAATTGTCCTTTTGAGTTAAATTGTACAGAAAACAGGGCTGTGAAACTACCAGATCCAACAGGTGATAGAAAGCAACTTTGTCTGTTCTTTCTTATTTTTTAAAAGCTGTATGTACTGCTCCTGGCCTTTAATCTCACTGCAGATTCTGACCCATTTGAAATGTTCATTATATTGCAGCTCTATGGCAGAGATGGGAAGAGCAGCACCTGAACTCAAATCCTTCTGTGCCTCACAATTTGTGCACCCATTCTGCATTTTTCCAAGTTCAGAAAGTTGGCAAATTTTATGGTTCTTCATGTCCTGTAAAGTAATAAAGTACAGCCAGGTAAGCTTTAGATGGAAGTAAAAACTAATCTTGCCCTTTTTTTCTGTATAGAGAATTTTTTTAATATTATTTATACTGTCTCTACTCCCAGAGCATGTCTGTTGTTCAAAGTTGTTTGTGAAAATGAAAATAATTATAAGTGTATGCAGAGATAGAAAACACATTTACCATGACAAAGCTAATACTGCATGGTTTAGCCTTGTTTCATTTAAAGCCTCAAAACCATCTCAGGGCCTCATTCAGTTTCTTACAGGCGATTTGTTATGCAAGAAACATCACCTTCAGCATCTCATATGAAACCACCAGGTGTTGTTCAGCCCTTCCATGTTAACCTCCTTCATGCCTCTTCAAAGGCAGCATGTGAAAATTATCCACATGTATTTGCAAACATACTATAAAAGTGTTTTCATACTCATAAAAATGAAATTACAAAAATCTGAAAAGCTGTGATGATGCAGACAGAATTTTCCCCAGTACTTGGGTGTTTTTGTTCCTGCACACGCTCCCCAGGAGTGATGCATGGCAGCAAACCCCAGCAGGTGCAGGCAGCAAAGCTGCTTTGCAAGCACTTCACTTGCTGTTTGTGCTCCTGGAATGTAGGAACTTGAACGTGCCCTTATTTTAAAAGCCAAACACTAAATTCAATCAGCAAAAAATTAGGCAGTGCAAGTGCATTCTGATGCAGCTAAAAAATAATGAAAATTTCACCTCAAATGAGTTGTTTGTGTTTAAATATTGAATCCCCAAGAAGGGGTGATGGCTTTTTACTGTAATTCTTTGGAGATGGAGTACATGATTCTGAACAGCACAGTGGCAGAACAGGAATGGTTCCTGGGCTCCATTCTATTCAAACCAGCTCAGTTTGCCAAAAAGCCATGCAGAGGGATTTGTCCATGTACCCTTCTGCTTTAAAGACCTGACTGAAGCACTGCACAGGAACCAGCAGGTCTGGAAGGGTTTCAGAAGAGCTGATCTCTGTGTGCTGCCTCACAGGCTGCTCTCACCACACACTGCCAGTCCCTCTCAGCTGTTTGTGACACTGTTTGTGACACAGTTTGTACAAGTGGCATCTCACCCTGCTTGCTCTCAGTCCCAGTGTTCCTTTCCAAGAAGGAGCTCTAACAGTTCACAGGGATTGTGTTCAGGCTGCAGGGCCCCTGTAGCTGTTCTGAGTGCATTTACCAGCTGGGGTTGGGACAGAAACGTGAGTGACTCTGTGCTGTGTGCACTCAACAGATCATAATGGCTCTGCTGGGCTGGGCTGTTACTCCTCCAGGAGTTTTGGGGCATGCCACAGTTGCACAGTGCAGCTTTTGGCATGACCTGAGGTCCTGCAGGAAGGACAGGCCCGCAGAGAAGAAAACCCAGGAGAGCAACCCCAGCAGACAGCTCTGGAAACTGAGGCTCCACTGAAAACTCTGTGGGCAAGAGGTTTTAAAAGCCTCAGGAGAGCTCTTTGGCCAAAACCAGCTCATGGCACCGTGCTGGCTCTGGTCATTTGCTGGTTCTGGCTGATCCATTCCTTGGTTGCTCCTGGATCCACATCTCTGCCCACAGGGACAGAGGTTTCTGTTGCCTCTTTATATACCTGCAGAGGCAAAGACCTGGGGGTGACAGCCCTCATGTTAGACCAGGCCTGAGCAAGCTGTCTGGGATGTCTCTGTGATAATCTCTGCTTTAGGCTGACCTCAGACCCTGAGCCCCTGCAGCCAAGGGGTGAGTTCACTGCTGATGGAGAAGATGTCACTGGCCTGCATTTTGATGTCATGCTGAGCAGTAAATGAAGGACACTTGACAAATTGTGAGCATTCTCAGCCAGTAAAGCCTGATTTCAATCATGGATTTTAATGATATTATGCAATAAACTCTAAAGCAAATAGATATGAAAATCTGTGTTTGATCTTGCAGAACCTCTCAAGTGCCTGAGAAAGTTCCAGGCCCAGTGGCTGAAGTAAAGCTAAATTAAGCCCTGCTGAAATGCAGAGTAGTCAGGGAACAGCTTCTCTTTTGCAGTCCTGGCAGTGCAACTGCCTGTGCAAGGGGAAATCCTTTTCAGTGTCAGAGAAATCATTGGCTTTGAAACCTCCATCATCTGTGTTATCCCCTTTAATCTATCCATCCATTTCTTTAGCACTGGAGTTTCAGTGTCACAGTACACCTTCCCAGTCCAGTTCATGTGTTAAATTTTCAATATCAGTTTCTGAGTTCTGGTATTTTCAGTTGCTATTTTTTTTAATTTTATTTTTTATTTTTAAAAAATAAAGCTGGGGTTAGATTCATGTATACTACAATGCATTCATATATAGGACACAAAGGACCTGTCGCTAATCACAGTGCTGCTTTTGATAAGAAAACATAGATGTAACTGTAATATTCATCCAGCTGAAGAAATCTAAAGTCTTTGGTGCTCTTCAGATTTGCAGGACTCAGTGCTGTGAGCATCTATCTATGTGAAGACAGAGCATAATTACAGAAAAATTTTCCACATAAATATACACTTTTTTATGCCACTCCATTCTATTTTCAGTTTAACTATATCATTTTACTATATAAGCAGAACTTCTGGAATTTATTTTAAAAGCTTTGTAACTACCTGATCCTAATATACCCAAAATGTGTTTGCAACTTTCAGCTTAACACTGTGTGACTTCAATCCTAGCATTAAGCTCACCTGTCTCAGAGCTCAGCATCTCCCCAGGTGAATGCAAGCTGACAAGGTTTTATCTTTTATGAAGAACCCTTCTTTTTCCTTACCAGCTAGAGAGTGAGAGGCAGGCTGCCCACAGAAGTTGTGATCAGGAATGGATGTGTCAGCTGTTATCACCAAACTTGCACGGGTGTAATCATAGCTGCTTCTATGTGTGCCAGAAGAAATTGGGATGTTTACAGCTTTTCAGTGCAGCAGGAAGGAAACAATCACAAGTGAAATACAAACACACAGTCACGTGTAAAAATACATGGGAAAAGCACAGAAGTGTGCACAGAGGTGTGTGTTCACACTCAGATAAAGAGGATGCCAAAGGGAGCAAGCAGAAAATGTGTTTGCAGGTAGAAAATGTGACCAAAGAGGCAGAACATATGGAAGCAGAGGACAAGGTGAATGTCTGCAGAGAGAAGTGATGGCAGCAGCCTTTCTGTTCCAGGGCTGAGCACAAGGGTGTGAGGGTGAGTCAGCTCCAACACTTCAGGGTCTGGGCTGGGGGAAACTGCACACACTCTGTGTGCTGGGCACTCCTCTTATTGAGACAGAGGCAGCCAGGAGGGAGGATTTGGGTTGATGGAGGAACACTCCACAGTGTTTGCAAAATCTAAGAGGAACAAGCTACTCAGAGACACTGGTATGTTCAGTCAAATTGATGCTGCAAGCAGGATGAAAGGGCCTAAATGGAGACAGAAATTTTCTGAGGGGTAATACCAGGTGTGGGAATGGGGTTTGTGTCTCCCTACCACCATCCTTTCTGCCAGTTCACTTATCCCCTTCTCTCTTTTTGTTCCTGAAACTGTGTGACCTCCTGTGCATCCTCACATGGTCTGACCAAGTCTTATCCCCTCATGTGCACATTAAGCTCCTGAACTTCTTCTGACAATGAGGGTAGTCTGAATTGTTCAATTTTATTCCTGCTAGGGTATTTTTTTTGTCTATATGCTTCTTGGGAAGTCAACGCTCAAAGGAGCAACCTGTCTATCTCTGTCTTACATGCAGTTCCAGCTGAACAGCACTAGGCTTCCAGCAGAAGGATTGAAAGAACAAAGAAAAAGATTCATTTAATTTACCTTGAGGGATAGTTCATTTTTCAAATAGAGACAATTTGAAAAACACAAGGCACTATGCCAATACCTTAGTCACTCTCAAAAACAAAATTAAGTCTTTCTTGATAGGAAAATAAATGTCAATGCTATGTACATTTGCATCCAGCAGCAATTCTGAAACTAATTTTGTAGTAATTGATAAGCTGCTATATTGCTTTATTATGGGCATTGAAGCTTTAAACATTCCTGTCCAGGCCAGACTTGGCCTGACACCAAAGTGGTCATTTGCCATGTGCCCTGCAGGCTGTACCCAGCAGGCTGAACAGTAATCAGAGCTGCCACAGAGCTTAAACATTGATGTTCACTGGTGGCTGAATACAGTTCAGAACATTATGGGCCAAAAATCCTAACTTACACAGTTAGGCTGCTTAATGAAACCCAAAACTGACCTGGACAATATGAAACCATCTATCAGATTGGAAAAAGAAGTCGCCCTTTAAGCAAGAGGCCATATCAACAAAAGCTGATAAATGGGTGTTTCTATGAGTGGGATTTCAGGACACTAAATTTAAACCAATATCTTCTTTTTTTGAGTGATGCCCATAAGTATCTTTATTATCTATGAAAGTGACTGTGAGAGTAACCTTCTGAGAAAGGTGCATAGTGGTTTATTTATCTGTTAGAAGGTTGTGCCTACCTAGGCTTCATTCAGGCACAGGGTAACTTGTTTTTAAATGCAGAACCCCTGTCAGCTGAGGTGTGGTGGGTTATTTCCCTTTTCTGTTCTCCCAACACACACTGACCACTGCAGGTGTTGCACAGTGGGCTCTGTGTGCTCAGTGCCTGACTGTGCACCTCAGTCTGTGTCTGCAGTGCTGCTCTGCAGGGCTCCTGAGAGGCAATTCACCTGTTTATTCCTGCTCCTTCTGCTGGGAATTTCTATCAGGGGCTAATTTCTACCAGAGAAATTCTCCCATTATTCTTTCTTGCTGGACACCCCAGACTCCTCACCAGCAAAGCCTCCTGCTGATGAACTCATCCTTTCATGCCAACGAGGTGGCTTCAGAGTGACACTCCCACTGCAATTACAGTGACAGCCTTGGCACGTTTGGGGCTGGGATGGAAACAGCCCTGGGCCACTCTCTGCAGTCCTTGCTTGAGGAAGCCCAGAGTGAAGGACAGGGAGGTTTTGTCCTCGCAGGACCCAGAAGGACACGGTGCTCTGCGCTCTGCCAGGTGCTGCTCAAAGCGCTCCCTCTTGGCTCCTGCTCTGAACCAACCCCAGGGAGAGGCTGCTTCTCCCCATGGACTCCAGGTGAGGCTTTGGGAACCTTCCTGGTCATATCTGACTGCAGCAAGAGGGACTTTGTAGCTAAAAAATGACATCCATGAGGCCCTGCCTGCAACCTGGACCAGCATAAGTGTGGCCCGTGGGGTTTTGTCATGTTTGCAAAGTGCTCCTCACCAATTCATGCAGTTTCTCTTCTACGTAGCAGATCCTCTTCAGCTTTCTGCAGCAAGCAGGTGTTTCTCCATATTTCCAGTCTGCAACCTTCAAGAAATCCTAAAATAATTTGTCATTTTATAAATAAGTTATACAAGCTGTCAACAGAAATCTGTCACCACGCAGACAGATGCAAACATGCGCAGTATGTGCTGATACTGGGATCAGAACAAAGGCCATCCAAAAGCAATTACACTTCCAGGTATTAAGCAAGCACAATTATTTAAATTGCTAGTCAAAAACAGTTGATAAAATAGATAATTAAAAAAGATTGACCTAAAGCTGATTTTAAATTATTCTGTAACATGCACATAGCTTATATAATTGCTCTCTCATGACCCAGCCCCCATTAAAAAGAAATTTTACCTAGGAAAAAAATTACATATGCAATGCACGGTGATTAAAATAAATACTTATTCTCCTGAATGCTGGAAATTATGTGAGGAACTGCATTAAAAAGTAGGAACAAATTAGCCCTACATTGAAGACTGTAGTGTGGTCTGTCATTTTAATAAATCACACTCAGGTATTACTGAAATAGAACATATGACAATGCATTAGCCCACAGAAATAGTAGATGACCTAACATATGTAGATATATAAAAATTAAGCTGGAAAAAGACAGAATAAGACCATGGAATCATTTGGTTTGGAAAAAGGCCCTTAAGGTTATGGAGTCCAACAACTAAGCCAGCACTGCCAGGTAGATGCTGAGATAATGGTGGACTTTGGTTTTCTTATTCAGAGTAAAGGGGCTTCTAAATGGCAGTGGGGGTCCTGCCCTGCCATGAGCACAGAGCTTGGGGGCAGCAGCTGCTGTGGAGGGATTGCATTCACACTGCACCAGGCAGAGAAGAGGCAAAGAGGAGCAAGAACTGTGGCACAGGCAGGTTAAAGGCCAGATTTCCAAACACATTTAGTGCATCTTGATGAGAAAGATGGAAACCTTGGAGGAGTCTCAGATGCCCTTTGTGACCAGCTGGGGTCACACAAGATGAAAAGCAAGTGTGTAGGCCTGAGGCCAAATTTGTGTCCTTAGTGCTGGGAGGGTGGTGGACGTGTGGCCACCTGACTGAGCTGGACACAGCTGGGACCAGCAGTAACTGCTGGAGAAGAAAAGCAGCTCTTTGTCTCACTTTGCAATTAGCACCCCTCCCTGCCTCATGTGCCATGGGAGTGGCTCACAAACGTGGTTTGTTTGTGCAATGCTCTCATAAAAGAAGAAAATCTTACACTGCCTCTGTTGTACGATGATGATTCTGAGTTAGCTTTTAATGTCTGGTTGCCCAGCTGGAGTTAAGAAACTATTGAGACAGTGAAACCACAGCACTTTATACCCTGTTCTGTTGCTTTTGATCTTCCTCATGTTGGTTGATGCTTTCGGCACCTACGGCCAAATATAAGCATTGACAACAATACCATCAAATGAAAAATAAGTGAATTTTGACCTATGTCTATGATTTGCAGAAACTGTTTGAAGACATGACCAGCAGCAAAGGACATTTCTTGAGGAAAATCCTGTAAGACTCCCATTTTAATAGCATGTAGCTCTGCCAGTCTCATTGCAGAAACATGAGAGCTTTCAATTTAAAATGCTCTCCTGCACATGAAGTGCTTCTCCAAACCTGTCACTTCTCAGGAGGCCCTTTCTCAGGCAGTCTGCATTTTAAATTGAGCAGTTATGACAGTTTTCACTGCAAAAGGGGACAAATTAGTGAAAGAAGAATATATAGGAACTTGGTTACAGTAACAGCTAAACAACAGTAACCTGCTCCTGGGAAATAACTGGCTTGGATTTTTGCAGTGACCGTCCATAGGAAGAAAAGAAAGCCATGGAGGACTAAACAAGCTCACCAGCTTTGTGCCTAAAGTAATGAGTTACAAAATGGCACAAGCTGAGATCATTAATCCTGAATTTATTGACAAGTTTGAAAGCCCTGGGTAGACATTTGTTAGCAATTCAGCTGACAGTGCAGCCTGCTCCTTTGTCTATGGTATTTTGAAGCCCTCTGCAATTTTCGATATGCTTGTTTTCCTGTGATGTCTCTGAGACAGGGTGATGTGAATCCCATTTTTGGGGATGGGATATTGAAGCTCACAGGCAGGTATGTTGAAAAATTACTTGAAACCAAATTTTCACCGACTCACCTCCATGCCCCTTCTTCCCCTTTTGCAGACAAGTGCACTTGCAGAGTGGACACAGCTAATTTCATGTTGCAGGCTTTTTACATGAATTCAAGGCTCAGTCTGTGGCTTACTGAGCGCCACTAGAATGGAATGATTAGGAAGGAGCTTTTTTACTAATCTGCTTTTAGAGTCCAATTTTCACATCTGAGTCTTATGATAGGAGATCAAAGTCCCTCATTAGAGGACTGAATCCAATATTTAATACACTTAATGCCACTTTATATACTCACAAGATAGTCTGGTTTCTGTATAAAACAGCATCCAAGCTCCTTGTGACACTTAATGAAGGGACAGGAGTATTTTTAAGCCCTCATTTTCCATGCTGCTACATGGTGGTGGAGCAGGACTGACTTCAGTAGCTAGATGTCATACAAGCAGCCTGTCAAAAGCAGGATCAGTCTCCTCTGCTTTCCATGAGAGGATACAGAAGTATCCTTATTAATGCATCTGTCTTCCAAAAGCTGTGCTGTGATTTCCTGCACTAACATGTTTGGAACATCCTGGACTTGGGGAATGTCAAAACTCAACATTTGAGTGCACACTGTTGCTCTGTAAATTATATTGGAACTGATTAACCTATCAATCTCTATTATTCACCTACTGGAAACAAGACACAGACTTCTCCTGGGGATTTACCTGGAGTGAGATCAAAAGGAAACTGCTTTCTCCCCTTCCTGCATAAAGGTGCAAAATTTGTTTTACTAGTGATGTTGAAAATAAATAAATATATGGAGTGACCTGAATAACTCGAGGATTCCCTGGTGATTAAGGCAGGAAGCGTTTGAAACATGAAAAGTTGCACCCATGTTCAAATGAGAGAGGTCCTGGTTAATTATTTAGAGCAGCCGAAAGCTCATCAAAAATTTAACCAAGATATATTTCTCTATGATTGTGCAGGCACCACAATGTGCAGAAATGGAGGCTTTAATTCTGTTAAATGAAACCCTTGAGTTTTCACCTCCCAGCTTTCCATTCCTGGCTCTGGGCAGGAGGGGTGAGGGGGAAATGCATCCTTTTCTCCCATCTCCCCTCTTTGCCAAGCTCCTACAGAAAATTGCCTTTGGCAGCAGTGATGCACATTAGTAAGGTGGATTGAAATAGCATACCCTGGCAAATAAATAGCTTAAAGCATTGGAAGTGCTGCTGGAGGGGGTGGCCTTGGCCCACAGCAGAATGTAGCTGCAGCTTTCCAAGACTGTGACCATCTCTCCTTGGTAGACAATGTCAAATACAAGCCAGGCTGCAGCACAGCCCCATTCCTCTCCCATCTGTGGTGTGGCTACTAGTTCTGAACTTGGCAGAGCCTGAGGAAGGGAGGGAAAGCATGGACTGCCTTCCCTGTGTGCTGTAGAATAATTAATATCCATATTCCCACCCCTTGTAGCACTGGCAGGAATAGAAATGTTCTTGGTGAAGGCGAGGAGGGGATTTTACAGGCTCAGAATAAGCCCCAGGGGTGATAATTCCCTGGTTTTCCACCCATCATCATGGGATAGGTGCTGCACTGAATGGCATCTCCTTTCCTCTGTTTCTCTTTTTTGTACTGTATTGGGGTTTTTGTTTGTTTGGTTTTTTTTTTTTTTTTTTTTCTCCCATTGATTCAATTCCCTTAAATGAGAAGTCAAAGCTTTGCAGCTCTCAGACTGTTTAAAGTTCCCTCCTGCTGGAGTTTCCCTGGGCAGAAGTGTGTGCAGCTGCAGGAGCAGCTCTGCAGAGAGGTCTCTGCCACCCCAGTGAGCAGCAGGTACCCGCAGACCTCGAGCCTGTGCTCCCTTCAATAGCCACTGCTGCAAACTGGATGCTGTTTTTAAGCAATTTGGTTCAGATCTCACCAATTTTGTGCACACTGCCTCAGAGCTAGGTCAGGGCCATTGCCCTTTTCTTTGAAGTCCATTGCATTTGTGATTTTCTTTGATCACTGCTGTGGAAATGATGGAAATGTTTTTCTCACAGGTTTCTATGCACACAAGACATAAGAGGGCTGCAGCGAAGGTGAAATATCTGAACTTATCTTGACTTGGTTAAGATTAAAGTAACATTAAATAGGCCAAAATTATGTGCTAAGTACCTTGAGAGACTGATGAGGAGGGAGCAACAGTATTCTACTTCTATCAATATACTCAATACTTAAAGAGCTTTGCACTAAGCTTGGTGGGTGTCAGGGATTTAAAAATGCCAGACAGGACCTTAGGATTTCTAAGGCATCTTGTTACACTGAGCTTCCAATGATGGTACTTTAAATCTAATATTCCCAAAGGAACAAAAGTAACAGAAGGAGAGAAAGAGAGAGAAAGAGAAAGAAAGAAAGAAAGAAAGAAAGAAAGAAAGAAAGAAAGAAAGAAAGAAAGAAAGAAAGAAAGAAAGAAAGAAAGGAAGGAAAAATAATCTATTCTTTCTTCTTTTCACAAGATCTCTGAGCAGAAAGGTCACAAAAAACAGCAAATGGGGTTTCCTGGAGCAGTCCCGGTCTTGCTCTAGTGTCCCAGATTTCTGGATCTTTCAAGAAGTGCTCTGTGCACTGAGTCACTGGAGAGAAAGAAACAACTGTGCCCCAGCTGCCTGTGCTGATTTGGCTGATTTCTTAGTCCACACAGCTTTGTAATAAAAACCTAGATAGGAGAAAAATCTGAGTCCTTGTGTATAGTTCCTGTAAAAGCTATTCAAAGTTGAGAGGTGATCAACTACGGGAATAGTGATGGGAATAAGGTGGCAACTGCTGGAGAAGAAAATAATGGCATTTCTTAGTTCCCATTGTATCAGTCTGTGGTGAACCAGCTCACAAACCCCACTCGGGATCGTCTTCTCTGGAAAAGATGAGAAAGGAACAAAAAAGGATGGTGAGCAAGAAAATAAGATGGATTTAGAAGGAAGAAATGGTCCATACAAGAATGAATATCAGACTCTCTGGACTTTCAAATCATGAAAGATACTGAGAGTATTAACATGGAATAATTCATCCTTTCTCGCAGTACATGAAACACTCTTTACACTGAAAAGGTTTTTGGTGAATAGCTGAAATAAACCCCCAAAATCAAGTGGAATATTTTGATGCTTTGCAAGTGGTAACTAGGGAGAGAATCTGTACAAGAGTAGGATTTTCATTTGAAGTATTACTGTATATTTTGATTTCTTTGTCTCAGTTCATGACATAATGGAGCATAACTGATATAACTTGGCTTGATGTGTCTCCTCGTTACACATACTGGAACAATATCTGCAGAAACATTTGAAATTACACATTTTCGCAGACATCTATTTTAAGGATCAGTAGCTTCAAACAAGCAGAACACTTAGGCATACTTTAAAGGCTTATTTCCTGCAATCATGCATGGGTCATGGCTTAATCCTCATCAGAAAGCACACTTTGGGATCCTGATTACAGGAGGGGGCAGTGAAGGAAGGACATAGAAAAGCAAAATTAGCAGAGTTTTCAAAAGGAGCTCAGAGTTCTACCCAACCAGTAAATCTTTGATGCTAATTTGGAAGAGAGCTGATTTTTCAGAATTCTGAAGAAGGGAACCCAAGAGGCAAAACAAAGTTGATGATTCAAAGTATCTGTTAGGAGAATGAATGGCAGTGCTCAGCACGGTGTGACCACATGTGACACAAAGGACAGGATTTGGAGGAATCAGCTGGCCTGGCAGGAAACAGACAGTCTGATGGGAGAAGCTGCTAGATCCAGTATTTCTTATTAAATTACTGCATCCCTCTAGTGTTTTTTAATATGGTTGTTAACCAAAAGGCAGATCTATGAATTATTTTTGAGTAAAAAATGATAGGGTGGCTTTGCTTGACCTTGGACTTCTGTCAAATGAGATGGGGTGGGAGTTTTACCTGAGGGAGGTGGGAATCCAGCAGCTTAGTGCAGCAGATAAGAACTTGATTCTGTGCCACTTTAAATAAGCAAATAATTATCTGTGAATAAACTACTCAGGGAGAAAAATGCTAAATATAATAATACATACATATGGTTTTTTGCACTTTTTAACAGAAGGCTCATTACAGTACACAGCTGTATTCAAGAACTCCCCAGTCACACACATTTTCTGCATATGTTCTGTGCAGTCACCACTTCACACAATACCCATTTAGTGGACACTTTAAAAACTTATAACATTACTTTCAGGTCTGTGGATAGATAGCAGAAATTTGTTTATGCCTTTCAAATCACCTAGCTGAATTGTCAAACATCCAAATTTCTGAAGTAATTTATTTTGTGAAAAATGAGTCTGCGACAGCTGAACAGGAGGCTTTTGTATTTTAAAGTATGAGGAAGGGAATTTCCTTTGCATTCACAAATCATTGAGATGCTAATATTTCTGGATCATGGGATTTTTAAGATGCTCTCTTATTACAAATTATTATTATTATTATTAAGAATTCTTCCAAAATGTCCTGAGAGGTGCTCATGTTCATTATTTAAAGGACTTCCCCATCTCCTTATACCTTTTTGCTTAAAGATTTTTTCAGTGGATGTGGTTTGCAGAAGCCTCCAGGCTGCTCTTGTTCATGCTGACAGAGTGACCTTGAACTGATCAGGCAAAAAAATGGAGAGAGCACAAATCATGCCTTCATTCCTACCCTTTGTGCTCCAGTTATTGTCCATTATCTCCCCAGAGACTACTTCAGAAACTGAGTTGTAGTTTTCCTCCCCTTTCACATTTTTTCCTGCTGCCTGGTGATGCCCAGGGGTTCCACCTGCACTGGGAACTTGGCTCTGGGTCAGGTTTATGGAGGGTAGCAAGCACAGGCAGCATTTTAAAGCCTGTTTAATAATTCCAGTATCTCAAAATTTGATTTGAGCTCCAGTTGTTCACCTGCAAGGCAGGATTCTGCTTCCAGGGGGGTCCTGGCCTCTGGCACCCTGTGTACCCCAGTTATTGGAGGTGCTGCAGCCAAACCATGTCCTGAGCAGCAGCAGAGGCAGCGTGAGAAGGGGAAACTTTTCCCAGTGTTGTAAAAACAAGGGAAAATTTTGGCAGGTATTTCAGCTATTCTGCAGGACTGGGATGAATAACCAACCAGTTCCAATGGCCATAAAGTGGGGACAGAAAGGTCCTGGCTGTGATGTGGTGACAGCCATTGGCTTTGTGTGCATTTCTGCACATGCTGAGCCCTGAGCTGCTCTGGCTGCTCCTCCAATGCTACCCAAATACCCTGACTGATTCCTGGGGCAAGATTTTGTGTCCCCCGATGACACAACTGTGGCAGAGGTATTTCTGCTGCAAATCCTGTAGGAAATGCTTGAGATAATTTGTTTCAGAGCACCACTGGGGTCTGCCTGCATTAGGCAGCATTCAGGGCTATGCCTGGGTGCTGTTAAGGAGCTGTGTTCTCTGAACTCTAAGAGTGCTGCTTGACTCTCATCTCACTGAGCAGCTGATAATTGTCAAGGGTGTTTACAAAACTTTCATAAGTGGAGAAAAAAAACCCAAAAAAGGCCAGAGTGTACATTTTATAGTAATGTTTTTCAAATTCAAGATTAAAATATTTTGATTTTTGAGATGGAGTTTAATCTGACTCCTGTGAAAAGCCTATTTCTTCCTACCTGTTACACTCAGGAGCAAATCTGCAGATGAAAACCAACTTTCCATCCTGCAGCCTCCCACAGACATATGCATGCACATTATGTCCCATGTTTAATTGCTTTTCAAAACTGTCTTATCTTGGCACAAACTTGTCTTTGGTTTATCTCTGCTCAGGATAAATGCATACCTAATCTTATTACTGGATGCACTCAGAGCAGACAATCTCATTAATAGCCACCCTTGAGGGATTTTTATCCATGGATCAATTTCATAATTGGAACACAGCTACATAATATATAAATATATCCCTTCAGTGGAATAGCTGTTCTCAGGCTGTTCAGTCTTGCACATATCATGAGAAAAAATAAAAAAGAATCCAGGAAGAAAGAATGCATTTTTAAAATGGAGATTCTCCTTGGAAGCTTGTTAGGTTTTCAGATCACACCACAGGCTTACAAGCTTGATTTGTCAGGTTCATGATTGTTAGTGGATATGTGAGTTCTATCATTTTTAGCCTGGATAGTCACTAAGAATAGTTTTCCTTATTCTTAGTGGCATTGCATTGCATTCTGTATGCTGTTTGTTGTAGCATATAGAATTCTATAATGGGAAAAATCCTATCGTGTTAGCTACATATCATTTTCTAAAGCAGCAGGAGCTATGCAGCTTTTAAGAATTAAATTATGTTCATTTATTCAGTGACTGCAAAATACCCTGCTAGGAGTGTAATAGCTTAAAGGCTTCCTAATCAACTTTACTTCATCATTAAATAATTATACTTTGTGTATCTGAACTACACTTTTGTCACATCTCATATACAGCCTGGTTAGTGAATATGAGTCATTACCAGGGCTGAGTGAACCATTCATAATTAAACCTGAACCAAGCAAAACTGCCTGGTTTTGAGTTGTGTGAAGCTTTCAGCATGTCTGGGCTAAATTTCCAACAAACTTTGATTCAATTCTATCCAAACCCCAGCAAGATAAAACATATATTTACTGCACAGACCCTAACCACAGCAAGAATTGCTGTTTGGAGTTTGGTTGATTTTTCCTTCACCCCTGTCCTTCTGTCAGGATCATTACACCTCTGATACAAAGGGATTAATTTCCTTTCTCCCTCCCCCTCTGCAGGCACACAGCGAGGATGGGCATCACTGAGGCTCTGGGAATACAAGCCCAAGAAATTAGTGAGCATGTGTTACAAAGTTTTACCTATTTGTAGCTGCAAGTCATGCAACTGTACACAAGGTTTTCCATGATGACACCACTGGGTGTTATGAGCCAGCTGGTCAGAAAGAAATTACTGCTATAATTCAAAAAGTGAATAGTGATAGCAGTGATAAAGATGATAATTCAGAAAAAGAGCAAGAAGGGCATGTTCATGTGTTTGATTATTAACAGATCCCAGATCACTCAGAAAATCAAACACCCTCATCAGCTGCCCACAGCCATCTTTTGATGTTGTCAGCAGCAAATCATCCTGTCTCTGCTGCTGTGGTGGGAAACAGGCTGCAGTGAAAGCACAGACATTCCTGGGTGTGTTTTCTTGTTGTGGGGCTTTGCTGCTGCAGGGGTGAGGACAGGCTGTGCTGTGCTCACTCAAGAGGCAGTGCTCTGAATCCAGATCTCAGGAGATAAAACAGCCCCATACCAGCAATAAGACACCCAGTTTAAATTGTGATGACACCTCACCATCAGACTGATGTCCTTAGGGACAGGATGGAATGCCTGCTGCTTGCTGTCTGCAAATCAAATCAAACCAAGAGCCACATTTCAAACAAAATTGCTACCTAAAGCACATGGGAAAAATGGAAGTGTTGGGAGGACAATTGATTGATTGGGAGATATCTGTGGAGTGCACTATTCAATTGCATCATTTATATTTCATTAAGCATGAAATCATGTTTATAAATGTATTAGACAACTCTGTGAGAGATATTAGCTCATAAGCACAGATTGAATTAAAACAATTATTAATTATTACTCTGTTTTTTTCATTTTTAATGAAATTATGGTTCTGAATTCAGAGCACTGGTGAAGGTGTCTTTATTCATAAAAAGATCACTTTGACTGGCTATTGTGTAACTGAGAGGATAGGAGTGGGTGTTATTTAATGCAAACACTATTTAATCCAAGGATGCACTGTGGGCAAACTGTATGGAGAATGGAGATTCCCTGCTCCAAAATGGACAAATGGTCAATGGCAGGGAGATGCTGCAGCAGCCTCAATAATGGGGTGGCCACACAGTGTGCAGGGGAACCCAGGATGAGGAGACCAAAAACATAGGAAGAGTTTATAAAAAATAGTAATATAAAAACCCCCAACCCTGCAAAAAATTATGGGAGGCAGAAAACGATCTGCAGCATCAGGAGGTGTGAGAAAATAGCAGGAAGCACCACAGAGGGAGGCAGAGGGCAGGTATCACCTGGTAGCTGGAATCTGCGCTGCTGCGCTGGGAGGGAGGTACAAGCCCACTGCTGCACCTCCCTGCTTTGCTGTGCCTTCACCAGCACAGCAGGCCTGGGGATGATGTGTCACAGTGCCAAAAGTGACAAAAATGGCCAGCTGGCAGCCAACCCTTCTTGCTGGGATCATCCACAAACCCCTGTGTGATGGAGAGGGAGTGACAGCTTGCAGCAAAATGGGACTTACTCTGTGGTCTATCCAGAAATCAGAGCTGAGAGGTTTTATTTCATCTAAAATTGACCAAGACTATGGCTCTGTTAGACTTTTCCACTTCATCCAGTGATATTAATGCATATGCAAAAATCCCTTGGACTTCAAAAGGCTGCACTCACCTGCTGTAAGAGCTGCAGGATGTTTCCTCAGGTGTTGCAAATGTGGATGACTTACTTTAAAAAATACCCCAGTTTTTACACCAGTATCATAGCTCACAAAAAGTTCTTCAGTTCACCTTCATGTATTTTTCTGCAGCTTTCCAGCTCTCACACTTATTCTGCTAATGATTAAGCATCTCAAGCACTTTAAAACACAGCTTTTCACCTTTAGATATTTTTTCCCTCTGTAGGAGAAGAACAGATTCCTTGTTGGCATTTATCTTCCAACATGCTCTCTGGCACCCCGACCAAAAATATTTTGAAACACGTTCCTTTTCATCTCGGAGCTTTGTTGTGTGTGCCACAGAGCCCACTTTTTTATTTTTTATTTAAAGGCAGATTTTTTTTTGTTTTGTTTTGTTTCTCCTTTTCTACTTTCTTCTCCTCTGTGTGCAGCTGACCACATGGTTTCATTCACTGGAACAGCCGATTGCGAAATTAGACAAACACTTTGACTTTGCCGCTGGCTTTCGTGGTTGCCGTACCTCTGAAGACTCCATTCACCTCTAATTACATGTCCATCGAAATCCTGCAGAGAGGGAACAGTGTAAATCATTAGCCCTCCTAAATGAATGTGCAGCTGACTCGCTAACAAAGGGATTAGCACTTGACAGGGGAAGCGTTGCATGCTGAAGGAGAGGGTCAGGGGGTGACTGCCTATTACACAGAAATAATTGCCACCCGGTGCTGGGGGAAGCGGTGTCTGCAGGCTCTGCTTGCTGCAGAGAAGCAGTTTCTCTCAGCCCTTACCCCTCTGCCTAATCTGCCTTTGCACAAATCGGGGAGAGGAGCTGTTAGTGGGCTGGGATGCAGAGAAGCAGTTTCTCTCAGCCCTTACCCCTCTGCCTAATCTTTGCACAAATCGGGGACAGGAGCTGTTAGTGGGCTGGGAGCATGGAAACGGGTGCTGGAAATGCAAGGTGATTTGGAGTCTAAGAACATTCCTGTTGGACAGAGGGCTTCCGCCCCTAAATAAAACATGTCCTTTCTAGTTTTTAAAAATACTGCTTTGCTAATCCTCCATTAGCTTAATATGGCATGTGGCTTTATACAGTTTGTTTTGAGCTTGGGAAAACAAATTCAAAACAAACTGTAACAAACTTTTTAAAAAAATATCTTTAACAAAATGAATATAAAGACACAGTGCACAAATGTCTTGCTCTACCCAACCTTTTCTTATTTAAAGGCACTTCATGATCCAGGACAATATTCACACTGCAATGAGCCCTCCGTAGATTAAGCCCAGACTACTAATATTTTACCTTTTTAAGAATACAGTTCTTACTCATGGAGTTCAACAGATCTGTTAGTTCTGTGACCACAGAGGAGGAACACCTATGGAGGATTTCAAAATGCAGTAACAATTATTAGATGCAATGGGTGGCTGAGTTAGGGGATCGTGGTCATCACTGTCACTGTGGTGCTGTTGACAAATTGTGCTTGCTGGAAACATGCCACTACATTTGCATAATGGGGCATGGAATATCCTGTTTAGCAGTGAGAGGGATCTTACACTTAGGAAAGATTCTGGGTGAGACTTCCTGCTGGAATAAATGCTCATCACTCGTCATCACAGCTGTTGTGATTCAAATGCACTGAGACTCTCTCCCTTCTCTCCAAGCAGCCAAGGACAAAATCACGGCTAAAATGACTGGGGAGCATTCAGCACATGTTTGGAGTTGAGCAGAAGGGGGTTTTATCTTCGATTTCTAGTTTTTTTCTTTGGTGCTCTACCTTGAATTGCTTGCTGAGATCACACTCACCTGCTGACTTCCAGGTGAGCAGGTGCTGGGTCTGGTGTCTGTTTGGTTGTTTTAACCTCACCAGCAATACACGGTAGAAAACCTTTTGGCCAGTTTTGGAATAAAAGATGCCATTTTATAGCAAGTTAGCACAGTCAAAGTAATTTATCTGGACTATATATAACTATGATGTCTTTAGCCCAATTTATAGACAGTGAATTTTAGTGCAGGCATTTTAAATTATCTAATCAGCCCCAAGAAGAAAATACCTTAAAGATACATAACTAAGTCTGAGAAAAGACACAACAGCAGTAGGGTGATACTGTGCAATGTGAAAATGTTGTTTATATCCAAACATCACACGCACAGTTGAGCATGAATTCACATTAAATCAACTTGAGCTTCAAACACGTATTTTTAGATATGGGTAGAAAGAACTATTTTTCACTCATGGAGTCCCAATATCACAAAGGTTTTAATCTGGTGAAATATATGACTTTTGAAAGTCTGAACATGACTAATATTTCCAAAGCCTTGTTGAATAAAAACATCTGAGCACAGGGGTGACACTTGGTTGCTGGTATTGTGAATCCCTTTATTTCTTTCTGTATCTTTAGTGGTTTGTCAGTTTTGCCATGACAAGCCCTGTAGAGGTTTGGAATGAGTGAAGCTGAAGACATGAGTCCATGTTTTTGCCTCCTGACATTTTAATGCTCCACTGTGGTGTGCCAGCAGAGCAGGTGAGGTGAGGACCACCTGTACACAGCCATCACCTCCCCAGGGCATGTGGCCACTGGCCCAGCTAAGCCACAGATACACAAATAGGAGCCCTTTCACCTATTCATGCTGCTTCTGAGCACAGAAAAACTAATTACAGGAATAAAAGGAAATTTTTGCATGAGTCAATGGGCATCCCACACTCTTCCATTCACCATGGAATACTCCTTCCTCTTGTCTGATAAAGTGACATCTGGTTAGTATATTTGCCCGATTTTTCAGTTCTCTGCATCACTGGGAGGAAAGTAATCTCTCTAATTGGTGCAGAGAATTTTTTCCAGCATGGTTAGAACAGCAGACTGTAGTGAGATTCCTTCATGGCTGTTGTTGCTATCAGCTTCAGAAGTCATGGAAAAGGAACCTAATTTTGTGTTTATTCGTTCACAGAGTTAACAGATTTGCAGCCTTAGAAGCAGTATGTAGGTCTAGTTATGAAGGAAATAAAATGCCCTAATTAATTTTCTGCATCACTGAAATGGAGCTTCAGTCAAATGAGGAAGGCACACATTGTGGATGTCAGAGAGCTGTCCTAGGACCAAGCCTCCAGCACTATTTGGGAGCAAAAGGTAAAATGAGACAGTAGATGAGATGAAAATGCTAACTAGAAGAGGGGTTTGGATGAAATAGGCAAATCTCCTTGTAATCTCAAATAAATCAGAAGTTTTCTTGCTGTGTTCTTATCCCATCCCGAGTTTGTTGTGCATTTTGCTCCTGAAAACAGCCCTCAGTCTATTTGGATCCTTCAGGCATAACAGTCTGGTAGAAAAGACTATTCCCTTTCCTTACTTAACCCTAAAGATTATTTCTTAGAGAGAAATAAGAGGGTGGTTGCTGTCTTTACAGTGGCATAGGTTTTCTTTAATATAAACAGGCCTGGTCTATTTGGTCTGGAGAAATTTTCAAAGGCCAGGTAGGAATCATCCCCTCAAAGGTGTCTTGTGTCTTTCAGAGCTGGACTACAAATCCGTCACTTGGCTGGAAAACCTCTTGGTCAGGAATATGTTCTGAAAAGGAAGACCTGGAAACAAAGTAATAATGCAAGTCTGCTGGAGGTAAAATGAGCAGGATTGTGTATTTTGGGCTGTTTTCCTTTTTGCTGTAAGCAGCTGTGTTGAAGCATGGATACTACAGGTAAAAGTGGTCTTCCTAAACAGATTGTATTTGCAGCTTTAGACTTCTTCCTACTCTGACTACTTAAAGTTCCTCAGGAGGCTTTTATCCCAGTATGTGTGAACATTTTAGCAACACTCATTAGACAGGATGACATTAGTTATTGACTGAGAGAGGTTTTGATGCCCCCTTTCCAGATGTGGTCATCCAGTTGGTGAGAAAGGGACAGAAAGGGCCAAAGTTACCCTGGTTCCAGGAGAGCAACAGGCACTAGAAAGAATTTTACAAGAAGTTCCTTTTGATAAGGATAAAACTGAAAGTGGTGAATTTGTAGAGCTTTGAAATAAAAAGACATGGTAATAATCTTCTAATTTTCAAAAAGTCTGCAAAGAAGGTGCTTCTGAAATACTCTCCTGGTCACCAAAGGAGCAAAAAGGTTACTGGCTCTACATAGAGCAAATTTTTAAATCAGAGATTTGAAAAAGCTTCCTAATGAAGGATATTTAAACAACAAACCTGGCTGCTAAGGGAAGCTGTAAAATCTAAGTTAGAAAAGACCAATTAGACTAACACCTGTCTGGAATGGGCACAGCAGGATTCTGCATCCATGCAGTGAAAATGGACTTAAAGCCACTATCATGCTGGGGTGCTGGTTTTTATCCTCCAGAGCCCCACTCAGGTCCTGTGATTCCATTTTTGCTACACACATTTATCTCCCTAGACTGTATGTGAGTCTTCTAAGCTCAGCTCTGAGGGTCTTCAGGCTGTTTCCCTTCTGTAGCTCCAGCCTGTCTGGGAAAAAAACCAAAACATCAAGCTGAAGTATGTGAGATCAAAGCCTTCTCATGAAGTCATGAGGATTAAAATTAATTTCATTACTGTGGGTAGAGCAGCTTTCCCTAGGGAAAAAGGTGCCTTTTTGGCTCTGTTGATTTGGTACCTCAGCTGACCTCATCCAGGGAAAAGCTCTACTCCGTAACCATCTTTTGGAGGGGCTGGGGGTTAAGGGTGAGGATCCTTGAGGAGAAGGGATACTTCCCTACAATCCTCAGTGAGGTGTGCAGGATTCTCCTGGTTTCCCACAGACACTGTGAATATATTATCTCTGAATGGTTCCCTTCCTGGCACACCGTATGAGAAGAGTGGGCATGGCATTCACAGCTCTGGATTCCCCTCTGGAAATTGGGATCCTTCATGCCACAGTCAGTGTTACTTCCTAGGGTTCTAAATTCTTGAATTTAATCTTAGCTATGAGATGCAAGTATGATTCCCAGCACTGTAAGTCAGCAGTATCCCCCAAGTAAGTTGATAAAGCAGCTGTGTTGGCTCTAGAGCAGCTTAACTTTAGGCTTCTGAGTATGATGAATTATTGTTTAAGGAGATGTATTCATAATTCTGTTCCTTCCAAGCAGGTGGTTGATATTTTGAGATCCCTGCTGTATCAGCACTATGTATATTTGGCACAGAAACTGCATGAATATTATAAATTCTATATTTAATTGAGTCTCATAAAGAAATCCTGTAAATCATAGTCATCCCATCAAACAAACCAGGAAACTGATGTGGTGAGGTATTCAATAACACAGCTTCTTTTTGTCCCTAAGGGATAGACAAAACTTTGTTGTTTCCCTTAGAAGAAAAAGAATGATGATAGTCAGGTATCTTTGATATAGTTCTGTTTATCTGAAAATAACATAAAATCCTAATTCTTAGCATCGATATCAAGTAATATGAGAAAATACTTTTACATGCAACACCAAGCCTCCATGAGCCAGCACTCAGCCAAAAAACTCTCTGTTTAGGCTTTAAGCAAGACCACAATGCCACTACTGAGTCAGGTTGTGTCCTAAGCTTTCTTGCTTCTTTATATTTTCCTTTAAATATTTCTTTCTGTTTCTCTGTCTCACATATGGTGGCAGAAAATATCACAGCATCGTTTGCTATAGAGTAGATGGTGAAACTCCTTTGTTTACATTTGTGATGTTAGGTGGTATTATATATGCTGGGGTGTGAGAGTTAATATTTTGTCAACTTACTGGAGCTGCTAAAATCCAGAAATCCTACTGTGTTCTGCTTTAACTGAATGAGAAAGAATCTAATAGTTCTTTCCATAAGATACACTCTGGGGCTTTGATAAAGGATCTAAATCACAATAAATTAAAGAGGGGCAGTTAAAACAATCGCAGGTCTTACTTAATTACAAGGGTAAAATACACATAGCAGTGCAAGCAAAGGGAGATTTATACCCAGTTTCCTCAGGTGGGTTTGAGTCTCTACAAAGTTAAAACTGCTTTCATTGTGTTGTTTTAAGTTCTCTGCACCACTGGCTCACAATGAATTTGCACCTACTTTATCTGTAGTACATCTATTACATCAAATCGACAGGAGGTGAGAGAGGCTTGTACTAAATGACTGCAGCTCATTATTTAGCTGTGGCTGGAAACGTGAACAAAGGCAGCCGGGGTTGATTTTGGCACCTGAGCTGCTCTGGCATCTTTTGCCTGCAGAGCCCTGGTCGTGGGAGAGAGCAGTTTGCTCCCAGGAGCAGCAGACAGGCCAGTGAGCCCTCAGAACACTCTCAGGAGCACACGCACGGCCACGTTTTCCTGACAGGCTGCTTCAAGAGCTCTCCAGAGCTATTTGATCAGGTCCTCCAAATGCTCTTCACAGCGCTTCTCTTCGCTGCTCTCACTGTGGCATTCATCACGGGCTATTTTATCTGGGTGAGAGAGGAGCATGCACATGGGTTTGAGTCCACGCAGTGCAGCTACAAATAGACTGCTAGACAGGTCTCTGGCCTCGCTTATCAGAGTGAAATGGCTGGAAAAAAGCTCTCCTTGAAAGGCCAAGGTGATCCTGGGGCATCACAACCCAGGCAAGTGTGAGCCCTGGCAGGCAATGGGGGACGTGTGCCCTCGCTTGTCGCAGGGCAGGGCCAGGCCTCACCTGAGAGTGTGTGCAGATCTGTGCTGAAAAGCCTTTGTGATAGGAGTGCATTGTCCAGGGATGGCAGGAAGGGTGCTTGAGATAAGGACATGGCAACTGTGTGGCACAGCACAACAGCAATGCTGAGGAAAAACCACTCAAATTCCAGCTCCTGTTGGAGTGTGAGGGAATGTCAGAGCGAAGGGCGATCCTCACCACACCGCCAAGGCCTGTCCTTGGCACTGCCCCACATCTCACCCTCTGATGCCTCAGGGTTTAGCTTTCACATTTTTCAGATTCTGTGCTGCTTTAGTGTGTACTTCTGAATTTCATATTAGGGGATGGTAAGTTCTCTTCCCAGAGCAGGGAGACAAAAGAATTCCTTCTCTAGCTGGGGACCAAGGACAAATGATCCAAATCTCAGGCCCAGGAGCAGAAACACCGTGGGCTGAAGAGAGAAAAACAAGAAGGATGGGACTTCATGGGCTAAAGCTGTAATTGGACAATTAACTCCAATATGCAAATGGACCAGAACTTATAAAAGTGAGAGACCCCATGACTGGGCAACCATTTTCTGACTGTTTTGGGTCTATCTTGGGTGTAGCCCTGGCTGGGCTCTTGTGCTGCCCAAGGTGGATCCACTGGGGCCTTTTAATAAATCCCTACTTTATTCTTTAGCTCTGTCTACTCTCTGTTCTAGGTCAGCCTTCACAAAACATCACCCCCACCACAAACAAAACCCTGTGACAAGTTGCAGTTGTGTCTTTTTGAGATATCTATTTTGATCTTGTTCAGCAGCAAAGTGCACCCTCTACCAATAAATTTGAAGAAGTTTTAGAAAGGCAAAAAGCAATTATGGGAGATCAAAAGGAGGCTGGTGAGAGAACAAGCACGGGAAATGGTGTCTGCTGCTGGTTTCCAGTTTGCTCAGGGAAGTGGAATGGGTAGCACAGCCTAAGAAATTTACATGGTTCTATTAAGTAATAGGCATGATTTGCTGTATTTTCCTTTCTATCCAAAATCATCCACAAAAAATGGCCAACAGCTCCCTTTGCAGGAGCAGGAATATTGTCATATGTACCAAGGGGGTCACTGAAAGTAAAAATAACTGTAGAATTAAGTAACTGTGAATAAGAACCTTTGAGCAACCAGGATTTCATGAACCTGGCTGAAGGAGGCCTGAAATGCATTGGAAAGTTACTGTGTTCAAATGAAATTTTCACATTTTCCTATTACACAAAGTAAAAGATACTTTGCCGACCAGAAAAGGGCCTGAGCTTTACTGTAATAGAAGTTGAGAAGTAACTCTGCTGAAGTCATTGGTGTGAGCTAATGAGCTGTGAATATACTCTAACATATGAAACAATACCTGGACAAGGATTCCTGTTGATTTCAGAGGGACTATTTGTACAGCCAGCTACTGCTCTGTACAAGTCTATGAGCATGCGGGTTACTGCTAAAATAAGATTACATGTCTATTAGACTATCCAGAAGCTACAACACTGCAATGTATGGTATTACCATGCACTGAAGATAGGTCCTTGGGAAATTATTCAATAGAAATATGTAGGAGACCAATTTCCTCAGTAACAGCAAATCTTTCAAGCTCTGCAGTTTAGGTGAGGATTCAGCTCTTGGAATAGAATCCATTTAACTTTGGATTTGGAAAGAACAGTGCTGGAAGTTAGGGAGCAGCAGATTTATGTGTCACTGGATTATAGTGGTGAGGCTATTTTGCAAATAACCTGCCCTCTGAAATTGCTGACTGTAAGATGCTTTAGGAATATTGACATTTTGCCACAAGTAAAGAAAGCTCACACTCAACTCATATAATCAGGTGACTTAACAACACATTTCCCTTGCATTAATGAAACAATCCCCGAGTCCTCATGACAATTATAAAAACATCTTTCACTTATTATGCTACCCTGCAGCAATGAGAAGGGTATTGATCCAGGCCTACATTTCATTTATAAAAAAAAAAAAAAAAAATTCTGGGAAGAAAACAGAGGATATTAAATACTCTAAAACATGAAGCAAATGGTTTCATCTCAAAGAAGAAACAGACCTTTGAAGAAAACTGAAATGCTCAAAGTATCTTAAGAACAAAGAAACACAAGCACCTGGGTCTATGAACTGCTCTGGAGTAAACTATTTCTTACTGCAGTCATAACAGAGGCTCAATCAAGGGGAAATCTTCCTTAACAAAACAAAAGAAAAGCATGGGAGGTCACTCCAGAGAGTTTTATGTGGTTTATGCATGGGGAACTTAATAGAGACAGGATGCATTTTTTTCCCTGTGAATCACAGGGCCCTTGCTGGCACTGTGAACTGGCTCAAGAATTCCAGAGTCTCTACTCAGCCCTGCCATCCCTGCTTCAAAACCTGCACCCAACAGAGATCCAGGATGACAGCACAGTTTCCATACCAGTGCTTTGGTAACTTTTCCAGTGCTCTATAGCATTTACTCCTGAACTTGCCTCGTTGATGGTGAGAGGACAGCAAACACCCAGTGCCTGCGCCCCAGGACAAAGTCCTCTTGATTGTCCTTTCACCTTGCTCCTTCTCATAGCCAATTCTTGTGGTATTGGATCAGAGAAACTGGCTATAGGCAGGGACAGTGCTGTTGAAGGTGCATTTAAAGAGGGAAAAAGTTGAGTTTCACACCTGAAAGAGCTCCTGAGAAACCTGAGATCTGTCACTGCTTACAAAGACCTAACACCAATGTCCTTTTGAAATACTGCAAATTGTGCCCTGCCTGCAGCACCAGTTCCATCCATGGCACGTGGGCAGCTGTGAGAGCATAAGGAAGTGCTGCCTTCTTCTTCCCCAGGGGTGATTTGTTTACCCTTATCCAGAACATTTCAGTATTTTTATATTTGCTTTCTCTGTTGTTTTTTCAGGTGTGCAGCTCTCGAGGAGCAATCTGGGCTCTGATTCCTCAGAAATGTGTCAATGTCATTCTCTGTATCACTGAATTCTAAAATCACAGTTCCAGTTGCTACGGCATTTATTGCATTCAGCTTTCCTCTTTTTCTGAGGTTGTTTAATTTCCTGAAACTCAGTTACAAAATCAACACAGAAGGCCAGAGCTGTTCCTTGTGTTCTAAATACATATTCAAAATCTCTCAGCTAATTAGTGCTAAATTAAAATGCAAGAGGAATATCCTTTATTTTTGGGTTATATGGATAAATCACTTCCTTCCTTTACTGTTTCTGAAGAAAAGTCAGCCACTGTGTGCTGTTAGTGCCACTGAGAATAATAAAAAAGTCATCAGAAAATGATACCTTGATAAAACACGACCTTTAAAGCTGAAGCTGTGGGAGCAAACCAAATAAAAAATGTTTTCAGAATGCACACGAAAAGGTCTGCAATGAAAGGAAAACTGATTATTCTCACATTCTTAATTATTTTAGAAGATTGATGCAATTAAATTAGGTACGATTTTAAAACAGTGGGATTTCATACCATGCTGGCTCCATTATTCATTTTTGAATGAACTTTCATTTTTTCTATTTACGAAAATAATGATTTTTATACGCACGCTTTTCATTTTTTCACACATACCATAAAACAAGGACAAAATTTTCCCAGCAGGAATTGATTCCTACCTGGTCACTTTAAGCCATGTGGTCTTCCTTCCTTGTAATTACTGACTATGTCCTTATCCATTTGAAAGGTTTCTAGCAGCATACAACAGCTGGGGTCATTCTTATTGCTCCTGAGTAATCTTGTTTGGTACAAACACCCGAATTCACAAAGGAGCCAGCCACTGTCTCAAGGTTTCTGTGTACAGAAG
The DNA here is from genome assembly GCF_017590135.1 of Pyrgilauda ruficollis. Classification (NCBI taxonomy): domain Eukaryota; kingdom Metazoa; phylum Chordata; class Aves; order Passeriformes; family Passeridae; genus Pyrgilauda; species Pyrgilauda ruficollis. The sequence goes on along the minus strand of NW_024514764.1, from coordinate 4,856,947 downwards.
CTCTCATGCAGGGGAAAAAGAAATAAATTAAACCCCAAAGATCTTTGCCAGCATTATTTCATTTTCTTCTCCTCAGATTCTTGTCCTGATTTTTAAATTACACACAAGTGGTCTCAAAGTACTTAAGCCAAGGTCAATTTTTTTCTATGTTTTTGCATAATGCTATAAAATATGAATTTCTAATCTCTTATTCTGACTGGGTAGGTCATCTGCCCTAAATATAACAAATAATATTAAAATTCAGGCTTTACTGATGTTGAAATTAAATGAGCGGCTGTGATGAGGATGAGCAGAGCTGAGGGGGTGCATGTGTGACCTTTTCCAGTAATCCCAGTTTGGATCTATAGATTAAATCTATTCTCTTTGAAGAAATACATTACCACAAAACCCCTAAATCAGCCAGAAAATACACAGCATCAGCAGTACAGGGTTAAAACTTGAATTAGGTTGTGAACCAAGTCAGTGGGAGGGGGTCTATTCTTAATTGGACTGAAATCCTGCTCACAGGAGGAGGAAGCCTGTGAAACACCCAGCTAGGTTTTAAATGTTAGTCACATTCCACAAGGCTTTCCTGGCTCTTGTGGATTGGGAAGGCAGAGGAAGGGTAATGAAGAACTAAATTAGGAAGTTAAGACCCACATCTGTTGAGGACTGCAGAATTCCTGAGGCCAAGGAGCTGAAGGACAAAAAGATCACCCCGTGTGTGTCGTGGCAGCAGCTCCATGGAGAGACTGATAGATGATGATTTGCATTCATTTTGGAGGAATTCCCTTGGGATGTGGTTGTTTGGGACCAATTTAAAGGGTCCCAGTTTGCTTCCCTCTCTTTCCTTTCCCTTTGTACAGTGTTCTAAGGAAGGACCAGTCTGAGCTGACTCCTGCTGGTTTTTGTGGCAGGATCTCAGCTTGTCTCAAACCCCAAGGCACCCACAGACACCTGCTGGAAAGACACTTGTTACATCCAGCCAAAGGCAGATTCTCTAGACAATCTTGCCAGAAGCAAAATTCTTGTTAATTTTGCTATTTCACTCCACATATTATTAAACATAAAATATCAGTGCAGTACACAGCTCACAAAAGAACAACACGGACACATTTCTAAGATGCTGAGAAAAACAGACTTTAGGTTCACTTAAGTAATTACTAAATTCCTGAAGGAGAGGCAGCATGTTTTGTGTCTTTCTACATATTTATTATCTTTCTCCTCTGCTCTTGGTGGGCTATTCAAACCAGGTGGGAGAAGTTTCATGTGAAATTTTTAATCCGAATTTTTCTTCAATATAAATTTGTGAAACTGAGTCTTTGAACACACCCAGCTGACTGGCTTTATTTATTTATTTTTTAAATGTTGATGTCTTCCTTTCTTCTTTATCTTTTCTGCAACAGCTGGCAGTACTACTGCCAGATGCCACCAAAGTCTACAGAGTATTTAAAGCAGGCCAGCCCTAACCCTGGTCTTGAAAGAGTGATGATGTCTCAGCAGCCAAAGGACACAGAGGAAATGAATGAGACAGAAGGAGCTTGTCAGAGAGCTACAACATCAAACTAACAAAATAACAGACCTGAAATTCAAAATGCAACTTGGTAGCTCCAACAGCAGGCAGATGTACTCATACATTTACTTTTTTTTTTTTTTTGTCCTTTGGTGAAAATTAATTCTCTTGACCAATTCTTGGACTTGACACATGACTGCAGAATTTGTCTGAATTGCATAGGTAAGAAAAAATTGGGTTTGGAGTCATCATGAACAGAAAAATCCAAGCTTCTTCCTTGCTGATGGCCAAGGCAAAGGTATGATAAGTAGATGAGGAATGCAGTCTGGCAGGTGGCCATTCCCACCTGGATACCTCTAACCTGTCTGGTGAGGTCGAACCATCCTGGTCCTGCAGTCAATGACAGCCAAGGACAAATCCATTGGTTTGTCCTCTCTTAGTGCAATCAATGGAATTACAGCCTTTAGCACAATCCAGAGTGCTGAACCCCGTCCACATCTGTGCATCCTGATGTTTCCAGTGCTCCACCAGGAACTGATGTGCTTACACCTATTAGTGGCAGCCGTGTGATACAGCAGTGTGATTCCCCAGCAGCTGATTTGCAGTGACGATTCATTTTCACTTCCAGAGGTTTCTAGAAGCTTCCAAAGGGGCAGAGTTGTCCCTTTTAATTCTCTCTTTCTGAGCTGCATCTCATGGTGCACTGTTGAAGCCAAGTAGCCTGAAATTTAGGCAGAAGATGATTTCCAGGGTGTTGGCCATTCACTGAGAGTTAGAGCTGAGGCAGTGGCTACTGAGGAGCCAACTGGAATTGCTAATGGTAAGGAGCTGAAGCCAAAGCAATCCAAGCCAACAGAATCATTGGAAGCCTGCGAGACCTGTCTCTGGGGTAAGCCCTACTGAACATATGTTTGGAACTTGAAAAAGGAAAGGGACATATCAAGGGACATGAATCAGACCAGTTGAGCAACACTGGAAACTTGAACATTGCTACAAAGCCAAAAAGTCTTTGTTTTAGCATATCCAAAATTTATTAAAGCAAAATACTGCAAAATAGCAGAGAAGCAAAATCTGATCCAAATCGATATTTAGAAGAAAATGTTGACAAAGAGCATAATCTATATGCCAAGTGTTCCCTTAGGAGTAGACTAATTTTGTGCAGACATTCCTGAATAGGAGATGCATTCATAAAAATCTCTTGTCACTGGGTTTCAGCACAGCATGGGAGCTCCTCACTGAATTAGTTTCCAGCCACGACTCAATCCTCTCCTTTCTCTCCCTCTCCGTCTCCTGCTATGACCAGTTAGGAGCAGCCACTCCCTCTCAGGCTCTCCACAGGGGTTAATTCTTGCTCCTGTGTTATGCAGCCACTGGGATTGCCCTGAGAGTTTCCAAGGTAGAAAGTAGAAGCAAAAAGCAGCTCCCTGCATGATTTCTGAAGCATGCAAAATACAATAGTAACAAAAATAGTAATGAGCGCATTATAGTAGAGATGGTCTCATTAGCAGTGCAAATGCCAATCGTATATGTGGCCAGGTTCCTGATGGTGCAGGGAGTCCTTTAACACTGTTCTTCCCTGCTACAGAAGTATAAATCCTATTTTAAAACATCTAATTTTTCCAGTTCTTGGGCTGCTATCCCTCCCTTTCCTCCCCAACAAGCCACTGCAGTTTATAATGCCCGGACACATGGAATGTGGGGGGTGAGATGCACATCCCTGTGCCCTGCTAAGGCCACTGCCTGCCCTTCCCCTCCAGGCTCCCACTGCCACAAGAGCAGGGAGAAGATAACTCCATTTGCTGGCAAGAAATATCTTGAGCATACAATGGGAAAATGTATTTGGAAATATTTTAATTGGGAGGAAAACAGTTTCCATCAATGTGATGGTAATGAATTTAGGGCATATGCAGATGCACAGTAAGAATGTTTCAGACATTTTGGGCCAGTGGGAGTGCAGTACTCATGACTGTGCATGTCCTGCTGCTTCAGACATTCCTCCCAGGAAGCTGCAGTGCAGGGTGATGCACTGCCTGTGGCTGGAGTAAGGTTCATCCCTCCTCTTCCACTCCAGACAGGTGGTCTGCCTTCCTCCCTTCCAAAGTCTGAGGCAGAAATACCATCTTGGCTGAGAATGTGTTGGCCACTGGTCATTCTGAGGGAAGAAACTGCCAACCAGTACACCCTGTAGACAAAATTTTTGTTTTCATTTGTAATCTAGGCTACCAGAAATGCAGAACTCCATCATGATCTGCCAGGTAATAATGAGCCATTCTCTTCAAAAGTGTACTTAAAATTGAAAGTGATTAAAGATGCTCCAGCCTGCAATTGCCTATTACCCGTTTGTGCTCTAAACAGTTCATTTTTCACATCATTCCAGGAAGTTGTAACTCCTTAAAGCAATGTTCCTGGTAATTAGGGGAGAGCAGCAGCAGCAGCAGCCACTGAGCATTATCTGTGCTGCAGCAGTGTCAGGAGTGCTGCCTTCTGCAGATGACAGAACAAGGGTGACACAGAGGCAGCACCTGGTCCCACTGCTCAGTATCTCATTGCCCAGGAAGTGACCACTCACCAGGACTTCAGAGAAATGCTGGACTTGGGGAGGCTTAACCCAGCCTGGTCTGAGCTTCTAGGATCAGTTTTGGACCCAGAAGGGAGCTCTGCTACCCCTCAGGAACATGGCACTGCCTGTAATCTGGGCAAAATTCCTGCCTCTCTGAAGTTGGCCTAGGAATAAGAAAAGGCTTTTAGAAATCTATTTTTAGGGTCTCTACTTTTTAATTTTGAAGCATAGTTAAGGTAGCTACAACAGACAGAAACATCCTGCCACTAAACCTCAACACTCTGCCTTTGCCTTCATGGCCTTTATTCTGTACACATTTTTGATTTACCCATTTTACTTTGCAGACAAAGTTAAATGAGACCTAGGTTTTTTTCAGTTGCAAAAGCAGTGCTACTTTGGTCAATAAATATATCACAGGGATACCACAATGCTTAAATAAAGTAGCAATATAAATAAATAATTTTCAAAATGCCAGGCATTTGAGACAATCACTCTATACCAGACACAGTAATTGCAAGACCAAGTGCTGTGGTTGTCCTGGCTGCCTCCATGCCCATCCCAGGGCACAGGATGAGCCCTAATAATGGCTCAAATAGTTCATGACAGTGAAAAAATGTAATTTTTATGTGTATGGGGTCCTCTGGCTGGAAGCTGCCTGCTTGTAGAGATGCACCTACAATACACAAAGAGCATTATTTCATGTGAGGTGTTAGTTGTGCTTCCCATTTTGCTGCTCAAGTTGTCACCAGGACATCCTCACCCCGCCTCTCCTCAGGTTGCTGTCACCTATGGCACTGCCTGATGGAGTCAAACCTGAAAAGAGCCAGAGAAGGACAGAAGGGAGCAGAGCAAAAGTGGGATGGAAACCCAGGGCTCCCAGCTGTGCTCGCAGTGCTGGGTGCAGCTGTGCTGTGACACATCTGCAGTTCTGATGGAGACAAGCCTATGCTGCACTAAGCATTCCTTCTCCCTCCTGTGTCTTCTCAAACTCTCTGTGATCAAGTGTGCGCTTCCAGGGCTCATAGCTTGCCTTACACAAGCCTTTGGTTTGGCAAGTGGCATGATGCTTCATTTTAGCTTGGAAGGGGATATTGTTTCACACCAATGCTGTTTCATCTTTAAGCAGAGGGCAGTGATCACAGCTGTTGAGTCTATGAATTTTATTGCAATAAAATAACAGCAATAGTTTTTACCTGTTTGGAAAGAACTGTACACACAACAGTGTATAAACAGCAAGTGGCAATATTACTAATAAATATCCCTGTTACTAATGACAGGGACTTATCTCAATATTAATAAGATACGCTTGTTCAAGATGACTTCATCTCATTTAAGCTCAAGAATTAATCTCAATAATAAGGAAAAATAGAAGTATAACCAGGAAGATGTATGTAAAGACTACAGAGAAACTGTGTCATAACTGTGGTGAACAAAATAAATGTGCCTTCTTGCTCTGGTATGCATGATTGAAAACACCCCAAACCTTAAGTTGTATAGGATGTATTTATGCAAGGAAAAAAGCTGCAAGGGTGAGGATACTCCTGGGCTTTACAGGAACAGTGAGTTCCCCAGAGGGAGGCTGCAACATGGCACAGCAGCAACAGGGACAAGTCTGTCAGCTTGGGCAAGGGACAGCTTTCCAGTTCTGAAATGTCATCCCACTGCTGGCGGGGTCCTGTGCTGCAGAGGCTCCAGGAGGACAGGAGCTGATTTCCTGGTGAGGGGTTTGTGAAGGCTGGAGCTGTCCCACATGCCAGGCACAGCTAAACCCCCCAGGAGCAGCAGGTCTCCCTTCCACACATAGCCTGGAGCTGCCTCTCACTGCTGCCCATGCAGGGCAGGCAGAGAGATCTGTGCCTCAAAGCACGGGAGGACAGCTGAGAACATGGGTGAGCAGAAGGAAAGGAAAGAACAGCAACTACCAGATGATTAATGGCACTGATATGAACCCTGCTGACAGCGCCGAGCCTGGGCACCTCTGCTGAGACAGATTAACTCTGTCTCCTGAAACATGGGAACTAAAGGAAGAGAAGCTACCCACTGGGAAATGTCTAAATCCATAGAAAATTAATGAGAATGTTTGGGCTGAAAGGACTGGCTGGAGAAAAATTTTGGCAACATCTGCCTCTCTTTATCTGAGTGCTTAACATCCACTCAGCTGAGAAGACAGGTTTTGGGTTACCAGCTGCACGCACGTCCCCTAGCTAAAAAGTCAAAAGACAGTAGCACAGGAATTGATCTTCATTTTTTTCTGAAGAGGTTTGAAAACCTTCCTGAGTTGTGTTTTTCCACCCTGACCTATATTTCTGTCATGATTCATTTTTCTGTTGTTTTTTTTTTAAAAGATGGCAGAGAGCACAAGCTTTGCCTTGGCTGGGTTTTCCCACCCTCATTGCCCCCATCTCTGCATGGTAAAACCATGGCCACACTTGGGGGCAAATCCCTCCTGGCCCACCAGCCTCTCATCTCACAGGATTAGGGCAAGTTGCTCTGGCAACTTCAAAGGCAGAAAGAAAAGTCCAATACACATTGAAATACTTGCTGCCTGAGCATGTCTCTGTGTCAGACATGACACAGAGATGGAGTTTTCCATCAGGGATTTATGGTGTACTTATTCATGTCAAAAAAAAAACTGCTCAGTGGCAAGCAGAAGTCACTTGTGGGTTAGTCCTGGCATGAAATTTCCACAAAGAGTAAGTAAGAGCTTTTCCCATGCCTTGGGGTTATGACAGGGATCTGCATCCTCCTTTGCCTGAGAGCACTGGACTGGCATTTGCAAGTGATGTGAAATACAGGTCTGCACTCTGGAGCCACATGGAATTACCTGTCTGGGCCATAGCACAATGTGCACTTTATAAAACAAGGGCATGGTTTCACTTTATGTGGCTGGGGCACTTGCACCCAAGCAAAGAAACAGAATATAAATTTTATTGCTTGCCACATTTCCTTCCCTTGTTACCCTCCAGCTTCACTCTGCTGAAGAAGTTACAAAACTTTAGTATTGTGTCAAAACACTGGAGACCAGCAGGATTCTAAGGCCTGATTCATAACTCACAGAACATCAAAGGAAAAGTCCCAGTTTCCAGAGTTTCTTTTTCTCATTTCTGCATTTGGGGTCTGGCCACAGCTGATTTTTTGATATGCAGAATAAGCACAGCCCAAGCTGTCCAACTTTGGTGGCATCCTATTGGGCTGAGGCAGAAAAAACCTTGCACAACATCTTCTAATGATTCATATTTTGGGGAGGAGGAACATCACCTCTAGGAATTCAGCTTTATTGCATACTGTAATCCAGAAGAGATAAAAGCACTTACTAATTACTGCTGGGTTTTGTTACTTTGAAGAATTGGGTTAAATCTCTTCTGAAAGAAGATATCTGTTTGTGCTTGTTAGATGTATAATTTAATTTGTTTAGGATTTTCTCCTTTTCTAGGGTTTTGTTCTAATGACATCTGTGCTTTTCCTTCTCTTCTTTCTCTCTCTTTTCTTCCCAAAGTTATGAGCTTTTGATACACCCTAGATTTACTTTCTTAATATAACAATCATCATCCCCAAGTTGATGCATCTTCTTTGGGGCGTCATTTTTTTCTTCATTTTTCCCCATTGAAAATTCATTCCCTGAAAAAAAAAAAAAAGGGGGAGGGAAAAGGGTGCTGCTCTTGCTTGCCTGTTTAATAATTCTGAGATTTATTTGCTTATGGACCTTTCCTGTCTGAAACCTCTATTTGTGCTACACTGAAGAGAGAACTCAAAATATATACTTTGGAAAAGAGAAAAAAAGGTAATATTGTAATTTATCTGTCAACCACTACTATGCAACACTGCAGAAGCAGAGAAAATTGGGCTGAAAGGGAACTTGGGGCTTCATTTAATTCATAATTCTTCCCCAAGCCAGGACCAACTCTGCCTACATCATTCTTGACAGATGTTTTTCTAACCTGTTCTTAACAGCCTCCAGTGGCACTGGGTACACAACCTCCCACAGCAATTTCTATTAATATGCAACTGTTCTCACTGTTAGAAAGTTTTTCCTAATGTTTAACCTGAATTTCCTGAGCATCAGTTTAAACCTGGGAGTTCTCATCCTGTTCACATGTATTTGATCTTGTTAAGTCAATCCAGCTGAGGGAAGTGGTTTAGCACAGCTCCCAGGAGCTTTCTGCACTTGTGTTCCTTTGCAATTTTAGACTCATTTTGAAAAACCCACCCACTGAGAACTACACCCAAAATGCAAATAGAGATCAGCTGTTTGGCCTGCCCATGTCTGACATCTCTTGGGATTTTATTGTGTTCTGGGGGGAAGAAGACCAAATAAAAACCTGCACCAGGTTACCCACTTGGGTTCAACCTTTGAAGTTGACTGGGTGCTTCTGTGCTGACCACATCAGGATTTGCATGATTTATTATAAGTGAACTCTTTCCCCTTTCCCCCCATTCTGAAAACAACACTCAAAAATCAGTAATACCCAAAAATAGGTAATACTTCTAGCTTGCTGTACAAATAAAGAAACACTTTGATGGACTATCCTATTTCTCATCTCTAGGATGGGAATATGGACACTGCTATCGACTCCTGGATGCTCTCATGGTTCTGTAAATGAAGACTAATGTTGCAGTCAGCTTTGCCTGGTAGATTCATTTGGGTCAGACAAAGAGCCCTTCCTTTACCCAATTTCCTAATTTAAAGGGAAGTATTAAAACCCTCCAATATATTTGCAAAATGCTCTGAGATGTAAATCTGAGGTGTGCCCTGTTTTATGGCTCTCAGATTTAGGGATTTTCAGGGGTGTTGATGAAACTTTTGGGTGTAAAACTCTGCATGAGGGGAAGCAGTTCAAAGGCTTCACACAACAGTTTCTGACCCCCCTAAGGCAGAGAGGGATCTTATTTCTGGCAGCCACTGGTGCCCCCCAGCCTTTTCTCTTTCTCTCTGAAGCAGCAGTGGGAGTTTTTCAGGGCTTTTCCACAGGCAAAGGAGACATCTGCTAACCAGGACATAAAACAGCTGGGTCACAGCTCTTTTGCTCCTCCTGGCAGTGATTTTGCCAGCCCCTGGCACTGGCCTTGTCTGGCTATTAGTATTTGTTTTCATCATTAATTTTTTTTACTACAATTCTAAAAAACAATGGAATAAATTCCTTCTCAGAAGTGATTTTTTTTTTTTAATTACTGTCCCCTTCAGCAATGGGAAGTGAAATATTCTTATTGGGTTGGGGTGTGATTCCTTCATGCTGGGTGAGGGGGCACAGGGAGTTATGGTCAGAGCAAAGTGGGTGTAGGAATCAGACAGGACAGGAAGGGGGTGCCTCAGGCATTTGGAAAAGCTGGCTTCTCTAGTTCTAGAGCAGCTGTAGCCTTGGAGGCACAAACCCTGAAAATGTGGAGGTCCCACAGCGTGACAGACCAAACTGGTAGGAAAGCAGGGAGGATCTATCAGACCACAAATGAGCAAAAAATTGAAAGCTTTTTTTTTTTTTTTTTTTGATTGATGCCAAATGATTGTGTTGCTGGCCCTGGGAAAATGAAATACTGAACAACAAAACACCATAATTTGGGGCTAATCAAAGATTTCTTGCTTAGCCTCAAGCTGAAACTGTTTTGGTTTGTTTGATCCAGAAAAAAAAAAAAGATAAAAATATCACGGACACATTTAAAAATGAGGTATTTTGGACTGGAAATAAAAAGAAGGACTAAATTACTTTGTTTTCTTTTCCAAGTTTTGACCAGCTTTCTTGTGTGAGACTGTTTCACAAATTTGCCTCAAATAGGTTTTGTCCAAGAAAAAAACTAACACAATCGCAACAGCTCTTGCTTTAACTCAAGCTTTTTTCCCTTTGGCAGGGCAGCATAAATGCATCCTAAGGACTGCATTTCCACTGCCTGTGATCCCTTGCATATCCCAAGGTGATGTGTCAGGTACCCCTGTGCAGGTCAAGGTCCTGCTGTGCCCAGAGCCACTGACAAGTAACAGAATAAATCCCAAACCTACCAAGCTCACATTTTGTTTTCACTGCCTGCTGAAAAGAGCTACAAGATTTGGCCTGGAAACCCTGAGACTCCTCCAAAAAGATGTTTGACTTTCACCTCAGTGCAGAAAATGTGACTGCAGCAGAGGCTGTGCTGAGGCTGCAGACACAGAGAGACCTCGACCAGCACGAAGGATGGCTTAGCACTCCCCTCCTAAGTGACAAATCAATAAAGGCTCTTCAAAACCAACCCCACGGGTCACACTGCAGCAACAAGTCTGTGAGCACAGGCATGGCTCAGTCTCACAGCTGGGAGCAAAGGCCCAGTGCTGCAATGAAAGACCTCAGAAGAACAGGGACAAAAGAAAGCAGCATAACACCAAGAGATGCACACTGATTTCCACAGAAATTGTTTGCAGCACAACCCTGGAGCAGGAAGGTGCCAGTGGAAAATGATTTCTAGAAGGTACCAGGTGCTGACCTGCACTGCCCACAGCACACAGTGGTTGACTGAAGTTCACAGGACACAGTGATTGACTAAAGTTCAGGTTCAGAAACAAGATGTTTTTGCAAATGGAGGACCTTAGGTTGGGTCTGAACTTTGAGCAATCAGAACAACATTTAAGAGGCTGATTAACTGCCCTGAGCAGACTGAGAAAGTCCCTGGAACAGCCTGAGTCAGGCTCTTCACTCCCACCCACAGTGGGCCAACATCCCACTGGTGGCATCACTCCCCGTGAGGAGGCTCTCCTGGCTTCCTGGAAATTAGTGTTTAGTATTCTCTTGTAAATACTGAAATAGATCTAATTATTAATTTAGTCAGGAGAAAGGAATCTCCTGCTGTTTTCCAAAACGAGGCAAAATGGCCAATTGCAGCAATGCAGGCAAGAAAGGCATGTGGCAGCCCAGTCCCATCTGGAGCATGTGCAGGAAAGCTCTCCTCGCTCTGCAGGCATCTGCCAGCCCTGCACCTCTCATCAGAAGTGTTTGTACAGCACAGCAGAAAATTCAAGGTTTTTTTGGTTTTTTTTTTTTTTTTTTTTTTTTTTTTTTTTTTTTTTTTTGCTACACAATAAAACACACAAGCCCAAACCAATGAATTCTCCAAATCCAAATTGTACCAATGTTACCAGCCGTAACCTCTTCCATCAGCTGCCTTGGAGGAGGTGGATCTCAGCTGTGATGAGGTGCTCAGACAGCCTGGTTCCCATGTCCTCCTCTTGCATAGCTTTGCTCCTCTGTGGCTCAAGGAGCAGAAAGCAGGAGTGACAGCAGTGTGAGTGGCAGTGCCCTGCTCTTCGTGGCTCCCTGGCAGCTCACTTAGGCTGTAATGAATGGGAACTGAATGTTCCTTGGGCTGACAGCCCCAAAAACCAGCTGTGGAGCTGCAGGTTTCTCACACACCTATAGAGGACACAGGACAGAGTGCAAAGACAAAGCTTTTAATCACCTTGTGTGTTATCAGATCCTCTCCTGCTTGCACTGATAATATGAATGCCTTTGGATCCCTGGCTCCTGACAGTGCTGCCATCATTCCTCCCTCTTCCTTTCTCAGTTTTGTGGTTTTAAAATGTCACTTTCTTTCTCTTTTCTTCCTGCAGGCATTCTAATCCCTGGATGTTGTTCCCCCCAGCATGCAGGGACAAGCTCTTTGCTCTGCAGAGCCTTTCCCAAGGGACCACCATGTCTGCACCCACAGGAAACCCCTTCCCACCTCCTGAGAGGGATTCAGAAAGCCAAATTTTTAGCTTTCCCTCTCCTTAATGAGCTATCATTTCCAGCCCTTGCATGGCCCAGGATGTTGAACACTCCCTTGTTTTGCTTTGCCCTTCCCTGTGTGTGGCTGAGTGCCCAGAGCTGCTCCCATGCCATCCATGCCTGCAGGTCCTGGGCTGCTCCCTGGGCCAGGCAGAGCAGGGGGAAGAGAAAGCACAAAGCCCCAAACCTGCCCCCGCCCAGCATCGTGAGGCAGAAGGGAATTCCCCGAGTTAAACTGAGGTGCTTGGCAATATAGATTGGAAACTCTCCTTTTCCAGTCAGCTCTGTCCCATCAAGGGACAAGGGAATGGTTCCTGCAGCAGGAAACACAGATAGTGCCATTGCCTCTGTAGTAATTGCATTAACTCCTTTATGGCTTATTTTCCAGCCCAGAAATAATCAATAGAAGTTATAGAACATACTAAGTTATGCTTTGCTTATTTTTCTGAAATTATGAACAACTTTATGAGCTTGTTGTCAACACCAACTGCTAGAAAGGCAAACTAGAAGACTCCATAATCTCTGCTTTAAGAATCTGGCCATTCCCAAATTTCTTTCAAGGTCATGAATATTTTAAAACTAACATAGCCTGTGGTTCCTTTAATTTGATTTTTTTCTTATTATTTCTCAATTTCTCAGCCATCCATATACCCTGCATCACGATCTTAGAGTCTTTTCTACAACCACAAGCTGTTTTATAATTACAGCTTTTATTGTGTTCCAGAAATGGATGCTGTCAGTCAATATTTGAAAGTTCACAGTAGGTTTGTGACAGAGCAATCCTGAATCATCTCAGTTTATGCAGGAACTGAGGCTGTGTTTATTTCACTCCTACCCAGCAAAGCAGATATTGCTCTGAGTGTGGCCAGCTGAAGGCACAGCTGGTGCCTCAGCTCTCGAGCCAGGGCTCCATGTCTTGCTGCTTACCAGCCTGGGCTGGAACTTCTTGACCAACCTCAGGTCAGATCTGTGCTGTTGCAATTCAAAATGTACAAATATTTGTTATGGCTTGGATCAGCCTCAGCCAGCATCAGTTGCAGGGAGGCAAAAGCCTTTCCTATTGCACGAGGGAACACGCACAGGAAGAGAAGTCGGTGCTGTGGCCCAGCATAAATCAGCTCTTGAAATTAAGACTTTGCTCCAGTGATGACTAATCTCTTTGCATAATTCCCCTCTGGATGTTTTGGATACAAACATGTTGTTTCTCCTGTAGTGCCAGATTTCAGAGGGTCTTTCTTACTATTCATGTCAAATCTAGTAGAGCTGCAAGTCTGTCTCAATCAAATGAAAAAATTGCTCATATTTGGAGACTTAGACATACGAATGTTTTCAGAGAAGAAAGCATCTCCCATTTTAAAACATATGTTTCCTCCTTTGTATCTGTTTTGTCTTTGGGGTTTTTTTTGCAGGCTTCTTAGGAAATGTGTTGGCATGAACAATATGTTTCAAGCAAAGAGAGCAAATACTTTCAGAAAACAAAGTTTTTAAAAGTCATAATGTTTGATTCATCATGGTAAACATCTGATTTATTTACTGTCCCTCCAGGAAGGGCAGACAGTATTGCCCAAGACAGAAAGACCCAATAAAAACTGTTACAGCCCTGAACAGCAAATGCTGTAAATTATCTGTACCATACACTACAGCCAAAAGCTGTTCACAGAAGGGTTTGCTATGATGACTCACTTCCAGGGAAGCTGTCTTCTGCTCAGTAGAATTTTAGGTGGCCAAAGGGAAGAAAAGATGCAAAATTAATCAAATACAAATTCCTAAGTGTTCACCCTCTTCCAACATCCCCAGAGGTGACCGATTGGCTGGATACACCCCACTGATTCTGTGCAGGGCAAAAGAGGAGAGGTAAAAGCAGAATAAGACTTCTGTGTTCCTTTGGAGCCACATTTATTTGTACTTCCCCAAATCATCCACCTGCCAGCAGGATAGCCACTTATTTCCTAGACTTTCCACCTGAAACCAGGTCCACTTCAGGAAATAGGGACTGAACAGAGCAGCTACAGGAGTGAACAGGGATTTCTGAGACTGTTCTGCAGAGGTTCCAGTCTCCAGAATGGCTGAAGGTGGAAGGGACCTGTGGAGGTCACCTGGTCCAAGCAGTCACCTAGCGTGAGTGGCCAGACTGTGTCCAGATGGCTTTTGAATATTTCCAAGGATGGAGAGTCCAAAACCTCCTCAGGCAACCCATGCCAGTGCTCAGTTACCCTCACCATTGTGCTGCCCATGGTTCATCAGCCATGAAAAGCCTGAGACTGTGACAAAATTGTCAGAGAAATTAAATTCACACCTTCAGCCCCATCTTGCCAGGCTAAAGCAGGAGCTGAAACAGACCATGGGTTTTGGTCAATGAGTAAGCAACTGTGAATTCAGTGGGTTTAGTGGATTCCTCTTCTGCAGATTCAAGCCCACTTGAAAGATTTGTTGTTATCTAGGAAATGCCTCTAGGAATCTTTCCTTTAAAATCCTTACGGATTATATCTGACGTGGTTGAACAAGCCAGAACACAGTCTCTGCTCTCAAAACTCACAAAAAACTTTGAAAAATTAGCTTTATGTTGTGTTCCAGCTTAAACTGATCTTTTGTATGGGACAAAGTTTCCCTCTAAAGTAAATTGTGCCAGGTCCAACCCAACATGTGTTACCTTTTCCAGTTCATAACCCTGCTCTCTGTGCTCTGGGTCACAGAGCTGGTTCCAGGCTCAGTGAGCTGCAGAGATGTCCTCTGTACACTCTTCCCTTGTGAAGAACACCTCAGCCCTGATAGGAACAACTGTGCCATCATTTGTTTTATTTCCACTGTCTGCTCCCAAGCACCTTCATCAGAGGCTTCGAGTTAGGAGTTAATTAAACTGACAGCGCTGCTTCACTGCAATTCAGCGCAAAACAATTGAACTTTTATCTGATCCAATTTCTCAGAAGTGAAACCAGGCAGTGCCTGGTGAGAGAGGGAGATCTGGAAAACACAGTCATGGGTCAGTGGGGTTGTGCTTCCTTTGTATCACTGCACCCAAGACACGGAGCACATCAACAGCAGGAGTGTGGCTGTGCTGGGTGTGGGCTGGTTTGATGTGGAGCTGGTGATGGCAAAAGGTCAGGGAGACTGAGGAGGTATAAATGGGGGAATTCACTTGAGACTTGACCTGGGGAAAAAGAGAGTTATTTGAGCTCTTAATCAGAATCAGGGAGAAATGCCAATTCAAACGTTTGTGAGGTGTTGGGGTTTTTTAAACAAACTATTTAAAATCACAGAACGCAACATCCCTGTCTAATATTTTTTGCTTATAAAAAAAAAAAATTAAATTACATCTTAGAGCCACAGCTCAGACACTCAGAATTATCTGTTGCCAGCTAACATGGGCATGTCATTGCTATTGTAAAATCACAGCTTGACTGAGCATGGTGGGGTCACTGTTCTTCTCTCACAGCCTCCGTGTCTGGGGCTCTGGGCAGGTTGCCTCTGAAGTGAACTTGTACTGTGACTCAGTGGTGAGTCAAAGTGAGCTGACACTTGTTTCTCAAAGAATGGAATGACAAGGCCACCTCATCATCATATTGAGGTAATATACAGGCTTGGGTAGGACACAGTTTGTCTTTCCAAGTGAAGACGCAGTTTTATAACGTCAACTTGTTTTATCTGAAATACAATGAAAGAAATTGTGTTCTATCTCTATCGATACATTTCTTTTTGTACATAAGATGTGCTTCACTTGAATTTCAGCTTTGTTAAAAAAAAAAAAAACAAAACAAATAAATCACTGTCACTTTTTGCTTACATTTGCTTACGTGCAGATGTGCTTCACTTGAATTTCAGCTTTGTTAAAAAAAAACCAAAACAAATAAATCACTGTCATTTTTTGCTTACACTTGCTTACGTGCATCTGAAATTTTATTTAAAAAAAAATAGAGGGGAGAGCTTTTCAGGTCAAGAGATCCAGGAGAGAACAGCCTTTCTTGTCAACAAATTGTGTGAGGCAAGAGAAGTTTTTCAAACAGTGCCAGCAACTCTGAGTAATTGTTAATACCAACGGTTGTTAAAGCACCAACAATCAGTGTGATCAAACACAGCTCTAACACAGTCCTGGGAAACAATTCTCTGTAATTTTGGCTGAACAAAGCAGTAACAACCACAGATTTTAACTCTATTGAATAAACAACCTCTCTCCTTCTCACACGCTTGGCCACGAAAAATGCAAACAAGCAGCAGCAAGAGGTCAGGTTTTTATGGGCACCTGATAAGACCACAAGTGCCGCAGTTGTGCTCTGGCTGTGAGCTCCCCGTGGAGACACCTCAGCCACCGCTGTCCTGGGTTCTTTGCCACATCCGTGTCGATGCACGCTCCCATACCTGAACCTCACAGAGGAAACCCACACTGTGTTAATGTGTGAACACTCTTTTATGTTGTTTAACCATTGTCCAACTTGCCTCAATCAATCTATTCTTCCATCCTTTCTACAGCTGTAAAAACAAACTTTTTAAAGGGTGTTTAAGGGTTCCAACATTTATTTTTATTTTACTTTTTGCTTTGTTAGGTCACATTTTTCCCACAGTTTACTCATAAGGTCTTTCCACTGTGCTGCTCACTACCTCTTCTGACTAATTATCATTTTTGCATAGTTAAAGATGAGTGAGGATGAGAAAATAATTGTGCCTTAGCCTAATGATATAAGACGGTATGAATAGATAAAGCTTTGTTTTTACTCTGTGCTGGATCCAAGCCAAACAGTCCATAAAGGTAAAAGAACCTTTTCAACAAGTTATTAATATATATTTACTAAACAAATAATGGCAGACTAAGATAACAGGTGCATCAATAACGTCTGGGAAGGAAATAGCATTTAAAAAATGGCAGATTTCTATGCTTACATTACCATTTTTACATGTCTAGCTCATCTAGCACTATAGATGCCATGTTAGTTTCTTACTATATGAAAGGATTTTCCACCACATTGCTCTATAAACTGTATTCTTTTTTCTCTAATATAGCATTCAAATTGTATTAACTATCCATATTAACTATCTGTAAATCAAGTAACAAATCACTGCACTGGCAAACTGCATTTTGAAAAAATACTTTGTCCTTGGGTTATAAGCAAGGATTTAAGACACAAATCAGGGATTTCAACCTGGCCTCTAGAACATTTCAATAAAGGCTCTACCAAGATCATAATGCAGCAAACACAGCCACTCCTCTGAGATGAGACTCTTAAAACACATTGCTGTTTGATTGTAGTGTTTCCCCACAAGAAATTCTCCATTAAAAATCCTTTTGAAGTTATTTTAGGAAGCAGTCAAAGGCATCAGGATATGTTCTTTAATTGTGCTAGCGAGTGAAGGCATGGGTCAGAGCTGTGCTGTTAGCTGGGAAGGAGTGATTTCAGCTGAATCAGGGCCTTAGGACTGGTGAAAATGAGTAATTTGAAAAGCACGAGCTCAGTTTGTACTTCTGCTAATTGACACAACACTCTTCTTGCTTAATATGGAAAGTCATGAGCTAGGAGATCTCTTCCCTTCTCCATCTCAAACCCAGCAGGGGTGGCTATTCTTGTGTGGCCTCCAGGAACCACTTACACGGATTTAGATAATCATTTCCAGACCTTTTCTTGTACTTCCTCACACAGACTTTCCTACAGATGACCTTTGGGAGCTGGAAACTCTGAGTGTTGTGGAGAGAACATGATTTCCTGACTGCTACTGTAAGTGAACCTTGAAACAGCAGTCCTGCATCATAGCCCAGCAAAAGAAAAATGTGAACAGCAAGAATGAGCAGGGAATTATGGTAAAACAAATAAAGTAACTATCATTAAGGGAAGCTGAAGACTCTGATCCTTCAAGACTGGAGGAACTGGTGCTCATTTTTGGACTCCATCTTTGCTTTTGAAAGGAGAATTTCCAGCACTTTCAAATCAAGATTAGTAAAAATGGAAAGACACTCTCTCAGACAAGGAGGGAAAAAAAAGCAAAACTGCTGAAGTCTTTCCCACTGCAATAGAACAGATAATTTTAAAGTGTTTTAAAGTGTAAGATATCTCTGAATACTCATCACAAAGCATTTGGGTCCAGATGAGGGAGATCCCAGCATTTCACACAACGTTTATGCAGGAAATGGGAGAAATAGGAAGACCTATGGGAAAAAGATTTAATATTCCAGTTGAAAGAGGTATTAAAAATTGGAAGGCAGCATGTGCCACTTCCCATAGCAGTGACACTCAGCTGCAAGCACACAGAAAGCTCAGGGAGGGGAAGGGACTCCCACGAAGGATAGGATTAAGCATGCTGAGGACAGGATGATTTCAATTAAGGAACAGAGCTGATCCAGGCGTGGGCAAAAATATCTGTAGCAGAGAGAAAATGTCTTAGAAATTTCCCAGCACATCTTCTCCTGTCCAGGCTCAGGCCTCCTGGGCACGTGGGCTGGGGTCTGATCAGAAAAAATGATGCTTTTTTAGTGCTGCACAGCCCAAGTTTTCCTTCTCTTTCCTTTGAGAGTGGTGATGACACAAAGAACAGAGGAGGCTGAGCTAAAAACCTTTAAAAGTTATAGGAAGCAAATGGGTAAAAAAAATCAGCCTCTGTCTCTGTACTAAAGGCTTTTTGCCTCTGAACTAAATGAGAAGTACAGTCAGCCTCCCCAAGTGTGATTAGCATAGCAGGGCAGCAACAGGCAAGCATGAAGGAGGGAGAAATGCTCATGCCTGACTGCACTGGGAGGGTTTTCACTCCCTCTGCCTTGAAGTCTCCTTCTTTGAGCACCACAATGGGAACTTCTACCCCTTTGAAAGACTGCTTTGAAGAGCTGTACTTGAATAAAGATATCCCATATGTACCACAGATAACTTGCTACAAGTACATCTTCCTAAAACCTCTAGTGTGCTCTCCTAATGAAATAAATTTATTTTTTCCATGCATGTATTTGCAGAGATGCATGCCAGGAGTATTTAGACACATGGAATCCTGAGCACACAAGTCAGCTGGGGGACCTGACAGAGCAGCAGGGGCTGTACTCTGCTCCTCAGCACTGGCACCAGCAGCTTTTCTGCTTAACCCAAGGCAGCTCTGTGTGCTTCTAGGAAAGGAGGAAAAAAGGGTTAAAAAAATAAATTCAGAAATCAAAATATCAAAATCTATTTGTCACCTTAAGGGCAAAACAATGGTAGGCAAATTCATCCATCTCACAAGATTCCTGTCATCATCTTCTCTACAGCTTTGTTTTTTTCCCCATTTCTACTATATGTGTGTAGAGAACAGCAGAATGATGAAAAATGAAACAAGAATGACTTGATTGACAAATTCAGTAGATAGTATATAATGAAGACATTCTCCAGAATTGTTTAGCAACAAGATTTATCTTGTGTAAATAAGATGGAAGGTTTCAGCATGGCATGGAACCATTTCTGTCCATCTGGCTTTGCAAGGAAATTATGTGGGGAAAGTAGAATTACACTTCAAGCAATAAAAAAAAAGAGAACCACTGAAATTATATCAGTGAGATTAAAACAAACAAACAAAAGAGAATCCTGACTAATGCCATCTAAAAATATGGAGCTGTTCTAGGAAATATAAAAAGAAGTGAGAACTGATGGAAATGAAGAACGAAGGTTTGGATTTAGTAAACGATGCTTACTTGATTACACCCATATGCACTCACTGATGAGCTCTTGAGCAGAACTGATGAAAAATTGGATTGTTTACATGTATCAAACGTAGCAAATGGGAATCTGAACTCAATGTGCCAAAAAACCTTGAGAATAAAAATGCTAGCAATAATTGCTACATTTTATGTGTCAATAGCATGCCAGCAAGGATTCTGCATCAAACTCTGGCCAATGGGAAAAGGTTGGGTAAGTGAAACTGTAATATCACTTATCTACCAAGCAGGCCACCTGATGACTGACAACTTTAATTTCAGCGTGAAATTGGCTGACTGGCTGCTGAAACATCCATCCCTTCTGACAGGGATGGTAGTCCCTGGATATTTACTACTAGAACCTTCCACAGTCATCCTCCTGCTCCACTCATCTTCATTTCAAGCAGCAAAGAGAGGGGCCTTGGCCAAAATCACAGCTCTCCATCGAGGAGTGGGGCAGTGATGGCTTCTCATGGTCTCCAGGTCACATTGTCCCTGCCTCTGGAAAGGTCCTTGTGCTCACGAGAAAATAACACTTCTGGGGGGTTGTGTACCCAGAGCACAAAGTGAGGTCTTTGAGGTAGGTGTGGGAGTAAAACTCAAAGAGATTTTATTTTATATTAAATGAATACATGGATCAGGAGTGCAGATTTTAGACCAGAGTCCTTTCTGTTTTCTTCACAGGCACAGATAGACCTACCAGAAGAAAAAAGCTTGACTTTGTTCTTGGCCTGTGTGTGCATGACCCTGCATGAGAAGGATGTGAATGTGATCTTGCACTGGGTTAATAGCATACATTACCTTACAGCACAGAATGCTCCCATCTGTCTTTTCAAAATAAATACTAACTGGGGGAGAGAATAGTCAAAATAACCGTGACTACTGTACACTTACTACATTACTACATACTGAATGTTAAGTTACAGTGTTCTCCTGCCTGGACAGAAGGGATATTTAAATATCTGATTATTATCTGTGATTTGGTGAGCTGGAAGAAAAGTGTATCTTGTTTTTAAGCTGCAGTCTCATAGATACAAAGACCTGATGTGGTCCTGAAACTGACTGCTTTGGATGTCTTTGCTTATTTAGGATCTTCATTAGTACTTGCAATCATTTAATTACTCTGATTTTGATATTTGCCATCCACTCTGGGTTGAGGGAATGTTTACAGCTAAACAACAATTAAAACAGAAGCCAGAGAGCAGAATCCCAAACCCTTCCAAATCAGCCTTGAATTGTGATCTCCTTCCTCCAGGGCAGCTTTCCACAAGAGGAACCACCAACATTTCCAGGGGCTTTGCCACAGCACCACATGCAGGTTTTGCTTTGCCTTCAGTTCTGTATTTAATCATACTGAGAATTCTCCAGAGCAATCTAGGTGCTGGTAAAATGTTTGGTCTCATAGTGGAAAAGGTCCATAGACAACATTCCTCCCTCCATTAACTGCAACGAGGGACATTCCATCAGTCCATGCCTGAGAGCCCAATTCCTTGGAAAGAGGTGATTTTAAACACCCCAAAACTAGAAAACATATCTGCCTAAATAAAAGCCTTTCTTATTATTTTCTGGCTATTAGGATCCTATTTGCCATTGTGTTTCTGCTGTTTTGGCTGCCTGGTGCCCCAGAGTAGCTGTAAAGCTTCCCCACAGCAGCTCTGCAGTGACTTTGCTGTGCCAGAGCAGGACACAGGACACTGATGGTGTTTAACTTTCCTAAAAACACCATCTCAACCAGGGCCTGAGGGAATGGGAACGTGCATATGAAGCTTGAATGCTGCATTGACTTTTGGACTGCAACAGAAGGCTTCCACAGAATTGAAGGATTACAGCTAATTTTTGTTCAAAAAGGAAAAAATAGAAGTGATGAGGATAACTTGTACACATAGAGCAAGCTGAACACTGCATCAGCCCAGAGACTATTAGCACATAATTAATTGAAATGGCTTGGCACTTGGGCTTATGCTACTGACACTATGAGAGTTAATGTTGGCCCATTTTCCATGCTCATTACAATCCATGTCAGTAGGATGGACACATTTGAAACCACTTCCCTCTCTTTGTTGCAGTATTTGCCAATAGCAGGAGAAATTGATGCTGTGAAAGGAAGAAAACATCTCCAGCATTGCAATGCAGGAACAAATTATTCTCTGGTGCACATTATAATTGCAGCATAATCTGGTCAGAGAAAATTAACTCCTTCTTCTGATATGGTCCAGGGAATTGTTCTGTGATGCTATGAAAGGATGCTTTGATTTATGGTGCTAAGTAATCATAAACAGCCTTGGCTCTCATAAATACATGCTTGAGGGAGCTTGAGGGGCTGTCTCTCCCAAAGCATTAAAGTTTGTAAGTTGTGAAGTCATCTCTTAGCAAGAAATTTTTCCCCTTCTCCAGAATCAGATCTGCAGAGCAGAACTTCCATTTAATCTTTCAAGTTTTTGTTTTTTTTTTTTTTCATTTCATGTTTTCTTAAGGCAAATGAGTCTCCTCTTAAGGATGGGTCTTAAAATTAATGAAGATTTTTCCTGAAAAGAAAACCCCAAAACCCAGATGTGCAGTCAGCCCTCAGTGCCTGGTTAATAGCAGAGAGGTGCTGTTAAAGTGAGTACACCAGAGAACTGCCAGAACTTCCTGATGGAGCATCCCACCAAGATCAGCCCTGCACAAACCTGAGTGTCTCCAGCTTTGGAAAACAAAGCAGGAAAGGTAGATGTGTGTAACAATGAAACAAAGAATTAAATAAATACTGTCAGATTGTAAGCTTCATGAGATAAAGTTTCAACCTCTATTCTGGGGTGAAAATTTAGCCCCTTTCAAAATAAGGCTTTGCCAAGAAATATTTTCTTCCCCACTACTGCAGTCAAAGACTGTGGGAAAACCCAAAGGGCTGTTGCTTCTCAGTTCAAGGACAAGGACTTGCTCTGACACTGCAGACCAGGGCAGATTGTCCCTGTGGCTCCCCTGAACCCAGAGGGGCTGTGCTGCTACCCCAGCTCAGGCTGCAGCCCCAGCACAACCATCCTGAGCACACTGAGTGCCTGCACATCCCACCGAGTGCAGTGCACATTCACATTCTCCGACAAATCCCTTGGCCAGGATTTTTCTCCTGGGAAGCTGAGAAGCCTCAGAGAAAAAGGAAGACAATTCTTATCTCATTTGCCTCTCCTGTGTTGTGCTCACATGTGGAATGTGTTTGGAGATTGTTTACCCAGAGGTGATTGTTTCATTGGATTCTGGTGTGAGTTGTTTTGACTCTGGGCAATCAGTGCCAAGCTGTGTCGGGACTCTGGAGAGAGTCACGAGTTTTCATTATTATCTTTTTAGCCTTCTCTAAGTATCCTTTCTATATTCTTTAGAATGGTTTAGTATAGCATGTTTTTATATAATATAGTATCATAAAATAATAAATTAGCCTTCTGAGAACATGGAGTCAGATTCATCATTCCTCCCTGCCACAGGGGTCCCAGCAAATACAATAGTGCAGCTCCCGAGGAATTATTAACGTTGCAGTGTCACCAAGAGCTGGTTAATTATCAAGGATTTCTGTGTAGCACCTAGAGGAGAGCAGTTCTGAAGAGCAGCACCATCCACGCAGCAGAGCACTAATTATTCCTGCCTTTGTCATCCTTGCTGCCATCACAGGGGACAGCTGGCATTTCTTCAGCTCCTCGTACTCCTGCTAGTAATGAAGAGTGTCTCAGCATGCTGCATGTTAGGAGATTTAATGTGCTGGCTGAATATTGTATTGAGCTCCTGATTTGTGTCAGCAAGGCCTGCTAATTCATGAGAAATGTCACCAGAACTTATTTCCTGTACATTTAGACACAGGTAAATTACTCTGGAGAAAGCCTGGCTGGAGCCATCAGTGCTCACTGCAGATCTTGGCTGACTTGAAAAGTTGCTGAGGGATCTACTGAAGAACAGACAGACCTCAGAGTGCAGCAGCCTGCTCAAACACACCTTTCTAGGATACCTGGTGGTGTACTCGAGCAAAGCTCATGAATCTTATTCCTCCTGCTCTTCCTTGCAGAGAAACCTCCTAAGATTCTATCCCTGCCAGCCTGCACTTCTCATTTCCTGCTTCTCCAGCATCCCTGGACTTCCCAGCAGCTTTGCTGATCCCGTGGTGCTGCTGGGAGCTGCTCAAATGGCTTTTGCAGCTCCCCTCACCTCTTCTGTTGATATTGTAAAGCAAACCCACATTCCTCACCTATAAACCACTCACAGAATACGGAGGAGCCCTACTGATACAAAATACTGTGTTCCTATTTACCACCAGAAAGGAAAATTACTGGAACCCAATGTGAGGTGGTGCAGTTGGGTTTCCTCCTGCCTTGGGGGATGGAGGGACCCCTGTGCTCTGTGCTGCAGCTGTGATGGGCACTGGGGGTCAGACAGAGGGGAGGGAATGCTCCTGTGGCTCCCTGCTGGAGTCTCCAAGGCTGCAACATGTATTTTGATACCACAAAATCCCAGAACCCCTCATACAATATTCATCACTTTTTTAATGCCATGTCTTCTAATTTTAAAATTCAGCCCCTAAATAATTTAGCAGACTCATGGGAAAAAAAATAGAGAAAAAATAAACAGGTCTCCAACAAACAAACCCCATCTAGGTTGTGGTACAGCTGCTAAACTTGTCGAATATTCCCAACATGGTGCTTATTTCTTGTGAAGGGTTTATGGTTGTGCCCTCTATCACCAGGTATTGAGATTTTTTGCTGCCTGAAATGCAGAAGTAAGTACCAAAGGCAGTGCTGTGCTTAGGGGATGTGCAGCATCACATTTGCAGGTTTGTGAAGCAGCTGGTGAGACCCTGCCATCAGCTTTGCCCCAGATCCCACCTTCTCAAGCTGTTACAAACTGCACTTTGTGCCATAAATATTAAACCACAACTCACTGGATGCCCCACATCCCTCCCATCCCACACACATCATGGTCGCAGCCCCTCAGGGCCATCTGGTCACCCCCTCTGGACACTGTGACAGACCTGGGGACACAGAGATGGAGATTCCAGACCTTTCCTCAGCACTCACTGCATAATTAAAGAACCTAATGTGGTCTGGATCTGTGTGCTGTCTGCTTCCAGTTCTTCAGCCTTGTTTCTCTATGCTAAGCTAAATGTCTACTGCACCCCAGACTTTCTCTTGTTCCTTCTTCAGGGAATGCTGTCCCACTGAAACAACCCCAAGTTACCTTCCTTTAAATACCTATTTATCAATACACAGAGAGACTCAGTAGTCTGAAAGGTGAAATAAAGCTGTAAACCTCACTAGGCAGTAGCTTTTTTGCAATAACCAGATTTTGCCTCTGTGGTTTGTTACTGTTCAGGGCTGACTTTGGACAGGTTACTCTTGTGAAGGCAACCCCAATCCACCTCTCACTGCAAAAATACAGCATGGCCCCTGAAATGCTAAGTATGCCAGCTAGCTTTCCCAATTTAATTAATTTTCCCCAATGGCCTTGCTTAAACAGTCTTCAAAGTTCAATGGAAAAAAAAAAAGAATTACATTTTAATAATACTCTTGACAAAAATGGGGAGAAAGTTTTCATAATTCAGTGCTGAAGTCATGGAAACTCCTGTGCCTAGCGGCTGTTTTGCCTTTTACTACATCAATAATTTAACACTTAATTGTTGTGCATTATTTGGTTAAAGCAGATTATGACTCTAACATTTGCATTTATTTTTCAGTAATGGTGAGATAGCTCTTCCTCAGCAAGAATATATTTGGACATTCATTTACCCTGCAAACAAAATCACAGAGCAGCTCATCTCTAATGTTAGTATTTAACCACTGAGAAATGAAGCCTCTCTCTGCTGGTGTATTATGAGAAATGTCTGTTTATTACCAAGCCATTTTGATGACTTTTCTGCAGTGCACTTTCCATCCATTTAAAACCCATATTTTTAGGGTAAAGTCTGGGATTAACAACCCCATTATATTGTGTTTAAGCGAAGTGAAATTTCTTGGTGTATCTTCAAAGGGCAGGAGACGTTTCTTAATGCCTTTCATTTATCAGAAGAAATTAAACCCCCTGGAGCAGTCTGGATGCAAAGGACAGCCCTGTCATCCCTCAGGACAGCGATGGCACCCTGTCACTTGTCACATCTTAGAGGAATGCACAGACTGCAAGGCTTGGCACTGCTTTCCCTTTGAATTAAGGACCACACAGAGCCCACAGGCTCCATTTGAGACTGGTGAAGGGCAGGGTAAAAAACTGTTGAGTACCTTGAAACTTTTTGAGGATTGAGAGAATATCTCCATGAATCTGCAAACCCCAGGGGAGACTCCCTTGTGCTTCCCAGCTGCCCTGCTCCAGGTGGTTTGCCCTGAGGACTTC
This sequence comes from Pyrgilauda ruficollis, assembly GCF_017590135.1. Lineage (NCBI taxonomy): Eukaryota > Metazoa > Chordata > Aves > Passeriformes > Passeridae > Pyrgilauda > Pyrgilauda ruficollis. Next base: position 4,831,196 of record NW_024514764.1, on the reverse strand, counting down.
TGCTCTCCCCTCTGCCCATCACACTGCCCTGCTTTGATGGACAGCCCTGCACCAGGACAGTCCTCCCTGATCCTCTCAGCTCTCAGGATTGTAGGAGAAAATCCCATCCACTGTTAATTATGGGGGATTTCAGTGTTTTCGCCTCAGAAGAACAAAGGCTTGATTTAACTTTTAAGAAATACCACCTGCAGTCCTGCAAAGTCTTGCAAGGTAGGAACTACTGACTGCTCACTCAATGCTTAGATCACCATCACAGCAGCAAGAATGATAGCAAAGATCTGAGAGGGAGAAAGGGTCTTTTAGGATTAGAAAGCAAAATGTGAACTCTGCTGGGATTAAATGGCACAGAAAATTCACCTGCTGTTTTAAACCCAACAATCTTGTAACTTAGAGCAATCTTGAGAGCCTAATCAGAGCAAATAACTTTCAACTATTGATTTTTTTTTTTTTTTTAAAAAGGGGACTGTTATACCCACATACTTCTTTTACAAAGATGTAGGAAAAAAATCCCAGTGGTTTCAAAGAAAGTAATTTTGCTGTTCAGATCTTATGCACCCTTTCTATATGTTTTTTTAACATACCCTGATGCAGAGAGGCAAGAAGTAGGGACCATGACCCCAGTGTATAGATATGTAAATTAGAAAAAGTTAATAGCTTTGAAAAGTTTACAGGTTCAAGAGGGGCCCTGGTTGTGTGACACATTTGATAAGGTTTGAATCTGTGTGCATTTGCACATGGAGTATAACATTTCCACAGCCACACTAACACAAATCTGTGTTCTGCAGACCTCCAATGAATTCAGCTCTGACAGCAATTAGTCTCACCACCTTATCATACACTACAAAAAGTCAAGTCACACCGAATACAAAACTAAAGGTTGGATTTTCTGAGGTTCCTAATGCCTGCGCAGGCATCTGTGCAGATTTTAAAAAATGTGCATTAATGAGACTCCACGGAACACTGAAGCTACTGCAGAAAAAGTGACTCCCTGAACTGCAGGTTATGATCCTACTGGGAATGAATTTGTTTGTGTGTTTTGGGTGGTAGGTACACTGCCTGCTCTCTGGAAATAAGCAGCCTGAGCAAACTGTGCTACTCACTGAGCTAGAAGATAACATTGCAGGTTGATTACGAGCATCCGTAATAAACCCCAGAAATCCTCAGGAACAATAAATACCCATAATACAACCTGAATCCCCTTCGGTGATAAGAATAAGCAATGACCTTCTGAGCACCTCACCTCAGAAATATGTGCAAGGTGGCAATCTGTCTGCATGCAGCTGGGTGAGATGTGATTAACAGGGGCTCTGTGTCAGCCTGCGAGCTCCATTTTGGATGAGGAGCTCTCCTGCTGTCTTTTTACTTCTGCAGAGTGATAATACCTGCAGAGGTGTCAGGAGACGATCTTGCCCCTGGCACAGAGCTAACAAGGATCATTAAACTCTGATGAACATCCCTTTAAATTGATCTTTCTTAGTCAAAAACCTGGCTGCTGTCCAAGGCAGCTGCTTCTGAGTGAGTGGCTACGCTGGTCAGAGGGGGGTGGGAAGGGTGAGACAAGCTAAAGCCACACAGAATGCCTTTGTCCAGGAAGAATTCCATGGAAAAGGCAGTGCCATGGTCAGTGCAACCAGACACTGCATGGCAGGACCAAAGCTCAGCCTCTCCAAGGAAAAGGCTGCTGCTCTGCAGCTCTCAGAGGGGTGGGCTGGGAACGCAGAGATACAGGCTGTTAACAGGAGGTGCTGTGTTAGAGATGCAGAGCTGGCAGGCATCCATGGCTCTGGGCTCAGGACAGTGCAGAAGCACACACAGAAAGAAGGATTCCATCTGTGAAAGTCCATGGAAGGTGTTGCTGGGGGCCCTTTGGAGAGCAAACCCGCATTTTGCTCAAAGCTTGCTGTGCTTTTTCTGTGTTTGCTGGGTAGTGACACTGTGGTCCCTGAACATTGGCATTCAACAGATCTCAGGGGAGTGCTACAAAGCAGCTCTGTTCAGATGCTTCAGCCCTGAAAGCAGGAAATACTAAATAAGGATCCAGTAAGTCAGCTGGCACATCCCTGTGTATTGCGTGTGAATAAAAGTGCTTGCATGTCTTTAGCAAAGTATTTAATTAAGTGGAGCTGGGTGCTAATATTTACTCAGCTAATGCTTCTTCATTGGCAATTGCTTTCACTTGTACAATGGTCCTGTCTTTTGTTTTTAAAGGCCTGTGTTTTTGTCAGCACAACTTGCTCTTAGAAAGAATCCAAAATCTTTTGAAAATTACTGGTATTCCAAAACCTAGGGAAAAAATTACCTGTGCTCTAGATAGCCAGTGCTATTTTCCTAGTTGCAAAGAATACAGACTATCCTAAAATCACAGCCAGTCTATAATCTGCTGTACTTTATCTTGTATTTAAATGCTGTATTTTCACATCACCTTCAACCAGCCTTTCATGGAGGAACACTTTACCATTCATTACTACCAACACAAATTACAGCTGCAAGTGGAACATTATCTAATTATTGTTTTAGGGAAAGCTAAATAGTAAAAAGACCCCTTGAAATCCCAAAAGGTGATTTGTGGGCAGATTTAAAGGGAGAGAATGCTTCAGGCTATCTATTATTAATGCTTAGCTACGCTGACCTTTGACAAATAATCTTAAGTCACACACAAAGAGCACAGAAAGACCTGAAGGACCTGACCCAAATGTCATTGAAAAAGCTTACACTGGGTTTTAGTGGGATCTAGATGAAGCTCAGCACTAAATTAATTTCTGGGTTGTTATAATCTTTATACTTGACTATCTTTCATGTTGTACCATATGGTTATCAAAATGTATTGCATTTCCATCTGGGTGTATGGATGAGCTGTACATTAACTCTCAGAACTGAATCCTCATTATGAGAAGAAAGAGGGTGATTTAATAGCTGAGGAGGTCTAAAGGTACAGATTCACCACGCAGTGAAACATTCCCCTCGGTCTGTTTTATAAATGGTGCTTCTTGATTTCCCTCCACATTTTATTTCATGCCTCATACTACTGATAATGTTTACTCTGTGCCACTTTGCACCCTGTAAAATGGAAGGATAGTTTTGCTGAGAGAAAAATAGAAAAAAAAACCCCAAACCACAAAACCCCCCATCAACCCAAGGCACCCTCATGTCCCTGTGAGCACCACGGGGTTTGGCTGGAGGCTGCAGAGCTCAGGAGGGGATTAGGGAATTAGCACTTCCCCCTCCACAGGTACTCAGTTGGGAAACTCATTTTCCTTTGGCAGAGTTTCCTGTTCAAATGGCACGCTCCTTCGAGAGGGAGGATCTGAGCTCACAAGCAAGATTTTGTTATGCTCTGGCTGTACAAACACGAGCTTAAAACATCTACAGAGCCTTTTTTTATATACGGAGTAAACAGAAGCGCCATGAAGGAGCTCACTGTCTGCTGTGGATTCATGAAGTGAGAATGGGCAGGGTTTTCCAGCAGATAGGAAGTAATTCACTGCCTTCAAAGTTCCTGGCTCCACAAAGATCAGAGATCCGGATGCCTGGTACCATTTTCTGCAAGTACAAACTGGGAATTGTGGACATGCAAGCATCATTCCATGCTGAAGTTGAGTTCTACTCTGACAAAATCTGGAGCACACAATCCTCAGTGTTTTAGATTTTTCTGACTGAGGGTTGGAAGGGGAGAGAGAAAATGTAAGATGTGCAATAAATTACGTTTATTTATAATTCTGCTTTAGTTTAGAACCCACTCAATTTATACCAAAAGCCCTTGGCTCAGAAACACTGTGTATTTTGCATGATACACAAATACTCATAGAAAAATGTAGTATACAAAAAAGTGGCCAACATTTTTAAAAGTGACTAATGATTTTTGAGTGTTTAAATATAAATAACTTTAAAGGGAACATAATTTTTATAACCCTTGAATAAACCTTTTCAGCTCTTCTTAAAGTAGATATTACACTGCACTGTGGAAATACCCTTAGAAATTTGGGGTAGCTTCTCCTTTTAAAATTCATTATTTTAAAATTAGGAGCTTTTTCTCCTCCATGAGGACTGTCAAGATGCTGTCCCCATGTAATACAAGTCCCTTTGAGGTTTCTCTGAAGAGCTTACAAAGGCGTGGCATTTTCTTAACATAATGTCCCAACCACTCTATTAAACAGCCAGGACTGTTCAAAAGCTTTGGGGATTTTTTTCCATTTTGCTTTGTTGTTTTTCTTAAAAAAATAAAACCAAGTGGATATGAAAAAAGGTTCTGTAGAGAGCTGTTTGTGTCATTTTCCAAGTGCATCTTTGTTTGATAAAATGCCCTATTATATCTTTAAAGCTTCATCCTCCATTTTCTACATTCCACATTTTCATGCTAATTCATGCATTTACCATTTTTCCTTCTTCCATCTTCAGTTACTCTGCCCACTACTGATTTTGCTCCCAAATATTCTTTTCCTGTTGGTCACCTGATTGTGCTGTTCCTATGTCTCCGATAGCTCCTCTTGTCTCATCCTTCCAACGTTTTTCTTTTCCAAACCTACTAATTTATTTTTTTCTTTTACTGCTCAGGTGAGCAGAAAGAGAAAGAGAGGGATTTTGCAGTGCCTCTCAGCTGTGAGGTCCATTAGCTTGATTTTAACATTTCCCAATTTGATTAGAAGTGCTGGAAGTTGGGGAAAGATTGTTCTTGGACTAATAAACAGCAAATTTGATAAGAGAGCAACAGAAAGACACTTGCTGCACTGCCTCACAAATATAGCTTCCAGAGATTATGGTATTATCTGTTTCAGACTCCACAATAATATGTGAAATATGATTAATCTTTAGTTCCTCATGATGACACTGGGAACCCAGTCTGTCTGGAATAACTGAGCTCTGAAGCATGCATGTGAGTTTTTTTTTTTGATTGACCTATTTTGGGTTTTTTGGGGAGGCATGTGAGGTGTGTTCTGGTTTGCTGGGTTTTTTTCCTTGAAAAAACATATTGATAAGAACATAACCTTGGGGACAGCAATATAAATTCTGTCTTGGCTCAACAACTGCTGTGCCAGGAGACAGAGAAGTCAGTGGGAGACCTGAGCATGGTCTCAGGGCACTATACAGCCCATGAATATTTTTAGACCTCCTCTTTACTTCTCCCTGCCTGCATGACTGCTGTTGAAATGAAAAGTGAAACCAGCCCGAAATACAACTCTTATATTTACATTTTTTGAAAATGTTCCAGCACTTGCTTCCATCTGTGCAAATCAAAACCCGTGGCTGAATAACACACAAAGCCTTATTAAAAAATACTAAGTGGAATTATATGGAAATTAGGGTTTCATTGTCTTTCATCTCATAAAGGCTAATAACGCTACAGAGGACAACCTTCTTATCAAAAATAGTTTCTAATACAAATTGCCTTTGACTATATTTACAATGTCACTTTTAATCAAGAAAATTGTCAGGCTACTGCACTTCTGCCATCTACATGACACAAAAATATAATGAAGAGGGAAGTGGGTACAAGTGCTTTCAGCTTTAACTGCCTGCCCACTTCATACCAATTACTACCTATTTAGTAAGCTTGCTCTTCTGTTCTTAGAAAAACACTAGAAATAAATGTATGAGTTCCTCTGAAGGAGACACCATGCAGAAAAAAGCTTATTCCACTTACCAAGACCATTTGTCTTTGTAATTACGCCTACTTTTCTTACTCCTGTGCAATTAGTAAATACAAGCTAAAAATAGCCACCTGAATACCAATACGGTCCCTGACTGTTTCTCTATTATGTCACTTTTAGGTTAGTTCAATATTCCATTTGTTGGTAAGTTAACAGCTCTATTCAGATGGGTTTACTCCTGCAGGTGCATTTTCACTCAGAGCACATACTCCTGTCTCTACATGAAACTCCCACCAAGACTGAGGTACAGCCAGCTGTGCTGTGCCCTGCTCTCAGCATTCAGCTGCCATCCTGCAGCTCAGCCACACTCCAGCATGTTCCCTGGGCTTTCTCCCTGGGCAGATTGTGACACATTTTTAAATACAGATGGAACTATTTCCACATTTTGTGGGCTTTTTTGTTGGTGGTGCTATTGTCTCTTTTAAGCTCTGCACAGAAACAAGCATTTCAAAGCAGAGACTGAATTTTCCCAGGGCAGATGGTGCCCAGCAGCTCACCTCAGCTTCCTGCTCTGGCTCAGCACAGAAACAAGCATTTCAAAGCAGAGACTGAATTTTCCCAGGTGCCCAGCAGCTCACCTCAGCTGCCTGCTCTGGCTCAGGGTGCCTTTCACTGCCCAAAACCTTCTCTCTGCAGATGTTGCTGTCACCACTTTGCACAGCACAGCGAGGACAGGAGCTCCCTGCAAGGCCAGGCTGGAAAGAGTTCCACTTCCAGCCAAAAGGAGAAAGCACTGAGCACACTGCATCCCTCCATAGCCACTGGAGATAGTCCAGTGTTTTCCCTCTTTCCTGGCTGGGTAGAAGCAGAGGAAAGCTCTGTGTATTTGCTGCCCACCCCAATGGTGTGTCTGGATCCTCAGCCAGTGAACAGCAATGTGGTTTCTCTAGGAGCAAAGGAAATAGGTTGATTTACACAATTGTGGAATAGGAAATTCAGGAATAATGAGTCCAGACCTTCACTGGCATTGTTTAAAAGAAGTTCTGAGAGCAGTGGAGTTAAGGTTCTAGCTGCCAAGTGTGCATCCTCTGATGTTTAGAAAAAGTGAACTTATCAACCATTTCCTCTCTTGTGAGTTAACAGAGGTTCTTCACTGAGGCCAGCTGTCTATTTTCACAAAAGGTGCAAGGACCTAACACAATTCCATTACCAAATGTAGGTGAAATATTGCGTTTAAATGTATTACTGAAGAACTGACAGACAATGTGGATAGGCACATCTGAGAAGCTGGTCTGAAAAAAAAGCCTAAGTACTAAAATGTTTCAAGTCATAAAAAGTATTTTTCTTTCTTCTTTGTTCATTTTTCTTTGCTCAAAAGACAGGTTTCTGCCATCAGAACAAAATTATTTCAGCTGGAGAACAAATACTCTCAAATTTAAACTTGTGTATAAAAAGCCTCAGAGCCTGATGCATTATTAAGATGTGGAAAAGAGCAAAGAATAAATGCAAAGAATGAGAACAAACCTGAGGAAATCAGGAAAAACTTTTCCTAAACCTGAGGAAATCAGGAACAATTTCTCACTTGGTTTGTATGGATCAGGGCTCTCATTCCCAGGTTTTGAATCTCAAGCCTAATTTTCAGACATGTTTGTTAAAAGCTCCATCCACTTCTGACTTCCCAAAGCTGGGCATATTGGAGAAGTTGGCTTTAATCTGGAATTTTGCTCTTGAAACCAGGACAGCGTCAGGTAATCCTGTTATTTTATACCTCCATGAGGTTTTGCTAAGGGCAGAGAGCAGAAGTCACGTGGCCAAAGTCTACAAACAGCCCTTGAAATGGGAAGGAAAGACCCAGCACTCACAGAGAGTGTCATAAGGATCTTTAATTCAAACCTAGATGTCCACTCTAGCAATTTTTAGATATTTTAGATGTGGACAAGTGGCCTTAGAAGGAACTAATGGAGAAACTTTCACTAAGAGTTGAACAGTCTCACTAGGCGGTTCTTGATCCAGTTGCTGGATCAAGACAGAAGGAGAGGCTCACTGTAGATTTTGGACTGACCTAAAGCCAATCAAAACTTTGCACAAGATCTTTCAGGTTGAACCCAAAATGAAGCCTAATTTTTTGGGGGGGATTATTTATTTGATGTTGTTTTACTTTAAATATTTCCTCAAAAGGAAATTTTCAAGGTCTTTGTTTTGAACTGAACCATCAGTCATTCACGTTTTTCTTCTGGCTGAAAATTTTCTGTTTAATTCAGCACAAATCTGAGTATAATTTCTGCCCACTCAGAACTTGTGTTTTGGGGGGAAAACTGATCTGCTTGGCTGCAGTTTTCCATAATGTGTGACTTTACCCCATAGAAAGCAACACAAATCTGCAGGAAACCAAACCTTAGTGCCAGGGGCAGTGATCAGAGCACTGGTGGCAGTCCTGCTCTTGCCACCAAGGGGTGCCAGTCCCACCATCTGGTCCTTCAATGCCCAACCACTCCTGTGGTGAGACAGGCTGGAGAAAAACAAGTTGCTAGATACTAATCTGGCAGTAAGGAAGGGAGTTTTATTGAACAAAATAATATTGTAATTATTGCTCAGTAATAAAAACAAGTTGCTAGATACTAATCTGGCAGTAAGGAAGGGAGCCTCTTGACAAAATATTACTGAGCAGAGAACACCACCCCTCCTTCCAAGGAGAGTAAAAGGGGAATTTCTTCCATACCTTCCAAAGCCAGGTTTGCAAAGGTCACTTCATGTGCAGATCTGCTGTCCTCCTCCTGACAGCTCTGGTCATAAATTCAGAGCTGCACAATGAGGAAATAAAAGTTTTGATTATATGCACTAAATTTCTATGATACTTTTCATCTCTTTCCTATCACTGAGAACTGTATCCTGAAAACTGCCTCGTAAAAATAGTGTTCCTATCAAGTCTGGTGTATTATCTCCAAGATATTCTGATTTGGCTCAATACCTTTGTGGTGACAGGGCCTGCAGCAGCCCCTGCCCAGTGCCCTGGCTCTGTCCTGCCTCAGGCCACTCCAGTGTCACATCAAACAGCCAAGATCTTCTCTAGTCATGTCCTTTTTATTTAGTGACAGTTCTCCCCAGGTAACAGCCCCTCTATCACTGGAGGTATTCTATCACAGTCAGTATTATCTCTTTCAGCACTCTTCATGTTGAAGGTATCCACAAAAAGTTCTGACTACAGGACATGTCACCATCTTTGTGTTCACCATGAAGAGGTTTCTGTTGCCTTGTTAAGGTCATTAATTCTTCTGGCCCCCTTAACCTCTCTACCAAAGGCTGATGCAGCTGCTTGACTGCCCTTCCTCACTTCTCCTCACCTTCCAGAGATCTCAGCCCAAGAAAATAAAGCACACTGGGGTACTGGGGAGAAAGGCTTCTCCAGCTCTCTGAGGAAGCAAATACAAGAGTTGTTTACACACTGTGCTGCTCCTGATGGTTGCTGCTCACCCCTGCAGCAGAGACTTCAGCTCTGGCCCCAAGAAACACAGCTCTGAGCTTCAGCTTTTGGGCAACTCTTTCCTTTGCCAGTCTCTGCTTGTGGCCAGCTGGGTGGGGATAAACATTGCATTTCCTCCTCCAGGCAGGTTTAGCTCCCCAGGACCATTGCACACGGAGATGCCTCAGCCAGGGGCAGCTGCTCAGAAGCTCCAGGAGCTCTTGCATCCCATCCCTGCAAAGCCAAGTATCATAATCCCATATTCTCTATATAATAGACATTAAAATCTGCCTGAATGAAAGAGCTAGAAAACACACAGCAGAGAGGAATGACCACTTTTAAAAACCGCAGTCCTAAAATTCCCTTTTATATTTAACCACCCCAACACTCAGGGATCTGAAACTTAACTGTTTTTAGGGATTAGTTAATAGTTTTATCAGCCAACAAATTTGAAAGAAAAGTTTGCAGCTACCAATACTAAAGCGTAACTTAATTAGAATGTTAAAATAGAGCTCCTACAAAAAAATATAAACACGTGCACACATCCACCTATCACACATGTGAAGGTTTTTCACACAAGTTAACTGGGCATTAGTTCTGTTGCTTTTTATAGAACAAAAAATTTTATCTATAAGTAACGAGCTTTGCTTACTGAGAAAATAGTCTGCAGAACTAAGACTGTGCCTTAAAATACTATAAAATGAGAAATAAAGTATCAGTTTAATGGTTGGATTGCAGCATTTCTTTTTCTAAATACAAAGAATTTAGAACATTGAGAGGAAAGGACAAAAGAATGAAGTTAATATATGTAATATTCCTTTTCTTCAGGAAAAAAAAAAATACTGCAGGACTAATTTTCTCAAATCCCAAAAGAGTGAAAGCTCCTTTCCCCCCCACTCTTTCTCAATGCAATTTCCATTCTTTTGTTAAATTAGAAAGGCTTTAATTTCCTTTTTCATTACAGTTTGAGTTATAAACACAAGCAGAAGCTTCTGGGGATTACATGTTGAACAGAAAGGCACACAAACCACACAAGGCAACTCCAAAGTGTCCCTGCCCAAGGAGAGGGGACCTCAGGGCACCTGTGGAGCTCAGCCAGGGGTCCCAGCTCGGCTGCTGCTCCTGCCCAGGGATCCCTGGGCTCGGCACCCTTCATTTGTGATTTCCCAGAGTGGCTGCAAGTGCCACTGTCCCCTCTCAGTGCTGCCATCCTTGGCGGGCTGTGCCTGTGCGAGGCTCCCGATGCTGATGCTCTCCTTCCTCCAGCCCCGGGGCTGCAGCTCTGCCCCGCACAACTCTGGTTTCTGGGGCTGCACCGAGTTCACAGCCCCAGCCCTTGCACAGTGGAAAAGCTGCTGCTTCTCGAGCACATTAAATTAGACTTTTTCACCCTCTAATGTTTCTAAAGCCTTGAAATCAGGTCTGGAACTACCACTTTTCTTTTTGCCAAATTATAACTGCTGGCTGCAATAGGGGGTCAGACCCTCATCATATCCAAACTCACATTATTTTTGTATTACACTACAAAAAACCCCCAACATTTGGAGTAACAGCAGAAATGTGCTGATTTCTTCAGGGGCAAAGCCACCTGCTTTCTCTTGTGTTGGGTTTCTGCCTTCAGGTCACACTCTCAGTGTTGTCTTGTGGGAACTTTCAGCAAAGGAGAGATCTCCAGGCTGCCCTGAGCCCTGTCCAACCTGACCCTGAGCACTGCCAGGGGTGGGGCAGCTTCTGTGAGCCCACAGCAGGCTGGAGAAAAGCTCCCTCAGCACCTTCACTGACACCCATCACTGCCCACATCTGCCCTCTCTAAGAGGTCCTACACTTCACACTTTTATAAACACTGCCAAGAAAAAAAATCACCTTTTTTTTAGGACCAGAACATTCATGCTTTACAATATTCTTTCCATATTTGCAAGGAAAAGATCAATTTGTTCTTCTCCTGTGTCCATTCAGCTGCCAGAAAGGTCATCTTTGGATGAAGTGTGCCAAACAACAGAGAATATTTTGGGGGAGAAAACCAATGTGACTATAGAAATAGTCATGTGTGCTTGCCCTCCTTGAGCCTTTTAACTTACAAAAATCTAATTAGGGAAGACTTAATGTACAGCATGCATAAGGATGCCAGAACTCTAACAAAATATATGCAGTACTATTTTCTTCATGCTTCATTAATAAGGAACAAAATGTCTCTAGACTTCCTGTAACATATGCACAGAGTGATTTCAAACCAGACTGAGATTCTTTTCAAATGAGGGTTATAATATACTCAAGCAATAACAATGTATTTTTTTGTTTATTGCTTTGCTTGTAAAGTTGTTTCCATGTTCTGTGAGGACAAAGTTATTTGTCATTTTTGCAAAATATAACTTGTTACTTTGATGGGTTTTAGGACCTTTCTATTTCAGCTATCGATTCAAGGTTGAGTGTAGCCTACAGCAGAGCTGAGCTTGGGGAATGAGAGTGCAAGAGCAAAACTTGGATATTTCTACAGAAATTATATCTTTTCATACAAATTAGAGCCACAGAAAAACAAAGTTTTGATTCATCTTCTAAGTCATATATAAAGCATAGGGCTTTGTGCCATCAGATCACAGGGAAGCAAAAGGAATTTCTGGCTCTTCCTCATTTGCTTATCTTGCTCAGACTGCAAACAGAAGGATTTATTCATTGGATGGATTCTGGAACAAAGAACCTACAAAGAAACAAATGCAACCTTTAAGATTTCTGCCAAGGACTGCAGCAAAAAACCCAGCGCTGAGTCCTGTTTTGTCTTCTGAGGCCAAGATGCCCCTCTCCTCCTCATCTCTCTGCACTGTAGGCAGGGCTGGGGCAGTTTGGGCAAAAGACAAGTCTGCCCTGATGGTGAAAAATGGGGCAAGTGTATCTGCACTGCCAAAGAGTTTCCCTCTTCACATCCAGTTCCAGAAGGAATCAGATAGAGGCACTTCCCTGTGGGATCTTTCCCTGCACATGATCTTTCCCTGTGTAGGCAAAGGGAATCAAAGTGATCTCATGGGTATAGAATATTTGATAGTGAGGCAATGTGGGGGAGAATATTTGCCAAGGAGATTGAAAAAAAAAAAATTCATCTGTCTCTGAATATGTGTGCATGCTGCTACAGTGAGGTGCTAAATTGCATTATAACTATTGAGACATCAGCATTTACCAACGTTTGTGATTCAAGTATAAGCACAGGGTGCAAAACTGTGAGACTATTTAGAGTCATCAGGGTATGGATCTGTAAGCAGAGGTTTGTATATCATTTGATAGCTATTTATTTCTTGTTAATGTTTATGTAATGTCATGATGTTTATGATGGCCTGGCTTTCCATGCGATGGGGATAATTTCTGATGGGTAACTGGCATCAAATCACTGTTTTGCAAATATAGAATATTTTCATATTTGGCTGGTGAAACAAAAAGACTTCCTAGTGTGAATATGCTATTAAAATGCTAATAGACCCTATTTGAGAAAGCTTACTCAGACCTCAGCAGGAAACATACACAACATTTACAAAGATTTAGATACATGTTTTTAACATAAAAGGGTCTCCCTTCCCATGGAACTGTAAGAAGCTTTAGGCAAGACTGAGGATAAAATGATAAGACTAGGGCAAAGGAAGAAGAAAGAAAAATATATGGATGGCTAGTGAACTTAATTATGGTGAAATACAGATATAATTGTGAACATGAAGTATGTGCATATAATGTGATAGCAGCCTTTTATATTTGATGTCCTAAAAAACAAAATCTACGTGTGAAGATCACTGACTTCAACCTTTTATTTTCCCCCCAAGTTATTTTTGGCTATTTCTGCCGATCAGACTTCCAAATTATTGCATGCCAAGGAACTGCTCAGGTGCTGGTGGGGATTTTTTCCATGCCCTGCCACACTCTGCAAGAGAGCAGGGAAAGGCACAAAGGGATGTTCTTGTTCTATATTGCACTTTGAGTGACGAGTAGCACCTTCCAGACACCAGGACGTGTGTGTCAGAACTGCTGGGAGCTGTGACACAAAGCCCAGAAAGTGAAAATAAAGAGGAAAATCTTGTTGTAGCACTCTGTCCCTGGTGAATTGAGGAGCAGAGCTGGCACTGCCTCAGCAGGGCTGGCTGGGTTTGTTCTGTATTGAGTTATTGAACTGAATCGAAGCTGCAGGGTCAAAGGAAGCAGAGAATTTGAGAAGCCTATGAAAACAGAGCCCAGAATTGCTGGAGAGCTGTAACCTTCCAGAAATGTAATTAAACAAACAGGCAAGAAGTGTTTGGGATTGAAATCTCTGTTTAAACATCCGCTGTTGCTTTATTGGAATATCAGAGTGGAAGAAGAGTTCACATGTTGAAAAGGCAAGAAGACTCCTTCTGTCTTCTTCCCATCTTTTATTTTTTTGTTTAGTCCCCCACTGAAACTGAATGTTGAGTAAACACAACATTAATGTCTGATGGTCAGTAGGGTGACACGATTTGAATTCTTGCATTAGGAAACAAATTCCTCATCAAAACCAAATTCTTTTAGTCTGGCTCAATAAAAATAAAACACACAAGCTAAACTCACTGACAAATGACCTGGACATTCAAAGTTATCTGTGTTTCAGAAATATCTAGTAAGCAATTTGGATTACTTTTTTAAGTTTTGGCTCCGCTTTAACCCTGAAATGAATGTGCATAAATTAGTTTATGCAAATGTCATTACAATTCATTGCCATCAGCTTAACACATTTCCTCCAAATGGTTGAACTCCCTTGCATTGTAGGGAAAGTGCAAGGCTTAAGACTTCTCCAGTCACTTAAAAAAACAATAAATGGAAGAGAAAATGAGAGATTATTTAGCTCATGGATTTAGTTTGCTTTCCTAAAACAAAATAATTCTGGATTCTACTTACTGGAAATCTGCTTGGTTAAGAAATATTTAAATGAAAGCAGCATAGGACTGTTTTGCTTTGTTGGCCTTTTGTTGTCTAGGATTTTTGGAAATGTTTACAGTGGAATGATAAAAACAAAATGGAACAGTAGGTTAACATTTTGCAGAACCAAACAGAAGAGCAAGACATCCTGATTAAGAAGGCTAACCCCAAACCCAAAGTGTATCAGGAACTTTGTGATGAGCAGTTGACTGCTAGAAAATGCCAGTTGGCCATAAAAATGCCTTTTTCTAGATACAGTTTGGTGATGAGCAATTTTTATGCGAAATGTCCTCCCACAGAACCACCTCTGAAGGACTCCCAGGACTGATGTATGCAGACCTGAGCCCAGTCCCAAGCTTAGACCAAGAGGAACAAAGCATTCCAGAGACTCAGCAAACATCCAGACAACCCTTGGAGACACCAGGCTCCTGCTGGGAGCCCACAAAGTCAGGTCTCAACTCCTGAATTTGGGAAAGGAGGAGAGCAGCTGCATGAATCCAAGCTGGAGGGCAGAACTGGGAAAGCCTGAATCTGGTATTGGCTCAGAGCAGAGCTCCAGATGATTTCCCTGGTGCAGATCTGCAAGCCAAGCCCAGCCTGGCCATGCTCACAAACTTCCCCAGCTCTTGTGGCCATCACAAGCCTTTGCTGAACTGGTGGCCAGGTGTCCATCTCATAATCTCCATCCCTAATCTTGACACCATCTCCATATAGCCTTTATTCTTCCTGTCTTTTTGCTGTGACTATTTATCTTTAGCGGGAAATTATTATTATTATTTATTATTACTAATATTATTATTAATAATATTATTAATATTGATAATAATTATAATAATAATAATAGTAGCAGCAGCATATTTCTCTTATGTGACCCCCACAGAGATGGACATAATGGAGCTCTGATCTCATCTGAAGACTTCAATCAAATGCTCCTTTAATGTCGTATCTCTTAAAAAATACAGAACAAATAGACCACAGAAAAACTAATTTTCTGCTTTCTTTCTGTTTAAATATGCTGCCAATTCAACAGACAGAATCCTTTCATCATCTAAATGTCTCTGCCATGTACAGCGTTCCAACAATTAAAGGCAGGAAAAAGCAGAAGTTGGGCAGTGGTTTCAGCAACTGCAGCTTGTGCTCCCAGTAAACCCAGCCAGTGGTTCTGGAAATCAAAGAAAAATGGCTACAAAATTTTCAGATTCAGATGTGTGTGGCTGGCATGGTCAGCTCACACGTGTGTGTTATGAAAAATTTGTTGGTCTGAATGTAAATAGAATTATTTCCCCATTCTGCACAATTAGTTTATCAAACAAATTCACGCACTTAAACAACCTACTGGTAAAAGCCACACATTGATCTGAGCAGGATCAACAGGTTTGGTGATTTTTTGAAAGGTCTGGGTTATACTGATCCAACAGCATGATGAAGATGCCCATTTCACCTCTATCAGTATCACAGTAGCTTGAATACTATGTTTTCAATTATAGCAGTACTGAACACAGAAAATACAATGCACATCATGTTAACCAGGAGGCATTCCTCTAATTCAGATATTTGTTCTATAGAGAAAATCACTTAAGAAATAGATCCAATTAATTGTGTTGCTAAGATGTTAGTACAATCTGCTACATCCACATAGCAAATGTGAGTAAGTCTCAGTTTATACCTTCTGGGCTTTTCTGGAATGTGCAGAATCACAGCAATTAATTTCTGATGTTTAAAGAATACGTGAAAACCTATTTTGACACATACTCTGGGTAGTTGGGAGTTAAACACACAGGAGAGAATAAGTAGTGGGTGGGAGTTTCAGATGAGTGGTAAATAACAGAAGTGTAGTGATTTGCAGTCTTTTAACAATCAGAGGACAGATTATTGACTTGCATAAGAGATGGCAAGGGAAAAGGAGGAGAATGAACCTAATACTGCAAGACACAATCAGTTAAGAGCTGATTTAGTAAAATAATGCTGACTTCTTGTAGATAAGTTACTCTCCTCATTGCATCCAAATGACAATTAAAAAAAAAAAAAAAAAAAGCTAATTCTAGTGCTACCTTTGTGTAAATGCAACTCTGGTACATGCCTGGTTTTTTTTTTTTTTTTTGTTTTTTTTTTTTTCTCTCTTTATAACACAGGCTAGCAGACAAGTCAAAAAGGAGATAAGCTTCCAGTGGGATCCAGATGCTGCCTAGAAGATGTCACAATTGTGAGTAGCACACAAACAACCCATCACTTGGTGCTGCTGAGACCCAGATGGGTCTGTTATCCTTGTGCTCATCCTGAGAAAAGGCTGAGAGGAACTGGCTCTTAGCCCTGCTCAGAAATGTGGGAAAACAAAGTGCCCCGCCTGGGTTCCCTCAGTGTACCTCACTAACTACTTTAAATTCACTGTTTTGAAAACAGCTTAGATTTGAGCTCTTTTTCTTTTTTTTTTCTTTTTCTTTTGAGTTACCAGTTCATAATGGCATTGTCCTTTAGAAGAGAATTTGCTTTTTATATGTCCCTTCCCACATTCTTCATTCAAGAAACGCTTAGTACAAGAAAACAAATATTTCATTTCTGTCATAACTGGGGCCAGTTTACCTGAATCAGAACTTTATGTGTCACCAGCAGGTGCTGTATGGGTCAGAGAAAAAGCCATTTGCTAGCACAGTACAACTTAATCCTCATTTTATAATGGAGTACAGAGGCTTTTTCAAACCACACCAAATAAATTATGTACTTGAGACAAGAACTGTGTAATTTTTATCTCGTGTTAAAAGCAATTTTCATGTCACCTGTTCTTTCTAGTAGGGTCCAAATGTCTTCAGCCCTTTCCTAAGCAGGCATAGAACAAACCCACTGGTTTCAATAAATTAATATTTTCAGGCAGTTCACTGGTGACCTGCTCTGTTGTCTCACAGAGCATCCCTCTGCCAGGCTCAAATCTCAGATCCCCTACACATCTTCCATGCATGCACACACATACATTTATATGGATTTACAGGGGGCAATTTCAGTTAGAGTTGCAAAAGAGAAGTGTTGACTTTAAACAATCCCTGTTTTTGTTAACATATTTTGCTCTATGTGAATTTATTATTTTATTTTTTTTTAACTGCAGTTAGTGGTTTCTAGATGAAATCATAACAACCACTAATCACTGCCAACCAGGTTGTGTTCACAAAGGAAAAGAAAAGCTTCAGAATACATATGAGCTTCTGGGCTACAGTGTTTACAGAGCCTCTAGGATTTTGATCTGTGCACGTCCCTAACGTACCAAATGTTGAAAATCCAAAACAACTGCCAAAACTCACATTTGGCCCTGATTATTTCCTTGTTTATCATGGTTAGCATTCCCCAGATAAGAGATAATGTTGCGAGTTCAATAACCACAGAAAGTTGTGAAGACATATTTAAAGAGGAATATAACTATTATTTTTTAGTGTAAAACTTGGTAGATTTTAATTGAACAATTCACAGCAATGCTCAGGTCTCCCTTGTGAGAAATTCTAGGTAACAAGATAGATGAAAAACTGGAATGTTTCTGCCAAATCTGCATTTGTCTTTCATCTACTAAATTTTTTTTTTATTTTAATCAGCTTTTTCAGCTGCTTTTTTATATATTGCTGTAAAACAATCCCCAAAATTCCACCAGAAGGTCATTCTGCCATGTAGTCACAAAGATCTCAGTGATGGAGCTTTCTTGTCCATTTGCTCCTAAATCTAGGTTATGGATATAAAAATAGCAATTATTGTATTGCTGTTTCAAGTTACCCCATGAAGACACAAACATGGAACTTACTGTCATGAGCCCTAATTAGGCTGAAGAGCAGCTTCTAACAGATTACTCTTTGGTTTGCTCAACAGGAATTTGCAGAGATAAGCACTTTTTTTTTTTTTTTTTTTTTTTTTCACAGGGCTGGGGCTTGAAAGGGAATTGGAAACCAAG